>NC_053490.1:339583380-339896237 GCF_905171775.1 Rana temporaria
CGATTTGCCATTTTGTGCTCTAAATTTACTGGTACACTAGTAAGATTCACAGGAAAAAAAGCACCTGACTGTCAGCAACTGTATCAAAAACTACCAAAAAACTGTTAGCGATCACAGGGATCAGGCCTGACTCTACAAACGCTGCAGTTATGTGTTTAGTGTTTTGTAAGTGAGAGTGATCGATCGATACTGCACTTGGGTGGGCTGAGGGGCAAAACGCAGGTGCTAGCAGGTATCTGGGCTGATCCCGCTAACACTGCATTTTTGGGAACCCTAAACTGCTGGGGACGCTAGTATAGATCCGTTCAGATACTATACCACTAAGGGAGGTGTATGGTGAGTGCGTGGGTGTTATTGCTACTGGCACTAATCTGATGCTGCCTGGGGTGACACAGACCTCGACACTAAAACCTAACTGATATCACCCGCTGGGCGATCAGGGAGTTAAACCTTTATTGGGTAATAAACGGCAGGAGCCCTGACACTATAAAACGCAAACTAACTAACCAGCGTCACCCGTAACACTTATACGGTGATCACTGGTGACAAAGGGTGAAAGGGTTAACTAGGGGGAAATCAGGGGGTTAAAACCTTTATTAGGTAATATATGGGGGTACCTGACACTATAAAAACCTGATGGTGAACCTAAATAACTAACAGGCTAACTAGCGTCACCCGTGATACTAATACGGTGATCAGAAAAAAGATTGCTTAGTGACACTGGCGACAGGGGTTAAAAGGGTCACCTAGGGAGTGATCAAGGGGTTAAACCTTTATATGGGGGTTAGTGGGGTACCCTACACCTAAAGGGGCCTACCACTAACTTCTCTGACACTTTTTACAGTCACAAATGACACCAAATGCAGTGATCAGTAAAATAAAAAATGAACACTGCAATCAGTGACACTGTGACTGGGGGTGCAGGGTGTGATCCGGGGGTTGTGATCAGGGGGTTACTGGAGGTGAAAAGTGTGCCTACGTGTACTGGTGTCAGTGTACTGTTGGTGCACTTACTTGAGATGTCTTCTCTCCTCGGGCACCGGTCGAAAAGACAGATACGAGGAGAGTGACATCACTTCCTCTGCCTGTGTTTACACTTTCACAGGCAGAGGAAACTTCTCATTCGCCAGGAGCGATCGTGAGGGGGTGGCCATGAATCGGTGGCCTCCCCCTAATCACGGATCGCTCCTGGAACGATTCCGACGACCGCAGGCACTGGGGGCCTGATTGGGCCCCCCACCCACTGGGAGGCAGGGACGTACAGGTACGCCCGACTGCCTGCCTGTGCCATTCTGTCGACATCTATTGTCTTGCGGCGGTCGTCAAGTGGTTAAAGTGGCTGTAAACTCTCACATATACCGAGTGAATTTGTTTTTCTGCAGTGTTCCCCTCTCTATGCTTTCAGAAGTGCAGATTGTGTTAAAAATCTTTCTTAACCACTTGCTTACTGGGCACATATACCCCCTTCCTGACCAGAGGACTTTTTGCGATTCGGCACTGCGTCGCTTTAACTGACAATTGCGCGGTCGTGAGACGTGGCTCCCAAACAAAATTGACGTCCTTTTTTCCCCACAAATAGAGCTTTCTTTTGGTGGTATTTGATCACCTCTGCGGTTTTTATTTTTTGCGCTATAAACAAAAATAGAGCGACAATTTTGAAAAAAATAAATAGCTCAATTTTTTAAAAATAGTTTTTTCTTTATCAGTCTAGGCCGATACGTATTCTACATATTTTTGGTAGAAAAAAAAAAAAATCGCAATAAGCGACTGGTTTGCGCAAAAGTTATAGCGCCTACAAAATAGGGGACAGATTTATTATTATTTTTTTTACTAGTAATGGCGGCGATCTGCGATTTTTATTGGGACTGCGACATTATGGCGGACACATCGGACACTTTTGACACATTTTTGGCACCATTCACATTTATACTGCGATCAGTGCTATAAATATGCACTAATTACTGTATAAATGTGGCCAGGAGGAGCGGAGGCCGTAAAAAGACGGCGAGTTAGAGAATTAGAACCACCCTGCGGCCGTATAAAGTCGTACGGCCGTCGGGAAGTGGTTAATCTGTCTCAGCAGAGAGGGGGCAGGGAGACTGCACTTACACTGCATGAGAGCTGATTGGAGGAAAGGCACACGCATTCCCCTCCACACAGCAGAATTGTGTTGTGAATAGACGAGCTCCAACCGACAGAAATTTATCTCATGTTTTAGGAAAAATTCTCAGAAGTGACTGACTTAGGTTTACGACCACTTTTTAACAGGCACTATATTCACAATATTCAAATTTTGCATAAAAAAATATGTACAGTTCAGAAGTATTAACAATACAGAGTAGAAGAATGGCATATGTAGTTCTCAAAATTCAATAGATTTAAAGTATCATATGAAATTAGGTCCAGCGGACTGGCCAAATCTCAATGGGGCTCCCCCTCAACACAGCAGTTAAATGCTTTGTTGGCTTCTATTCAAGGGGCATGTTGGAAACTTTCCTGTCGATCAGCGGCTTCAATCAACTGGGTGCCGCTGCCAGAAGAAAAAAAAATGAACAGTGTATGGCCAGCTTAAAGCGGAGGTCCGCCTAAAAAAAAAAAAAAATTAAAAGCCAGCAGCTACAAAATACTGCAGATGCTGACTTTTAATAAATGGACACTTACCTGTCCAGGGTGCCCGCGATGTCGGCAGCCGAAGCCGACCAATCGCTTGGCTCTCGGTTCCCTCCGCCGCCATCCTCGGTGAGGGAATCAGGAAGTGAAGTGTTGCGGCTTCACTTCCAGGTTCCCTACTGCGCATGTGCCAGTCACGCTGCACGTCCCAACTGGTCCCCGCTGTCTTCTGGGACCTGTGCGTTTCCCAGAATACAGCAGGGGGGACGGGAAGGGGTGTGACCTCCACTGGAGTCTATGCCCGGAAGTGGGTGCAAATACCTGTATTATACAGGTATCTGCACCCCCCTCCCCCTGAAAGGTGCCAAATGTGACACAAGAGGGGGGGAGGGTTCTGAAAAGCGGAGGTTCCATTTTTGTGTGGACCTTCGTTTTTAGTGCTTTGAAAATAACGAATGCTTTTGTTGCATTTGTTTTGTGTTTCAAAAGGTACAAAACCCCTCCACCTTTCCGTTAACTTCCATAACTTTTACTGATCACCTTAATTGCATCATATACTGTTGAGGACAATAATTGACCGTCATGGAGCAGTTGTGTAAATATCATAACCAGTGAGTAATGACATTTCCATAAACAAAATCCAATCATTAAAATTAGAAATGTTTTTTAAAGTCTTAATGTGTCACTATAGGCAAGTCTTTTTTTAGTTTTGCATAAAGTAGAAAGGGATTCGAACTCTTGTTAGTTATTTTTTTGTTGTTGTTGCTTTCTATGGGAGATTGATCCTTTCTATTTGTCCTATTTACAATTATCATCGAAAGCAAAAGTAAAAAAAAAAAATCCAAATTTTGGGTTGCCATTGGAACAGGAATACAGTGGAAATCTTCCAATGAGGACAGGACACTAGTTCTCAGGATCCTGGTGACAACCCATGATTTCCTCTCACTTCCTGTTTGAGCCATGACAGGAAGTGACTGGAAATTTCCACAATAGTTTTTTTTTTTTTTGCCATCTGTGTCCTGACAAGTGTTATAAACCCTCCCTTACTCTATAAAAAAAAAAAAAAAAGTTTTGCCTTTAGTGACACTTTAAATTCATTTTTAAAACCAGGTTTCCTACTTCCAAGAAGGGTATTTCGCTGCCACCTTTGCAAGGCTTTCCTTGGTGACAGCACTGGCTTTTAAACAGACAATAGCAGGCGAGACTGTTTATAATTTTTGTTTTATGCATTCTTCATTTCTGAATGATAACATACAGATTTTAATAACTGTTTAAACATTTACAACACATATACTTTAGTACATTCTGTATGTCAGCAAGTACTCGTGTGCAGTAGTAACTCAAGTCAGTAAGACCATATGATCACTTATATAAAACTTATTATTAGCAATACTTAAAGTAGTCATTCACAGCTATACCTAATCTGATCTGGTAGAGGGAGGCCACTGTATGAATCAATTTTATTCTAAAAGAGTTGGAAGGATAGAAAGAGAACAAACCAAAGAAAAAAAGACCTAAAATACCCAATAGACCTAAAGTACTAGGTTAAAAAGGTTTATGGAAGAGCGAAGGATGGCGTAATATTTCCCAAATGCCCAGAGGGGGGCTTGCCACATATACCATAGAGTCATCTTGTAACAGTGCTTTGTATATGGGAGTGAAAATGAACTCATTCCAGTAAAACAATTTTTTTCTAAATCAGTCAGAGGAAATTAGGTTTTCCATTCACTCAATCTCAGTGACGTGTCACCCATGTGGCTATGGGAGGCGCATGTGGTTGTTTCCAGAACCCAAGACTGCAACTTTTAGCCAAACTGATCAGGCGAGGGAGTACTGACCTGTAGGTTTGTTAAGGAATATTGGTGCAATAAGAAAATGGCTGAGTCAAGTGGAAGAGGGTAATCAGTAAATTGCTGTGAGACAGAGCGAACAGTAGTCCAAAAAGACTGAAGAACAGGGCAGGACTATAAGATATGCAAGATATTGCCGGAGTCTCAATTGCACCTCCAACAAATGTTTGGGATGGACAGAAACAGTGTGTAAAGTATGCTGTGTCTTGTAGCATCAGGTCAAGATTTTAAAACCCGATTTTTGGTACTTTGAGCAAAATATATAGGCCCGGATTTAGAAAGCAGTTACGACGGCGTATCTCCAGATAAGCCGTCATAACTCTGAGTGCGGGCCGTCGCATCTCAGCGTCTGATTCATAGAATTAGATACGCCTCAATGTTGCCTAGATACGAGCAGCGTAAGTCTCCTACGCCGTCGTATCTTAGGGTGCAATATTTACGCTGAGCGCTAGGGGCGCTTCCCTAGACTTCCGCATCGAATATGCAAATTAGGTAGATACGCCGATTCAGAAACGTACGTCCGCCGCATTTTTTTACGTCGTTTGCGTAAGGCTTTTTCTGGCGTAAAGTTACGCCTCATAAAGCAGGGGTAAGTCATGTTAAGTATGGACGTCGGAAATGACCGCACAGCGTCGTATTTTAGGTTGTTTAGGTAAGTCGTTCGCGAATACGGCTGTACGTAAGTTACGTTCACGTCGAAAGCATTGACAGTTTGTGGCGTAATTTGGAGCATGCGCACTTGGAAACGTTCACGGACAGCGCATGCGCCGTTCGTAAAAATACGTGGGGTCACAATTAATTTATATAAAACACGCCCACATCATCCACATTTGAATTAGGCGGGCTTACGCCGGACCACATACGCTACGCCGCTGTAACTTAGGGCGCAAGTTCTTTATGAATACGGAACTTGCGCCCTAAGTTACGGCGGCGTAATGTATCTGAGATACGTTACGCCCGCCGATAGATACACTATTGTATCTGGTTAAGATCGGTTTCCCCACTTTGTTAGGTAGCTAGGGGTAAAAGATTCTGGTGAGTAGTATGGTGTTTAATTTGGTTAAAGCGGGAGTTCACCCGAAATTTTTTTTTAACATTAGATTGATGCTCATTTTGTCAAGGGGAATCGGGTAGTTTTTTAAAAAACAAAGCAGTACTTACCGTTTTAGAGAGCGATCTTCTCCGCCGCTTCCGGGTATGGTCTTCGTGACTGGGCGTTCCTTCTTGATTGACAGGCTTCCGTCAGGCTTCCGACGGTCGCATACATCGCGTCACGAGTAGCCGAAAGTAGCCGAACGTCGGTGCGGCTCTATACGGCGCCTGCGCACCAACGTTCGGCTACTTTCGGAAAATCGTGACGCGATAGATGCGACCGTTGGAAGCCTGTCGGAAGCCTGTCAATCAAATAGAAACGCCCAGTCCCGCAGCCCATACCCGGAAGCGGCGGAGAAGATCGCTCTCTAAAACGGTAAGTACTGCTTCGTTTTTAAAAAAACTACCCGATTCCCCTAGACAAAATGAGCCTCAATCTAAGGTTTAAAATTAACATTTCCGGGTGAACCTCCACTTTAAGTTGTTGGCTTTCTGCTGGAAGTGATTTGGGCGACTGAAACGCTGCCTGATCACTTCCACACACCATAGAATGCATGATTCACCCACCTGACCCAGGCTCTGCTACTCCTCCTGTGGGCCTAGGATAGCCATAACAGGTGCCCACGGGTGGAGTAAAGGTTAATCAGAAAACAACTGTCTGCGGAAATTTTTACATTTATAACTCCGGCCCCACATACACATGAATGTAAACACGTATGCCTACGTACAAAAATAACTGATACACTGCACACACCAAAGTGAGAGCTATAACTCGAAGGCCTTCAATAGGCCTACACTAATTACCTGTAAAACATTGTTTAACCACTTGCCGCCCGCCAATGACAAATTGACGTCGGCAAAGTGGTTGTAGAATCCTGACTGGACGTCATATGACGTCCTCAGGATTCTGAGTCGCTGCGCGCCCCAGGGGGCGCGCATCGCGGCGATCGTTGTTGCAGGGTGTCAGCCTGACACCCCGCAACACCGAACAAGGTAAAGAGTCTCTCACAGAGACTCTTTACCACGTGATCAGCCGTGTCCAATCACGGCTGATCACGATGTAAACAGGAAAAGCCGGTAATCGGCTTTTCCTCACTCGCGTCTGTCAGACGCGAGTAGAGGAGAGACGATCGGCTGCTCCTGTGACAGGGGGGGTTTGTGCTGATCGATTATCAGCACAGCCCCCCCCCCCCGAGGATGCCCACTGGACCACCAGGGATGGCCACTAGACCACCAGGGATTTAAAAAAAAAAAGGTATGCCACCCTAGACCACCAGGGATGAGAAGGACACAAAAAATGGATGCCAATCAGTGCCGCAATGGATGCCAATCAGTGCCCACAATGGGCATCACTGATTGGCAGGCATTGTTTGGCACTGATTAGCATCCATTAGTACAACACATACGATAGTGCCCATCTATGCCCATCCGTGCCACCTATCAGTGCCCATCCATGCCGCCTATCAGTGCCCATCCATGCCGCCTATCAGTGCCCATCCATTCCGCCTATCCGTGCCCAGCCGTGCCGCCTATCTGTGCCCAGCCGTGCCACCTATCCAAGCCCATCCATGCCGCCTATCTGTGCCGCCTATCAGTGCCGCCAATAAGTGCCGCATATTAGTGCCCATCAGTGCCACCTCATCAGTGCCCATCAGTGCCGCCTTTTCAGTGCTCGTCAGTGCAGTACCATCAGTGCCCATCAGTGAAGGAGAAAACTTACTTATTTACATTGTTTTATAACAGAAACAAAAAAAACTTTTTTTTCCTAAAAAAAATTTGCAGAAAATAAATATCCCAGAGGTGATCTAATACCACCAAAAGAAAGCTCTATTTGTGGGTACAAAATGATAAAAATTCCATTTAGGTACCGTGTAGCATGACCGCGAAATTGTCATTCAAAGTGCAACAGCGCTGAAAGCTAAAAATTGGTCTGGGCGGAAAGGTGTATAAGTGCCCTGTATGGAAGTGGTTAAAGTGTTGCCTATCAACAATATTGGATACCAAAGTTGCCATGTTTGATACCATTTACTTAATGCAAGCTCATCCTTTATATGTTACTAAACATTGCAACTACCACCCTTATATTCTCATGTCTACCTTCACAAAATATTTAATGTTTTGGGATTTTAACTAATCTTGAAGACAAAAATGTCCATTTTAACATATGTGCAAAAGTGGCTCTGGTTTGACTTTATTGAATCATAGTGCCTCTTCAATAGACATTCTGGTATCATATGGCCTCTCCCACGTCTCTGCTATGTAGGGTAGCAATGGGAAGCATGATCTTCTCAGCCAGAAAGAGGTAAAATGGATATATTTTTATTCGTTTTTTTTATTATTATTATTGTTAGCTTTCTCAAAACACTGGATATCAACAACATAAACCTAAATAAGGCCCCTTTCACACCTGCGGACCGTATGCCCGCTTTTTCCTAAACATCCGTGTGCGGATGAAAAAACAAAGTTACTTACTGGTAACGTTTTTCCCAGAGTCTTTCAGGACAGCCAGCCGCCTGAGAGACCTTGGCTCCTCCCCTCTGTAGGAAACACTGCGCCAGCCTTCTATAAATTTCCTCCTCCCCTGCTGGCTCCTCAGTTTCTTAACGAGCACCTCCAGTCGCTGGGGAGACACAAGAATATATGATACAAATAGGTAACTATATCACATTTCCTGCAAGGAAATCTTATGTTTTTTCAATACCTTTGGGTGGGTACCCGGCTGTTCTGAAAGACTCCGGGAAAGAACGTTACCAGTAAGTAACTTCGTTTTTCCCCTAATCGTCTTTCAAGACAGCCACCTGAGAGGATAACCAAGCACTTACCCTTAGGGCGGGACCACAGCTTGTAAGACCTTGCGTCCAAAGGTCTGATCTTTAGCTGACAAGAGATCCACCCTATAGTGTCTTACGAAGGTGGCAAAGCTGGACCATGTCGCCGCTTTACAAATTTGTTCCGGTGTTGCCCCAGCTCTGCCTGTGAGGCTGCCATTGATCTTGTGTTGTGCGCTCTGATACCCTCTTGGGTCTGTATGCCTCCTAACTTGTAAGCCTATTCAATGGCTTCCCTTAGCCATCTCGCTATGGTGCGTCTAGTAGTTCTGTGCCCTTTCTTAGCTCCAGAATGTAAAATAAATAAGGAATCCGTCTTCCTCAGTGTTTTTATTAACTCTAAATAATGCAAGACGCATCTCCTGACGTCTAAATTATGAAACTTTACTTCTTGTTCTTTAGAAGGGTTCGGACAAAATGAAGGTAACACAACTTCTTGTCCCCAATGGAATCTCGAGACTACTTTCGGCAGGAATCCCGGATCCATTTTAAAAATTATGCAGTCTGCAAAAATCTGCCAAAAGGGGGGCCTGATTGATAAGGCCTCTATCTCACAGACCCTTTTGGCTGTGGTAATTGCTACCAGAAAGACTTCTTTAAGTGTCAGCGTCTTTAGGGTTGCAATTCTTTAGTGGTTCAAAGGGATCTGCTGTCAAAGTTTACAGCACTAATGACAGGTCCCACTTTGGAAAGACTGTACTCTGTATGGGTTTTTGTCTGCTTAGGGATCTGAAGAGTCTGATTATCCATGGATCGGATGCTAATCTCTTTTCCTGAAAAACTGAAAGTGCTGACACTTGACTCTTTAAGGTACTAAGGCTTAGTCCTTTCTCTACACTACTCTAGAAATTCTAAGACTGCCACTGAGCTCTGTGTGTTGAAGGTGTTTTCTGTGCACCAGTTGTTAATGCACTTCCACACTCTCTGGTAGATGTTGCGTGTCTCCACTTTCCTGCTTTTTAGCAGAGTCGCTATTAAGCGGCTTGAGAACCCATTTGTTTTCAGCAGCTGCTCCTCAGATACCGGGGGTGGCCAAGTACCATCTTTTCACTTGGGGGCAGTATATTGGGCCCTGGGAGTGTAGATCTTCCTGGACTGGAAGTAACCAGGGGGGCTCTATAGCTAGTTCTTTCAGCATAGAGAACCATGGTGTTCTCGGCCAGTGAAGTGCTATGAGAATCAATGTTGTGTTCTCTATGCAGAGTTTTCTTATTACCGCTGGTATTAGTACTGGTGGAGGAAAGACATAACATATTTTGAATGTCCACCTCTGTGCCAACGCATCCACCCCTAGCGCTCCATCCTCTCTTTTTTTAGAGAAAAGAGTGCTCTGACTTTTTTGTTTTCTCTTGAGGCAAATAGGTCCACTTGAGGTGTTCCCCATTTTTGCGTAATTTGTTCGAACACCTCTTGGTTTAACGCCCAGTCGCCTTCTTTCACTTGTTTCCTGCTGAGAAAATCTGCCACTCTGTTTAGATCCCCTTTTAAGTGGACTGCTGATAGAGAGAGTATGTTTTCTCTCCCCATATCAGGATTTTCTCTGCTAGTGCCCACAGGGTTCCACTTCTTGTTCCTCCCTGTTTGTTTATGTAGGCGATGACTGACGCATTGTCGGACCTGATCTGCAAGTCATGTCCTTTTAACTCTGTCTGGAAGGATTGGAGCGCAAGCTCTACTGCTTTCAAATCCTTCTAGTTGGATGATCTCATCCTTTCTTCCTTTTCCCACGTCCCTTGTGTTATCTGGGAGCCTAGATGCGCTCCCCATCCTACGCCACTTGCGTCTGTGGTAAGGGTCTGGGAAATGGGAAGTGTCCACAGCCGTCCTTTTGGTTACATTTTCTACTGTCTACTGTTGCTGGTATTAGAACCTGAGGGCCAGATTCACAACCAGCGGCGCAAATTAAGTTACACAAATCGTATGTCATTTAAGATACGGCGCATTAATTTTTTTTCGTAAGTGCCGAATCCACAACGCATTTGCGGCCCAAATTGCGCAAGCGTAACTTAAATCCTGAGGCGTAAGGCAGGGTTATTGCAAGTGGGAAGGAAGTGGGCGTGCTCCATTGTAATGAGCCGTGACCCCATGCAAATGAAGGGCCGCCCGTACTGCGCATGCGCGCACGAATCAGCACCTCACTGGGCATGTGCAGAACTTGGCTCGGCGCAATCAGTGAGATAGGAAAAAGGCCAATTGTACTTAGTTTGAGAATCGCCCTGTGTATAAAAAGACCCAGACAAACACACTTCCCTTGCAAAAGTACATCCCTGTGTTTCCCTTTCCTAGAGCAAGTTGCTTCTGCTCTGTCGTCTGTTGGTGTGTGTTGGTGAGTTTCGTGTTAGTTAAAAGATTTGGAGGAGTAGTAGAGTGTAGTAGTTTGTGTTTTTTCTGATTGTATTTTCGGTTCTTTTTTTCCCGTGTTTGTTTTTTGCTGATTGTTTTTTTTCTGAGTTTTTTTTCTGTTTGTTTTTTCGGAGTTTGTTTTTGAATTTGTAGTAGCTGTCTGCTTGTGTGGTTTGATTTTTGTGTTTGTTGTGTGAGTAGTTTTGTTTGTTTGTTGTGTGAGTATTTTTGTTTGTTTGTTGTGTTTGTTTTTTGTTGGTGCTGAGTGGTGGGTATTATGGCACCAAAGCGCAGGAAGCTCAATTTTTCCAGCATCGAGAAGCAGATTCTTGCTCGGGGCATCGCCCAATATGGGCGTTATTTACATGGCTCTGAGAGCCGGAATACCCCCCCGGCCAGGAGGAAGGAGATCATCCAGAAAATTACGGATCAGATCAATGCGGCAGGGGGGGAGGCAAGGACCCCCTGTGGGATACAAAAGAAGATCAACGATCTTAAGAGCCTGGTCCGTGAGAAGATGGCCAAGATGCGGGCACTGGAGGAGGCGCACCCTGCCCCGTCAGGCTGAGTGAGGAGGAATGGGCAGTGGCCCGGTGTTTCCACCCACAGCAGGTGGTGGGCCTGCCTGGCTATCAATCAGATTCTCCTGTGAGGACAGGTAAGTTTTGGCTTTTTCTATCTGGTGATTAGCATGTGTGGGTGGGGGAAGGGAAGATGTGCGAAGTGTGTGGATCCTCCAACCTGTGAATGTTTTGTGTCCTCCACAGATGGCCAGGAAGTTGCTGGGCCATCAGGCCAGGAGGTTGCTGGGCCATCAGGCCAGGCTGCACCATCCCCAGGACAAGAGGCTTCTGAGGAGTCCCAAGAATGGCAGGAGTCCCCAGGGGAGGGGAGTGGCCACACCTCCCCTCATGAGGAGGTTGAGGGGGAGGAGGATCAGGGGTTGGAGGATGAAGATATGGAGATTGCCAGGCAAGTCCTTTTGGCATCGGATTTGTTGACCCGTGAGGCTACCCCTGAGGCTGGCAGCAGTCAGGCCACCATCAGGGGTAGCCCCTCCCACTCCTCCCCCAACAGGCCTCAACCCACAAGGGTCTCTCTCTCCCCTCCTCCCAGGTCACAAGACACGGCTGCAGGCAGGATGGCGACCCATGAGGCCAGGGGGGTGGCCGAGCATCTGCCGGGCAAACTGCAGAGGGACAATGCCCGGCAGACCCGCAATCTGGCTCAGATCAAAGAGACTCTGAGCCAGATGGAGGCCAGCCTGGGTTCAATTAAGGAGTCAATCACGGATGTGGCCACAAACTCCTTGGCGGTCATCACATGCATTTGTGACCTGCAGACCGCCACAACAGGCGTGGCCCAGGAGGTGAGTGCCCTGACCCAGGCTGTCCAGGACAATACCCGGGCTGGCCAGGCCAATGCGGCTGCCCTCACAATCTGTCTGACCAGGATAGCAGTGGCCTTGGAGGGAAGGCCAGCAGGAGGACAGTCACCAGGGGAGGCTCCTCCTTCCCGTGCTTACCCACCCCCCCAGGATGATCCTCCTTCCCCTGCTCACCCACCCCCCCAGGATGATCCTCCTTCCCCTGCTCACACCCCCCCCAGGATGATCCTCCTTCCCCTGCTCACACCCCCCCCCAGGAGGCTCCTCTGGTTGGCCGTGCCCGTGGGCGGCCCAGGCGTAGCTCACGCGCCTGCCGTTAATTTTGCAGGGTACTTTTGATTTTTTTTTTTTGTATACTGTACTTATGATTTGTTTAATGTGTGTGAATGATGTGTGAATGTGGGGGTGGCATTCCTGATTAAATAAGGGTGTCACCCTCAGTTTTGGTGGAGTAGGGATCCCCAGGACCAGGGAGAAGTGATCCCAGGTCCATGAATGGTGTATGAATGCACAGTGACATAATTGGAGCCGTGGCGTGGCGTTACTGCTCCCAAGTACCATTGGGGGGGGGGGGGGGGTACTTGGATCTAATCCAATTAGATGTGCATGTGATGTGTCTGTGCTAGGGACCACAGTGGGTGTGCATTCATGCATTCTGATTGTGACATGTTTAATGTGTGTGTTTACTGTGCAAAGATGCCTTCTGCGAGGCGTCTCCTGGCTGCTGTTCCCTCAGAAGAGGGGGTACCCTGGGTTGGGGGGGGGATGTCTGGTTCAGGGGTCAGGTCATCACGTATGTCAATCTCGAGGCCCCTTCTCACTGCGAAGTTGTGCAGAATGCAACATGCCCCGATGATTTGGCACACAAAGTTTGGGGAATACAACAGGGTACACCCAGACTTATCCAGGCATCGGAAACGTGACTTCAGGAGGCCAAATGTGCGTTCCACAACTCCACGGGTAAGTATGTGTGCAGCATTGTATCTTTCCTCTCCTGGGGTTTGGGGGTTCCGGAATGGAGTCATAAGATGGGGTCCCAGTGCATATGCAGTCACCTGGAAGGGAAAAGACAGGAGGATGTTAGTCATGCATGTGCCCCTTGTGATGTCTGCATCATGGGGGGGGACAGTCATACCTGACACCCATGTCACTCACCAACCAGCCAGCTGTCCCCATACACGTTCTGTTCCAATTCTCTGGAGATGTTGATGTGACGGAATATGTAGCTGTCATGGCTGGATCCTGGGAATTTGGCACAGACGTGCCATATGAGGCATTGGGCATCCACTATCACCTGTACATTGATTGAATGCCAATGCTTCCTATTGCGGTACATGTGCTCTGTTTCATGGGGGGGCTGTAGTGCCACATGTGTGCAATCAATGGCCCGATGGTGCGTGGGAATCCTGCAATTTGGAAAAAATCGGTCATTGTGTGAATTGATTAATTGATTGGCCATGCGTCTGAGGATTGCAGGGACAACCTGGTGCACACATCTGCTAATGGAGGATTGTGACATCCCAGCCACACCTCCACTTGTGCGCTGAAAAGAGCCAGTGGCAAGGAAATGCAGTGTTGCCAGTACCTTGATCAGTGGCTGCACTGCATGTGAGCGTTGTGTTGGGCTGGTGAGATCATCCTGCAGGATTGTGGTTAATTCCAGGATGGCTTCACGGTTGAATCTGAAGTTGCGATACACCTCAGAAGCAGCCATGCCAAACACATCTAGGTGTCTGCGGTATACCCTCTCCTGTGCCCTCCTCCTCCTCCTCCTCCGTTCCCTCCTCCTTCTTAGCGCCTCTAAAGTCACTAGTGCAGTTATGATCATGGATGGCCCTGGCATGTTGGCAGACAGATTGTAGTCCAGCAAGTGTGTGTGCTCAGCTCTTCCTTAATGGTGTTGCTGTAGCTGACCTTTACACGGCTGGTGTAAAATTAGGGCACCTTTTTTTAAAGTGTAACTTCCCGCCGGGAAACTAACAGAAGCGCACAGGGCGTAATCTACGCCGCACACACTTAAATTTTGTGGATCGCCTTATCTCCCTCATTTGCATCTTTGCCTATCAAAACAGCGGCGTGTCTAGTGTATTTTGCGTGCGAAGAAGCGCCGGTGTAATTATTTTAGGTAGGACGGAAAAACCGGCATTTCAGGCGTATCTCGTTTTGAGGATCAGGCGCAAAAATACGCGCGGCGCAAATTTCAATTACGCCGCGCATCTCGAGTTAAGTCGGCGCATCTGCTTTGTGAATCTGGCCCTGAGTGTCCAAGGACTCCTGCTTGTGATCCCATATTTTTAATAGGATAATTTGCAGTGGCTGAAAATGTAGGGCTGCCCATTGTACTGCTGGGATTGCAGACGTTGGTAACCCCAGCGTTGACATCACCTTTCTGATGGTGCATGGTAAGTTTGCCTGTATTGCCCTTACTTCTTTTTGGATTTTTTCTATTTTCTCCTTGGGCAGAAATATTTTTTGTTGGACCAAATCTATTACATATCCCAAGTATGTTATCTGCTGCGTGGGTTGTAGGTTGGATTTCTCTATATTTATTAGCCAACCCAGATTTTTTAGGAACGTTTGCGTGATCTCGAGGTTCTTTTGTAACTTCCTGGAGATTCTGCAAAAAGAAGCAGATCGTCTAAATAGGCGATGATGGATATGCCTTGGACTCGCAAGGGTGCCAAGGCTTCCGCCAGAATCTTTGTGAAGATTCTGGGTGAAGAGGAAAGTCCGAAGGGTAAGGCTCAGAATTGCAGGTGCATAGTTTTGTTTTTTGGTGTATTGGGACGTGTAAATATGTGTCCTTTAAGTCTAGGGAGACTAGAAAACAGTTTGGGGGTAGTAAGGCCTTGACTGAGTATTTTGAGTCCATCCTGAATATTTTGTAAGTTATGGATCTATTCAGGGGTTTGAGGTTTAGGATTGGTCTGACCTTTCCCGTGGGTTTTTGTACTCCGAATATGTGGGAGTAAAACCCTTGACCTCTTTCTTCCTTTGGCACCTCTGTGATTACTTCCTGTTTCCTGAGATCCTTTATGGCTCTCATTAACTCTTCGGCTTTTCCTTTGTTTTTTGGAAGTTTGGTCAAGTAGTTTGTTTGGGGGTGGTTTTGAGAACTCCAGGTGATATACATCCCTTATTGTTCTCAAAATAAAGTGATTGGAGGTTATCTTTTCCTATTGCGGGAGGACGGCCCCCAGTCTTCCTCCTACGGTGACTATTTTGTCATTTTTTGTCGTAGGTTTGCTCAAGAGGACGAAAAATCGTCCCTCCTTTGCCTTTCCCCTTCGGGGCCCAAGGTCTTTTTTGGTTATCTGCCTTGGGTGTTGTATATCGGGGACCTTTCGGGATCCAAGTTGTACTTTTTTTGTCTCCTTTTATATTGTTGCAGCTGACTCCAGGGTGCTTTGCGTTTCAGCGGAAATGCTTTCTTTTTATCCACTGTACGATCTAGCACCTTCTCCAACCCTGGCCCAAATAGCAAGTCCCCTGTAAATGGGATCCCGCATAATTTGGTTTTAGACGTGCAGTCCCCCTGCCATGTCTTCAACCATAGGGCCCTTCTTGTGGAGTTGGCTAGTGCGGATGATCTGGCTGCCATCCGTACCAGTTCTGCTGAGGCATCTGCTATATATGCTATGCCTCATAGCAGTGTGGGAAAGGAGGATAGGATTTGCTCTTTCGCAGTTCCTTACTTAATGTGTGCCTGGATCTGGTTTAGCCAGAACTCCATATTTCTGGCCACCACCGTGACTGCCATTGCTGGCTTTAAACTTCCCAGTGTAAAGTCCCATGATTTTTTTAATAATGAGTCCATTCTTTTATCCATTGCTTCAGATAAAATGCCCATATCCTCAAATGCTAGATCCGTGTGCCTTGAAACTTGTGAAAAGGCGGCATTTAGCTTTGGGGTTTTGTTCCATATTGAGGATGGGTCATCTGAAAATGGAAACCGTCTTTTTAAAGCTTTAGAAAAAAATGGTTTTCTTTCCGGTTCCTGCCATTCTTTCTTAATTGCTTCTATTAACACTTTGTGAACTGGAAAATTCTTCTTTTCCTGTTCCCCTAATCCCTCATACATCTGGTCATGCAGGGATATAGTCTTTTTCTCTGTTTGTATACCTAGTGTGGTATAGATGGCTCCCAAGAGATGATTGACATCCTCTAATGAGAGTTTATATCGGAATGGCCTTCTGGAATCCCCTTCCTGAGCCTCCTCCTCTGACTCTTGGGAACCGGACACTGCACTATCAGGTTCCTCTTCTGCCTCCTCTCTAGGAGCAACTGAAGGGCCTGCACTGGTGGAAGGTATTACTTCTGGTACTTTAGCCGCTGCCTGCACTGGAGGAGAAGCCGACTGAAGCTGCGGGATCTGAAATCCTTCAAAGAAGGTTTTAAAGGATTCAAAGGTGTTGGATAACTCTTTAACAGATGATGCTAGCTCACTCTGTTCTGTAGTATGTTCCTGTACTAGTTTGCGAATACAATCACTACATATTGCTTTTCTCCATGAATCTCTAAGTGTAACTTTGCAGGATGGGCACTTCCTCTTTGAGCTGTGAGGAGGCCTATTTCTGAAAAGACATAAAGGGAAAGACACCCCACAGTTAGTATCGTAATCTTCCCCTGCAGGCTTGCCTCACTAGGGGCCCCATGAACTACCCTCTGACACTGGAGGGACTTATCTCCCCCCTCCCTTTTTTCCCTGGTGGCGGGGGGAGGGGTGGTGGGTTTTAGGCTAGGGGAGATCCACCCTAGGTTCCCCTTACCTTAGCATGGCTGGAGCTGGTCTCTGCTGGAGCAGTCTCTCTTTCCTCTGCTTCCGACATGCCTGTGTCACCAGCGGCGCTTCTGCTGTCTCCACAGCATATGCAGCTCCCTCCAGCCTCTGGCTGGCTCCGTTTTCATAATTTGCGGCCGGAACTGGAAGCCGCGAACCCGGAAGTGCACGCTCCCGTTTGCGGGACATGACGTCACCCGCCGTCGGCTCTGTGCGGTCCCGATACCCGGCGTGGCTGCGCTTTGAAATCTCCTTCCTGCTGCTGCCACACACGCTGCTGAGGTATGGGACGGCTGGCTGTGCACCTCTCCTCACCGCACTCGGTGCTGAAAACCGGAGCCCCCCCGACCTACACCTGCACTCAGGGATGTGAGGGCGGCAATCTTCACCAGGTTAGTGACCTGGCCTGTCCCAGGAGCCTCTGCTCCCTTTCCGGACATGTCTGCCTGAGCCTCCCTTGGCTCTCCTAGCTTGGTTCCTGTGGTGTCTCCCCTCTGGAGGAAACACAAATAACTGAGGAGCCAACAGGGGAGGAGGAAATTTATAGAAGGCTGGCGCGGTGTTTCCTACAGAGGGGAGGAGCCAAGGTCTCTCAGGTGGCTGTCCTGAAAGACGATTAGGGGAAAAGGGACATACATTGGTCCCTATGAGATTGCGGGTGTCAGCGGATGAACATCCGCTGACACCCGAGCTCGCCCGCCTCTGCACTCTTCCGATTCTGCAGACGGAGGAAAACCCTATTTTTCCTTCCGTCTGCGTATCCGTGTTCTTCCGATCCCCCCATAGGGGAGAGCGGATGAAAGACAGAGTGGTCCCTGCACAGTGTGCGGGGACCGCCCTGTCATCAGCCGGCTCAGCGGGGATCAGCGGAGCGATCCCCGCTGAGCATACGGAGGTTGACGGGGCGGAACATTACTGATCCGCCCCGTGTGAAAGGGTCCTAAGTTGTCTTCCTAGCTCTGTGACACTGCTTCCACTCTATCTGAATAAAAGTGGATTCAGAAAAAAAAAAAAAAAAAATCTGCCTACTAAAACATAGTATCATCTCTTAAGAAAATAATACTAGTTGTAAAATGACTTCCATGTGTATATACTTTTAAGAGATGACTATCCATTATCCCTGTACTCTACCCAGGCACAGCTGCTAAGCTTAGCCGTGGTGACAGAAGAGAAAGCACATTATTAATGTATCTACCATACCTGTAGGAACAAAGACTTATGAAAGCTTCCAAGTTAAATGTTACCTACTGGGGCTTGTTGAATGCAATCGACTATTTTTTGTTTAAAGCGGATCTCCGCCGGAAAAAAAAAATATTAAAAGCCAGCAGCTACAAATACTGCAGCTGCTGACTTTTAATATTAGGACACTTACCTGTCCTGGAGTCCAGCGACGTCGGCAGCAGAGGACGAGCGATCGCTCGTCACTCTGCTGCCCCCACCGCCATCCTCGGTGAGGGAATCATGAAGTGAAGTGCTCCAGCTTCACTGCCCGATTCCCTACTGTGCATGCGCGAGTCGCGCAGCGCCGTCCCCGTGTGAAAGGGTCCTAAGTTGTCTTCCTAGCTCTGTGACACTGCTTCCACTCTATCTGAATAAAAGTGGATTCAGAAAAAGAAAAAAAAAAAATCTGCCTACTAAAACATAGTATCATCTCTTAAGAAAATAATACTAGTTGTAAAATGACTTCCATGTGTATATACTTTTAAGAGATGACTATCCATTATCCCTGTACTCTACCCAGGCACAGCTGCTAAGCTTAGCCGTGGTGACAGAAGAGAAAGCACATTATTAATGTATCTACCATACCTGTAGGAACAAAGACTTATGAAAGCTTCCAAGTTAAATGTTACCTACTGGGGCTTGTTGAATGCAATCGACTATTTTTTGTTTAAAGCGGATCTCCGCCGGAAAAAAAAAATATTAAAAGCCAGCAGCTACAAATACTGCAGCTGCTGACTTTTAATATTAGGACACTTACCTGTCCTGGAGTCCAGCGACGTCGGCAGCAGAGGACGAGCGATCGCTCGTCACTCTGCTGCCCCCACCGCCATCCTCGGTGAGGGAATCATGAAGTGAAGTGCTCCAGCTTCACTGCCCGATTCCCTACTGTGCATGCGCGAGTCGCGCAGCGCCGTCCTCACTGGTTCCCGTTGTGTTCTGGGAGCCGAGTGTTTCCCAGAACACAGCGGGCGGGGGCGGAAGTGGGTGCAAATACCTGTCTTTGACAGGTATCTGCACCCCCCTCTCCTCTGAAAGGTATCAAATGTGACACCGGAGGGGGAGAGGGTTCCGATGATCGGAAGTTCCACTGTAGGGTGGAGCTCCGCTTTAACCACTTGACAACTGGGCACTTAAACCAGACCAATTTTCAGCTTTCGGTGCTCTCACATTTTGAATGACAATTACTCAGTCATGCAACACTGTACCCATATGAAATTTTTGTCCTTTTTCCCCCACAAATAGAGCTTTCTTTTGGTGGTATTTAAAGCGGAGGTTCACTCAAAAGTGAACCTCCGCTTTTAGGAACCCTCCCCCCCTCCCCCCCTCCAGTGTCACACATATTTGCACCACTTCCGAGTATAGACTCCTGCGGGAGTCCGGCCCATCCGCGTCACCCCCCCCATGTGTTCTGGGAAACACTCGGCTCCCAGAACACAACGGGAACCATTGGGAACTGCACAGCGTGACTCGCGCATGCGCAATAGGGAACTGGGCAGTGAAGCCGTAGCGATTCACTTCCCGTTTCCCTTTCAGAGGATGGCGGCGGGCTCGGCTTCGGCTGCCATCGCGGGCGACTTCGACAGGTAAGTGTTTGTTTTTTAAAAGTCAGCAGCTGCTGTATTTGTAGCTGCTGACTTAAAAAAAAAATTTTTTTCAGGTGAACCCCGGCTTTTCTTTGTTTCTGTTATAAAATTTTGCAAATTAGTAATTTTTCTTTATATATTTTGGACAAAATTTATACTGCTACATATCTTTGGTAAAAATAACCCAAATTAGTGTATATTATTTGGTCTTTGTGAAAGTTATAGAGTCCACCAGCTATGGTGCCAATCTCTGAAAACTGATCACACCTGAATTACTGACGGCCTATCTCATGTCTTGAGACCCTTACATGCTAAGGAAAGTACAAATACCCCCCAAATTACCCCTTTTTGGAAAGTACATTCCAATGTATTTATAAAGGGACATGGTGAGTTTTTTGAAGTTGTAATTTTTTCCCACAATTCTTTGTAAAATCAAGATTTTATTTCTTTCACAAAATTGTTATATTAGCAGGTTATCTCTCACAAACAGCATATGCATACCACAAATTACACCCCAAAACACATTCTGCTATTCTTCCAGAGTATGGCGATACCACATGTGTGAGACTTTTACACAGTGTGGCCACATACAGAGGCCCAACATGCAGGGAGCACCTTCAGGCATTCTAGGAGCATAAATTACACATCTAATTTCCTGACTACCTCTTACACTTTTGAAGGCCCTGGAGCACCAGGATAATGGAAACTCCCCAACGTATAATCTATGAGGCATAATGAGTCTTTTGAACATGTCTTTTTTTTCTACAAATTTTTGGAAAATGTGGAAAGAAAATGAAAACGCATTTTTTTTAACACAATTTTGTACATTTATACAATATTTCTAACACATAGCATGTACATACCAAAAATGACACCCAAAAATAGATTCTCCTACTCCTCCTGATTATGGCGATACCACATATGGGAGACTTTTCCCCATCCTGGCCACAGAGACCGAGCACGGCTGGGTATGTCTGAGCATGACTGGGTATGGCTGAGCACGGCTGGGTATGGCTGGGGGTAGATGGATGAGTATTGCCAAGTATGGATGGCTGAGAATGGATGGGTGGGTAAGTATGACAGAGGGATGGCTGAGCATGGATGGATGGATGAGCGTGGATGGCTGAGCGTGGAGGGCGGGATGGCTGAGCGTGGAGGGATGGATGGATAAGTGCTTGAGTTGTCACTGAGCAGCGCTGTGGGCACTACACATCCAGGCCACAGCACTGCTGCATCCAATCTCTCCCCTCTCCGCTCACACTGTACAGAGAGGGGAGAGAGAGACCAGATATGACAGCAGTTTGTTTACAAGTGATCGCTCTGTCATTTGACGGAGCGATCGCGTAGTAAACGGCCGCTGTCAGCGGCCATTTACCATGATGCGCCTGGTCAGGTCATGGATACTCCCATGTGCGCGACCCAGAGACACAGTTTAACCCTAAGGGAAACAGAAAGGACACCCCATAAAGTAAACAAAAATGTCTTAAAATGTAAGAAAAACCTTTCCTTTCTGAATTTCTCTCTACTACGTAGGAAAGGGCAGGAAAAACATGAATAATACGGTGCTGCCGAAAATTCTCCTGCCGCAATCAGAGAACGGACGGAGGGGGGCTTGGGATGTGGTGCTGAAAATCTGAAAGTGAAAAGTGAAGTGTCAGCTCACCCTCTCTCTTGCCGTGCTCAAATCTGAAAGCGAAGTGTCAGCTCACCTCTCTCCTGCCGTGAGCAGAGGAATGGGGGTGCTGCAAATCTGAAAATCTAAAAGTAAAGTTTACATTTCTCCTGCAGGACCTTGGGTACATTCGGGCCCCTTACTAGTGTCATGCCTGTACCCCCCTGATGGCACCCCTGGATACATTATATAATGTTTGCTGTCACAATAATAGAATACATAGCCTCAATGTCAAATCTGTCATTGAGTAGAAATAGAGCTAGGTGTTGATGCTGGAGGACAGACAGTAATCTGCCCATGCATTGTATTCAAGAAAATGATACATGTTTAGTAATGACTAGCCAGCTCTAGCTTGTAAACTAAAGAGAAATAAATATGTGCTCATACCTATTGGACAGATCCGGTTACAGATCCTCGGGTCTATGGCCAGTTTCCGACCCTGCTAAACATTCTTAGCCAACAGGTCATTGAGAAAGTCATAAACTGTTTTGAGAAATGTTGACTAATGTCCATTTTCCTCAAGGACAATGAGCTGGCATAGTCTATGCATGCCCCCTCACTTCACGCATAAAAACAAACAGCATGCAGGCTCGGGTTATTAGAGCATGCATGTGTATTAAACTGTGGTAAAAAAACAAAAACGAAAACAGAAAAAACACACGACATACAAAAGAAAACCCTGAACAATGTCTGCTCATTTACCACCCATCCTATAGCTAGCTTATGACTCAATTAGTGCCAGGCAGGAGACCTATTAATACAGGATCTTCTTTAGTAATCTTAAACCCTGAATAAGTTATACATCATGCATCAGAACAGGTATGTCAGAATTGTGATGTAAAAATACAGTATGCAAGTATAAATACAGCACTTACCGACAATTAGCCAAACAGGGACATTTTCACCTAAAAAAATAGAATATAAAATACTGTAAATGCTAGTCCCATGAGTTTTCAATCATGCAGTTTAGAACAGCTAACGAAAAAAGTATAGTTTGCTTAGCTCTGAAAAATGTATTTTAAGGCAATCCAATTAGTATGTATAAATAAGTAAATATAAAGATTAGACAAATACATTTGCAAGGACAGGACAGGAGAGAAGAGAAGATGTTTGCATGTTTTTTTTAACAAAATATGTAATTTTACCATCAGCATTGAAGATGTTCTTTATAAAAATGGCTGAGCTGTGTTATATTTTAACATTTGGAAAAGTAGAAAAATAAGAAATTGAAAAAAGACTGACTATTTTTTTATGACTAAATGTATCCACAAACAAATGAACTCACAAAAGCATAGAAGCATTTGGATCCAGGGGACTGATCCAACTTTGGTGTTTAAAGGAAAAAAAACGGAAAATTGTATACTTACCTTTCCGTAATTTTCCTTTCCTGACGCATCTTCATGGCAGCACACACTGGGTTGTGACTCCGCCCCCACAACCTGACAGGATTGGTTAGCTATAAATTTGAAGGGGAGACACCCGGCATTATTCTCCGTAAATATCATCATTGAACAGTAGGGTGGGCAGCTGTGTGCTGCCATGAAGATGCGTCAGGAAAGGAAAATTACGGAAAGGTAAGTATACAATTTTCCGTTTTCCTGACGCATTCATGGCAGCACACACTGGGAAATAACTCGCCAGTCGGGAGGGTTCAATGCAAAAGTATTTTATTCCCTATAGAGCAGAAGAATTGGCCCTGATGACAGATCTGCCAAATTCGGCCGTAGCCAAGAGAGCGGCGTCCACCCTGTAGTGGGAGATAAAGGTATGCCTGGAAGACCAGGTTGCTGCTCTGCATATAGTTTCCGCAGAAACACCACAATATGCTGCCCAAGAGGTTGCCACTGCCCTGGTTGAGTGTGCCCTGACGCCTTCCGGGATCTCCATCTGCTGAGTGGAATACGCTTTTCCAATAGCCCTGACCAGCCAAGAGGCGATGGTGCGGGAAGTGGCCGCCTGGCCTCGCCTGGCCCCGTGAGGTATAATCAAGAGAGCGTCTGTTGATCTGAGATGCGTAGTAGCCGACAGATATTTGGAAAGTGTAGATTTAATGTCCAAGGCATGAGGTTCGCCATTCTCATTAGAAAGGCATGGTAAGACGATGTCCTGGCTGTAATGGAAGGCCGAAGTAACTTTGGGCAAGAAACGGTCTGACGGTCTCAGTATCACTCTGTCGGGATGAAAAATCAGGTATGGCTCTTTGGACATGAGAGCTTGCAACTCCGACACTCTCCTCGCCGAGGCAATGGCAATGAGGAAGGATAACTTTAAGGTCAGATCCCATAGAGAAATCGAGTTGAGTGGGAAGAAGGGTGGATTGGAGAATGCCTCGAGGACCACCGAAAGATCCCAGGACGGGAAGGACGGTCTTCTGGGTGGTCTGATCTTTACGCATGCCTTCATGAACTGGATGATCAAAGGGTGCAAGGCCCACCTGGTACCAGTTTTGGCGGACAGAGCGGAGATCTGTACCTTTAGGGTGCCTGAATTTAGTCCCTTGTCAATTCCCGTTTGCAGGAACTCCAGGATCTGGTAAGGATCTGGTGAGACGGGGTTCCAACCTTTGAGTTGTGCCAGCTGGGCGAATTTTTCCCAAATCCTGGTATAAATGGAGTTCGTGGAGGATTTCCTGGCTTGCATTAAGGTTGTTATAACCGCTTGGGAACATCCTTGTTCCCTTAGTCTAGCCCTCTCAACCTCCAGGCTGTCAGGTGGAGCCTGTCTGGGGCTGGATGGGGAGACCGACCTTGGAGTAGGAGATCCGCCGTAACTGGAAGGTGGATTGGAGGTCGGGTATTGAGCTGTAGAAGCGTCGTAAACCACGGTCTCCTCGGCCAGAATGGTACCACTGTGATTACTGTGGCCGACGACCTTCGGAGTCGCGATAGGAACCTCGCTATTAGAGGAGTTGGGGGGAAGATGTACCCCAAATTGAAGTCCCATGGGTGAAGGAGGCAATCTGTCCCCTCCGCTGATGGAAAGGGTACCCTGGAAAGGAATCTCGAACACTTGGCATTCGCTGGTGTTGCTGCCAGGTCTATCTCCGGAACCCCCCAGGTTTCCGTTAGAACGGCGAACACCCGGGGATTCAAGGACCACTCGTTGTTGGATAGAAGTTCTCTGCTCAGAAAGTCGGCTAGCGTATTCTGTGCTGCTGGGACATAGACTGCTCTCAGGTCTAGAAGATGTATCTGGGACCACTCCATTATGGGGCGAACTTCTTCCAGAAGAGTGAGGCTTCGGGTACCGCCTTGCCTCTGGATGTAGGCTACCGCCACCCTGTTGTCCAACCGAATTAGGACGCTCTTCCCCTGTAGAAGAGGTGCAAAGGCTAAGAGGGCCTGGAATGCCGCTCGGAGCTCCAGTATATTTGAGACTGTCCCCCGAGCAGGGAAGTGCCAGTGACCCTGGGCTGTCTGATCCAGATAGTGAGCCCCCCAACCTTTCTCGCTGGCATCGGATGTTACTATCTCCGGTTCCGGAGGAGCTATGGGCCTGAATCTTCTGAGGTTGGAAGGGCAAGTCCACCACAGAAGGGAGTGTTTTACATGACTGGGGATGCTGATGGGTTGGTGCATTGATGCTCCGTCCCAATGCCTGAGAAAAGTGTTCTGCAGGGTTCTCATGCGCCATTGGGACCATTGTACCATGGGTATGGTGGATGACATCGAGCCCAGCATACTGAGGCAGGTTCTGGAAGACGTGAGACTGGAGGACAATAGATTCCGCACTTTCCGGACTAAGGGATTCACCTTCTCTAAGGGTAGTTGTACCCTGTTCTGCTTCGTGTCCAATTCTGCCCCCAGGTAAACCATGGACTGTGATGGCTGAAGGCTGCTCTTTCGCCAGTTGATTAACCAGCCAAACTTTTGGAGGGTCGAGATTAGGATCTCCCGCTGGAGGAGTAGAGTCTCCCGATTTGTTGCCAAGAGCAAGATATCGTCCAGGTAATGATGCACCCGCAGCCCCTTCTCTCTGAGGAATGCTATGAGGGGAAGCATAACCTTCGTGAACGTCCTGGGAGCCGAGGAGATCCCGAATGGTAGACATCGGAATTGGTAGTGATGCTGGCCGATGGAAAAGCGCAGAAACTTCTGGTATGCGGGATGTATTGGCACATGGAGGTAGGCGTCTGACAGGTCGATCGACAGCATCCAGTCCCCGAGATTTACTGCCAGGAGGATGGACTGGAGACTCTCCATCTTGAAGGCCTCTATTTGAATCCTTTTGTTGAGCCGCTTGAGGTCCAGGACGGGCCGAAGGTCCCCTGATTTCTTTCGAACCAGAAAGAGAGGGGAATAAAATCCCCTGCCTCTTTGGTGCGAAGGAACTTCCACGATAGCTCTTTTCTGCAATAGTTCTAAAATGTATTGCATGAGCAGTTTCCTTTTGTCTAGGGAAGACGGTATTTTGGTGGGCTGAAAGGTAGCGTGAGGCAATACCCCTATAAAGTTCCATCTGTGGCCATGCTTTATAGTAGAAAGAGTCCATGGGTCTTCTATGTGGTTCGACCATATTTGCGCAAAACTGCTGAGCCTGGCGCCCACCTGGGCTGGGTGGGCAGGCAAGATTTCAAAAAGACTTCTGCTGGTCCCCTGCAGTAGTGACCTTGGGCTTCTGCCCCCTCGTAAAGGGTGGGCGATTAGGTCTCCATTCTCTCCTGAACTCCTTACCGGGACGATAGGATCTGGCGTCCCTGTACCTCTCCGGCAGATTACGCCTGAAGGTAGGACCTTTCTGAGGCTTGGGTCTTCTGTCGGAGGGAATAAGCCCCGATTTTCCACCCGTGACCTTGGAGATTGCCGAATCCAATTTTGTGCCGAACAGGTTCGTGCCATCATATGGTATCCTGCACCAGTTTGCTTTTGAAGCCGCGTCAGCGACCCAAGGTTTTAACCATAAGGCCCTACGGGCCATGACTGAGGCTAACATGGACCTGGCCGAGGAACGAATGATATCCACCGAGGCCCCCGCCATAAAATCACCGGCTAGCCTGATCTCCTGCAAGGAGGATATGACATCCCCTCGATCAGCACCTTCTAGGAGAACCTTCTCAGCATTGGCTGCCCACGCGGAAATGGCCTTAGCGACAGCTGCCGTAGCAATAGCTGGTCTGCATGCGCCCCCGAGGTGGAGTAAGCCTTCTTTAATTCCAGGTCGATCTTACGGTCGAGAACATCCCGGAATGATACTGCGTCTTCTATTGGCAGAGTGACATGCCTGGCGAGTCGCATAAGAGAAGCATCCACCACGGGAGCGTTAATGAGGGAAGCGACTTTAGAGTCTTTCAGAGGGTATAGTTTAGAGAGTTTGTTGGACAGACCGGGACGCTTGTCCGGTTTCTCCCACTCCTCCTTAATGAGGTCCTCCAGTTCTTCGATGAAGGGAAACAGTTCGGGATCCCTCCTTAACTCGGGGAAATATTTCCCAACCTTGGGTGGTTCCGTCACGGGTTCTTCCCAGCCTATTGTCGCCTTGACTGAGCGGGCAAAAGGTTCGACTAGACAGAAGTCAAATCCAGACACAAGTTCTCGATCTTCATGATCAGAATGAGCCTCTATTAGTTGGGCATATGGGCCGGAGGCGGATGAAGTGCCCGGAGTGGGCTCATCACAGACTAAAGGAACTGAAGTCCACATTGATTCTTGCGCTGACTCCCCCACGAGCTGTTGGGAGGAGAAATCTGTAGTCATCCTGGCGCTCGTCTCCTTTTCTCTAGTTGCTTCATTAAAGCAAGTCTGACATGCTAGCTTTCCTGGCAAAGCAGTAGCACCGCACACCCAGCAAGCGTTAGCTGCAGGACGGGTATGATAATGCTCGCGGTGGAATGAGGGAGACCGTCTGCGGTGAGACCGGCTATGACGGGAACGGCTGCGGCGTGATCGGCTGTGCCTTGATCGATGGTAGCGGGAGGAGGATCTTGACCGACTTTTACGGGACCTCCTGCTTGATGCATGTCTGGACCTCTCCCTGCGCCGTGAGCTTGCGTCTCTTGGCCTGATGGGACTGCAACAGAAAGGCAGTGTTTAGCGGCCGGCACTCTTTTTTGTCTCTTCTCTACTTACCTAAACATGATGGCCTCCATACCTTGTTTGCTGGTAGTGGTCTGCGAGGGCAGTGGGCTCCATGGAAGTACAGGAAAACAGCAGATTGTGGATAGCTGGAAGGGAGCAGAAGATGGTTAAAAATAAGGAATAATAAAAAAAGAAAGGAGAGCCTAGAAGGGGAGAGGTAAATAAGTACCTGGGCAAAAAACCCCGTGTGTTTTGGGCAAAGCAGCAGCCTCAGGGAGGAAAAGGAATTTTGAGCCTTTTTGAATTCGGCGCCGCCGTCGCGGCGCCGATGACGCATTCGCGCATGCGCAGTAGCGTCCCGCGCGTCCCGGCGCCATCTTGGATGACGGCGAGGAGACCGCCGGCGTCATCACTATGCTGCGCGCATGCGCCGTACGCCCGGGAGACGCGGCGGGGCTATGGAGGACTATATGGCTCAGAGAGCCCGCTGCCTGAAGGGGGAAAAGGACCTAGCAAGGTACAAATGACTTGATGTAAATAAGGACACAGTAAAGGGCATACAACTCTGCTTACAGTACTGAAAACAAGGGAAATAAAAACGGAACAGTAAGAGTAAGTTTGAAAGCATAAAAACGGGGAAAGAAACACCCAGGAAGCAGAGAGGGAGCCACACTTGCCTATTTAAGCTTATTTAAAGCTTGTACATATGCCAGGAATCTGTGCCGGGATTAACCCCTGAGACCACCAGAGCGGGGTTCCCCCTATAAAGCTCTATTAGAGACTGTACAAGGGGGACTTCCAAACAGGAGAGGCTGAACCTGCAGGGGCGATAGCGGTAGGAGACAAGCTTTACGTCCACGTCCTGTCAGGTGAGGATAAAAAAAGAGAATAATGCCGGGTGTCTCCCCTTCAAATTTATAGCTAACCAATCCTGTCAGGTTGTGGGGGCGGAGTCACAACCCAGTGTGTGCTGCCATGAATGCGTCAGGAAAATGTTTTGCTCAAATGACCGTTTACAGGGTATAGAGACATAATAGTTAACTGATTCCTTTTAAAAACGATTAAAAATAGATAAAAAACAATCATATAATGTACCTTTAGTTTCAGTTTCGTTTTTGCATGTTATGCTGCCTCTGTGCTGGACAGAGCCATAGAAGTGAGGCCCCATACACACCATAGAATCTATCCGCAGATAAATCCCATCAAATGGGTTTCTGCGGATAGATTCTATGGTGTGTACACTCCGTGGGATATTTATCCGCGGATAAATCTCCCCTGGGATGGATTTCCAGCAGATGGATATTTGCTGACATGCACAACAAATCCATCTGCTGGAATCCATTCCAACGGATGGATCCGCTCGTCTGTACAGACTTACCGGATACATCCGTCCAAAGGGATTCCCCGCACGCGTCGTAATGATTTGACGCATGCGTGGAATTCCTTATATGACAGCGTCGCGCCCGTCGCCGCGTCATAATAGCGGCGACGGCGCGACACGTCATCGGCAGAGGATTTCAGCGCGGATTTCAATGCGATGGTGTGTACACGCCATCGCATAGAAATCCTCTGAAATCCTCGAGAGGATTTATCCGCGGATACGGTCCGCTGGACCGTATCTGCGGATAAATCCTCTCGTGTGTATGGGGCCTGAGGGTTTGAAAACGAAACTAGAATCTCCCAGTACTGTGGTCCAAAGGAAACAGACAACCAGGAAGTGTCCAGAACAGCGCAGAATTACAGCAACATCAGAGCAAAAACGAACAATGAGGACATGAAACCAGGACTGCAGTAAGGTAAAGGAAGCTATTTAGCTAAAAAAAAAAAGTTTCCTTTAGTGACCCTTTAACCACTTCCCGCCCGGCCTATGGCCGATTTACGTCCGGGAAGTGGTTATGAAATCCTGACAGGACGTTCTAGAACGTCCTGCAGGATTTCATGCCGCGCGCGCCCGTGGGGGCGCGCATCGCGGCGATCGGTGATGCGGGGTGTCAGTCTGACACCCTGCATCTCCGATCTCGGTAAAGAGCCTCCGGCGGAGACTCTTTACCACGTGATCAGCCGTGTCCAACCACGGCTGATCACGATGTAAACAGGAAGAGCCGTCGATGGCTCTTCCTCACTCGCGTCTGACAGACGCGAGTAGAGGATAGCCGATCGGCGGCTCTCCTGACAGGGGGGGTTAGCGCTGATTGTTTATCAGCGCAGCCCCCCCTCAGGTCGCCACCCTGGAGCACCAGGGATGCCCACCCTGGAGCACCAGGGTGGGAAAAAAAAAAAAAAAAGGGCAAAAAAAAAAAAAAAGTCTAAAAAAAAAGTCTAAAAAAAAAAGCATAAAGAAAAAAGATGCCAGTCAGTGCCCACAAATGGGCACTGACTGGCAACCTGGCAAAAATAAGTGCTGCCACCCCAGTGTCCATCAGCGCCACCCCAGTGTCCATCAGCGCCACCCCAGTGTCCATCAGTGCCACCCCACAGTGCCCATCCATGCCCAGTGCCCACCTATCAGTGCCCATCTGTGCCACCCATAAGTATCCATCAGTGCCGCCCATCTGTGCCGCTTATGAGTGCCCATCTGTGCCGCCCATGAGTGCCCAGTGCCGCCTATGTGTGCCCATCAGTGCCGCCTATGTGTGCCCATCAGTGCCGCCTATGTGTGCCCATCAGTGCCGCCTATGTGTGCCCATCAGTGCCGCCTATGTGTGCCCATCAGTGCCGCCTATGTGTGCCCATCAGTGTCGCATACCAGCGCCGCCAATCAGTGCCACCTCATCTGTGCCCGTCAGTACTACCTCATCGATGTCCATCAGTGCCATCTCATCGGTGCCCATTAGTGCCGCCATATCAGTGCCCGTAATTGAAAGAGAAAACTTATTTACAAAAAAATTAACAGAAAAAAATAAAAACGTATTTTTTTTTCCAAATTTTCAGCCTTTTTTTAGTTGTTGCGCAAAAAAAAAAAATCGCAGAGGTGATCGAATACCACCAAAAGAAAGCTCTATTTGTGGGGAAAAAAGGACGCCAATTTTGTTTGGGTACAGTGTAGCATGACCGCGCAATTGCCATTCAAAGTGCGACAGTGCTGAAAGCTGAAAATTGGCTTGGGCGGGAAGCTGCGTAAGTACCTGGTATGGAAGTGGTTAACCACTTAAGCCCCGGACCTTTAGGCAGCTAAATGCCCAGGCCAGATTTTGCGATTCGGCACTGCGTCGCTTTAACTGACAATTGCGCGGTCGTGCGACGTGGCTCCCAAACAAAATTGACGTCCTTTTTTCCCCACAAATAGAGCTTTCTTTTGGTGGTATTTGATCACCTCTGCGGTTTTTATTTTTTGCGCTATAAACAAAAATAGAGCGACAATTTTGAAAAAATGCAATATTTTTTACTTTTTGCTATAATAAATATCCCCCAAAAACATATATAACAATTTTTTTTTTCCTCAGTTTAGACCGATACGTAGTTTTCTACCTATTTTTGGTAAAAAAAATCACAATAAGCGTTTATCGTTTGGTTTTAGCAAAATTTATAGCGTTTACAAAATAGGGGATCGTTTTATTGCATTTTTATTAATTATTATTTTTTTACTACTAATGGCGGCGATCAGCGATTTTTTTCGTGACTGCGACATTATGGCGGACACTTCGGACAATTTTGACACATTTTTGAGACCATTGTCATTTTCACAGCAAAAAATGCATTTAAATTGCATTGTTTATTGTGGAAATGACAGTTTGGGAGTTAACCACAGGGGACGCTGAAGGAGTTAGGGTTCACCTAGTGTGTGTTTACAACTGATGGGGGGTGTGGCTGTAGGTCTGACGTCATCGATCGAGTCTCCCTGTAAAAGGGATCACTCGATCGATGCAGCCGCCACAGTGAAGCACGGGGAAGCCGTGTTTACATACGGCTCTCCCCTTTCTTCAGCTCCGGGGAGCGATCGCGACTATAAACGAATAGCCGCGCCGTCGTCCCGGATCGCTCCCCGCGGGAATCCGACCACTGCATGTAGGGGGGGGGGGGGCCCCGACCCACGGAAAGGCGGGGACGTACATGTACGCCCATCTGCCTGTACGTGCCATTCTGTGGACGTACCTATACATGCGGCGGTCGGCAAGTGGTTAAGCGAGTTAATGCTGTTAGATGCTATTGTTGTGTAAATACCCAGATCAAATTTAGCAGCTAAAGTTTGTATCAATCAGACACAACTTCATGAAAAGTTAAGATTCCTTAGTCTAGGGACAAAGGAATTAATGCAATACTAAAGTTTTTTTTTTTAAATAACAAATATGTCATACTTACCGCCACTGTGCAGCTCATTTTGCACAGAGTGGCCCTGAACATCCTCTTCTGGGGTCCCTCTGCGGCTCTCGTGGCTCCTCCCCGCATTAGATATCCCCCTAAGAAAAGTGCTCTCCTGAGGAGGTAACCTTGCGGGCGCCCATAGGCGCCGCGTGTATGACTTGCCCCCACCCCCCGTGTCATTGGATTTGATTGACAGCAGCGGGAGCCAATGGCTGCACTTCCATCAATGTATCCAATCATGGATAGATTGATGGAAGTGCAGCTCCTGAGGAGATGAAGGGGCTCAGGTAAGTAAAACGAGGGGGCTGAGGAGATGAAGGGGCTCAGGTAAGTAAAACGAGGGGGCTGGAGGGCCGGTGACTGCCAGGTGTTTTTTCACCTTAATGCATAGGATGCATTAAGGTGAAAAAATAGGATTATTTCATCATGCTTCCCTGTAAAAATCCTTTTCTTTGAGTACATCATGGGACACAGAGGTCCCTTGTCTCTTTTTTGAAGACTCTGTGCTTGCTACAAAACTGATGTGCTTCCTGTATGGGAGAGGTTATATAGGGAATCACTTCTGATCTAAAGTCTACCAGTGTCCACCTAATGATGAAGTATATATATATATAACCCAGCATTAGCATTATGAAGAAAAAAAAAAAAAATATTTTTCATACATAATGGGACACAGAGTCAAGCTAATATTCATTACCTGCTAGGACGTCCCAAAGCAATAGCCTTGAGGGGAGGGAGACACCCTGCCAAACAATAGCCATCAGTTTGTATATGGCAGCCTGCAGAACACTGCGGCCGAAAGCCGAATCCTCAGCTGCTCATACATCCCTGGTAGAATGAGCTCACCCTAAAGGTTTCAGACTGTAGGCCTGAATGACTAATTCACGGACCAAATTGGCAAAAGAAGCTTTAGAAGCTGCCTTCCCTTTCCTTGGTCATTTTGGTAAAAAAAATAAAAAATAAATAAACCTTGGATTTCCGCAGATCTAGACAAATATACCTTGACTGCCTGGACAACGTCCAAAGAATGCAGTCATGTCTCTTCTGCCGAACGAGGCTGAGAGAAAAAAGAAGTCACAATAATGTCCCGATTTAAATGAGAGGCCGACACCACTTTTGGCAAAAAGGGTGGAACAGGTCGTAACACGACCCTGTCGTGTCCAAGGATTAAATACGGTTCCCTGCATGACAGGGCCGCCAACTCCGACACCCTCCTAGCCAAGGTGATATCCATCAGGAAGACTAGCTTGCGTGACAGCAAGTCTAAAGCCCCATACACACTATCAGTTTTCCTGCTGGTTTTCTCTTCGGGTTTACCAAAACCATGTAGTACAAGGACCTGCCTGATTGCATTCAAATTGAAACTCTTGAGGTTTGACCTCATATTAGATGGTTTTGGTAAACCTGAAGAGAAAACCATCAGGAAAACTGATAGTGTGTATGGGGCTTCATGGAATTTCCTTAAAGGATCACTAAAGGAAAAAAAATGTTTTGCTGAAATGACTGTTTACAGGGTATAGAGACATAATAGTTAACTGATTCCTTTTAAAAACAATTAAAAATAGATAAAAATCAATCATATAATGTGCCTCTAGATGCAAAAACGAAACAAACTAGTTTAGTCTTTGCATGTTATTTTATGCCTCTGTGCTGGACAGTGCCATAGAGAGTCATGGCTAGGAAAACGAAACTAAAGTCTCCCATGACTTTTTTCATACGGAGCCAGACAACCAGGAAGTGTTCAGAACAGAGAAGTATTACAGCAACATCAGAGCAAAAACGAGCAATGAGGACATGAAACCAGGACTGCAGTAAGGTAAAGGAAGCTATTTAGCTAAAAAAAATGTTTCCTTTAATGACCCTTTAATAGGTTCAAATGGTTGCTTTTTTCAACAATGTTTTTTTTTTCTTCAAAAAGTGGGGGGGGGGGAAAAACCCCAAAAAATTCCAAAAAAAATTTTTTTTATCAAAAATTATTATTTTTTTAAACTGTATTCTTTTTTATTTTTTTTTTAAAAATATTTTTTTCAAAAAACACATTTAAAAAATAAAAAATTACATTTTTTTTTCAAACCCCCCCCCATTTTTTTTTAAATTTGGAAAAAATAATTATTATTATTATTTTTAATCTTTTATTTTTTCCAAAATGTTTTTTTTTCCAAACAAGTTTTTTTTAAATGATTTAAAAAAAAATCTTTGAAAAATCATTTTTGAAAATCATTTTTTTCAAAAAAAATATTTTTATTTATATTTTTAATGTTGTTCCCCCCCCAAAAAAAATTCCCAAAAAATGTTGTTTATCAAAAATTATTTTTTACCCCCAAAAAAATGTCAATTTTTTTTATCAAATTTTTTTTTAATTATTTTTTTTTCACAAAAAAATATTTCAACAATGTTTTTTTCCATTTTTTTAATCAAAAATGATTATTTTTTTATCAAAAATTATTATTTTTATTTTTTTTTAAATGTTTTTTTTTCCAAAAACTAATGTTTTAAATTTTTTTTTTTTATTCACGAATAACACTACTGGAAATGCTATTGAGCATTCCCACTAATAACTAAAAAAAGAATAACAATACTGGGAATGCTTGGAGCGCATACCCACTAATAAATCATTCTGAAATACAAAATAAGCAAGCTCTGGTATTTATACTACATTAACCACTTTAGCCCCAGAAGGATTTACCCCCTTAAAGCGGAGTTACACCCAAAAATGGAACTTGGCATGTCATTTTTTTTTTGAGGGGGGGGGGGGATACCCTCTTTTTTAAAAAGGTATCCAGCTCCCACTTTCTCCCGGGGCTCTGTGGCACCGGAAGGAAGATCACCTCTCCCCCCATACCTCCATGCAATCTTCTGGGACACGTCACAGGTGAGTGGGACAGGTGAGTGTCCAATTATTAAAAGTCAGCATATATGGGTGGAGCTTTAACTGGCAATTGCGCGGTCGTGCGACGTTGTACCCAAACAAATTTGATGTCCTTTTCCCCCCACAAATAGAGATTTATTTTGGTGATATTTGAACACCTCTGCATTTTTTTGCCGCTATAGGTACCTGCAATTCTTTTATGTGACTTTGATCCAGAGAGCGTAAAGTTGGATCAAAGCTGCACTCAACGTCAAAATAAAAGTCGCACTCTAAATTGTGAAACTTTGTGGTTGCAATAGTGGAAATGTGACTTGTGTCCGAAGTCGCATGACAAGTCACAACCCATTTTAATGGTACCTGGTCCCATCTATGCGACTTTGAAAAGGTACCTGCAATGCTTTTATGTGACTTTAATGCGACTTTGATCACACTAAATTGTGCAACTTTGTGGTTGCAATAGTTGAAACAGAGACTAAAGCTCCACTAATATGAATTGTCATGTGACTTTGGAAACAAAGTCACATGACAAGTCACAGCACATTGATTTCAATGGCCCCCCGTTCCCATCAATGCGACTTTAAAAAGGTATCTACAATGCTTTGATGCGTCTTTGATCCAAAGAGTGTAAGTTGGAGCAAAGTCACATTCCAAAGTCACTCCAGCCTTAGGCTACGTTTCCACTAGTGCAACTCCAAAGCTGTGCGATTTACCGTGCGATTTTAAGTGCAGCTTTGATCCAACTTTACACTATGGATCAAAGTCCCATTAAAGTAGTGCAGGCACCTTTTCAAAGTCGCATGGATGGGAACGTTTGCCATTGAAATCAATGGGCTGTGACTTTTCATGCAACTGTATGTGTCCATAGTCGCATGACAAGTTGCACTAGTGGAAACGGAGCTTTAAACTAACTTACTCACATGTAGCTCCCACAGCTGGGCGTGTGCCACACCATGCACACAGTGCCATGCAGAAACAACCATGTGGTTGCACAATGTAGAATATATGCACCATGTTGCATTGTAATCTTATAGTTTCTAACAAACAGAACATACTTCCAAAGCCCACCCTCCCCCTTCTCTCTCTCAGGAGAAACTGATGGCGAAAATGAGGCTATGAAGACAGGAGACGATCTGAGAAAAAGGGATGGGGGTGGGGCTGGGCAGGTCTAGGCATGTGTCTAAAAAGGAGAGGAGGGATGGGGGTGGGGTGTGTATCAGAGAAGGACAACGTTTCCAGGAAGTGAGAGGCCCCCATGCAAAATTCAGAAATGAGGAAGTAAGGTTGTCCCTGAAGAACAGGAAGAAGCCGATTGTCTGGCTTTAATTGCCAAGCTTAGAAAGTCCGATCAGCTATACAGAAAATTAATGTCAAAGAGAAAGATATTTTACATAGAATTAATAGAAACATTTTCATTTTTGACTGGACTTCCACTTTGAGGTTGTATTTGTGCATATAGAGGTGTTCTCCACAACACTAGTCGCCGTAGGAATTTGGACTGTCGTGTCTGCGTGAAGGGAGGACAGAACGAAAACATTCCAATTATCCCTCCACTTCACTGCAAGCAAATTATTACTTCTCAAGCAGGCTCTCTCCCCCAGTCTAATACGGGAATCTACAAGCCGCTGGGGTAAGCCCGGGCGATTAGATCACACAGTGCCACATGATCAAACAAGTGACTAAAAAGTGGCCTAAGCCACCCGCCCATCCTGTTCGTAATAGGTAGACCTTAATGACAGATATAGGACCTGATTCTGTGATCAAGGAGCCATAATTGGATATGAGTTAGAATTAGTGGAAGCATTCAGAGGCCCTTGAACACGAGCATCCTAATGTCTTCCTTCTTTACCACTTTGAGACACATCCTCCATGGGTGATATGCAAAAGATAAGAGTGTTCATATGGATCGTGTGAAGATTATTTGAATTTTGTCATAGATATTCTGCTTGTACCTATATCTCATGTGTAGCTACACGTTGTAGCGCCTCTTGTATTCACTTGTCATGTATGTTGCTGATGCTGTTTTATCTGTAAAGCTGTTCCTTTTCTCTCAATAAAATCTTTATGGATAAAAATAAAAAAAAAAGTGGCCTAAGAATTGTCCATGTACAAGTGGTACCCCTTTCCGAATAAGGGTGACACCAAGTCCCACACAATCTTGCCAGCGCTCCCTATGTAATCTGGGCAGTTCTCTGGCTCCACATGACTATCTTTTCCCTCGTAAACCATAAAACTCCATGTATAGCCTGTTGCCCTGTCACAGAGGTTATACATCTTGACCCCATATCTGGCACGCTTGCTGGGAAGATACTATTTGAATGACAGGCGTCCAGAAAACATAATCAGAATCTCATCAACACAGACTACTTGATCGGGAGTAAACAAGGCTGCAAACTGTTGGTTGAAGTGGTGTATGAGGGGCCGAATTTTGTAGAGCCAATCGTATCCAGGTTCACCCCGAGGGCAACAGAGTTCATTGTCATTAAAATTCATGAAACGCAAGATCTACTCGTATCGTGTCATGGAGGCTGAGAATATGACCACAACTCACTTTTTTTAGTTATGCCCATGAGGCTGGATAGGCCCAGAAAGGTCTTAAATTTTGAAACCGTACTAGGTCTCCAATCTCTGGCAAGGGTCAACTAGGGATTAGAAGGGATGAATTGCCCAGCATACAAATTGCTTTGGTCCACAATAGATCTATAGATGATTTCCGTGAAAACCAGTGAATAAAAATCAAGTGATGTAAAATCAACTGTTTCCACCTGAATTCTGGGTTGGCACCAGCTTGAACTACACTTATGGGACTCGCCACGTCACTAAGTGTTAATGCAGTGCTGGAAGTACGATCAGGATGTACTAGGCTGCTGGTGATTGTCAGTTCATCAGATGGATGAGTGGCACTAGTACTGGCTTTTCTGCTACATACGAGAGCCCTACGGTTCTTGTACCTCAACAACAGAAGAACGGGGTCGGGTACACCTGACCCTAGCAGGGACCACTACTCCATCGTCAGAGCTATCTGTCAGGGTGCCGCTGCTGTCTACAGGATCGTATTCTGATCCTGAATCGGGTGACTTCCTCTTCACTCTCATCTGTCATGCTCAGAAACGTGTACGCCTCTTCATTAGTGTACCTTCGATTGGACATTTTGGCCTCTAAATTTACAGGTACAACTAGTGCAACTCACAGGCAAAAAAAGCACCGGATTGTCAGAGCCCGCTTCAAATCGCTACCAAAAAAAAAAACCTGTTAGCGTTCACAGGGATTAGGCCTGAATGCTGCAGTTATGTGTTTTGTAGGTGACAGTAATCGATTGATACTGCACTTGGGTGGGTGGGGCGGAGGCGCTCAACGCAGGTGCTAGCTGGTATTTGGGCTGATCCCGCTAAAGCTGTGTTTTTGGGAACCCTAAACTATTGGGGACGCTAGTATAGATCTGATCAAAGATATTGATCCGTTCAGACACTATACTACTAGGTGAGGTGTATGGTGCGTGCGTGGGTGTTAGTGCTACTGGCACTAATCTGACCCTGACACTAAAACCTAACTGATGTCACCCACCGGGTGATCAGGGGGTTAAACCTTTATTGGGCAATATACAGCGGGTACCCAGATGCTATAAAAAAAAAAACAACATCACCCGTAACACTAATACTGTTAGGATTAAGTTCACCTGCTGGTGGCACTATCCTGCTCTGGGCTGTTTGCTGCAGTTCCAGTGTCCACCAGCAGGTGTCTCCCAGAAGCCAGCAGGTTCTGATCAGCCCGGACTATGCCAAATCTCTACTTGCTGTCAAACTGGTCACTGATTGGGTTAACCACTTAAGGTCCTGCTCATGTATATGTACGTTGGTTTTTTAAAGATGGATATCTCGGTAACGGCAGCAGCTGCTGCCACAACCGAGGTATCCATCTTTAGCATGAGCGGTCCTGAAAACGATAACGGTGGTCTCCGCAGCGGATTCGCCGTTTTAGGTGGCGGGAGGGGGGCACCCTCTGCAGCTTACCGGAGCCATCGGTAGCGGCGGAGGTGATCAGGTCCTTTAGCCTGCTGTGTGGGGATGCGAGGGAGGGCAAGATGGCCCCCACCCGTCCCCATAGCCTAGCAGGGCAGAAGTGACGTCAAAACGTCAGTCCCGCCCATGCGTCTTAAAGGCACATGACAAAATTTCAATTTTTTTTTTTTTGCATTTAAGTCTAAATATGAGATCTGAGGTCTTTTTGACCCCAGATCTCATATTTAAGAGGACCTATCATGCTTTTTTCTATTACAAGGGATGTTTACATTCCTTGTAATACGAATAAAAGTGATAAAACATTTTTTTCAGTGTAAAAAATAATAAAATAAATAAAAATAAATAAGAAAACAAAAAAATTTATTTTTTTAAAGCGCCCCGTTCCGACGAGCTTGCGCGCAGAAGCGAACGCATACGTGAGTAGCGCCTGCATATGAAAACGGTGTTCAATCTACACAAGTGAGGTATCACCGCGATCGCTAGAGCGAGTGCAATAATTCTAGCCCTAGACCTACTCTGTAGCTCAAAAGATGCAACCTATAGAATTTTTTAAACGTCGCCTATGGAGATTTTTAAGGGTAAAAGTTTGACGCCATGCCACGAGCGGGCGCAATTTTTAAGCGTGACATGTTGGGTATCATTTTACTTGGCGTAGCATTATCTTTCACAATATATAAAAAAATTGGGCCAAATTTATTGTTGTCTTATTTTTTAATTAAAAAAAGTGAATTTTTTCCAAAAAAAGTGCGCTTGTAAGACCGTTGCGCAAATACGGTGTGACAAAAAGTATTGCAATGACCGCCATTTTATTATCTAGGGTCTTAGAAAAAATATATATATATATATATATATATATATATATATATATATATATATATATAATGTTAGGTGGTTTGAAGTAATTTTCTAGCAAAAAAAAATGTTTTAGTCTTGTAAACAGCAAATCTGAAAAACACCTAAGGTCCTTAAGTGGTTAAATACCAACCTAATGATGTGTCTGAGGCTTCTAAAAATCCAGTGTTATGTGGCCTTGTGGGTTGTCTGGGTGGGTCAAGATCCCTATATTTGCTCATCCCGAGTTCTTTTTGCAGCCAGAGGATCCTGTTGTGCCAAAGCCAGGTTGTCCAGATCTCTTTAAACTTGAGAGCCAAATCTACTGTTACAGCCCCGGTAGTAGAGGTCCCATGGGAAAGGACAGTGTTCTATTTGAGCTTTGTCCTGACCCAGGGGTCATCTCTGCAATCCCTGGTGCATTTGGGGACCAGAGTGGGGTAACCTATGCGCTGGGTAGACCCGAGGGACAGGTACAGTGCAGAGGGAAAGAATGCCCAGTTGTGAAGGAATGCCCTGGCATCGGGGTACCTGCACGGACCAGGGACTTTGGCATTGGGCGGTCGGGTGTCCTTTGGTGTCCCAGCATTGGGACACAGGCTGCTTTTAAGAATATACCTTTGGTGTTGCGCCTCCTTAGGGATCTGACCAGCAGAGAACCCAGACAGTTTTGGGACCCCGGCGGCGGCGGTTATCACCAGGCCTTCAGACATGGACAGTGGAGTGCTCAGTCAGTTTTCTGATCCTGGTGGTGGGGCCCTATGGAGCATCCAGAGGCCGCTCCTTAAAGGATCACTAAAGGAATTTTTTTTTTTTAGCTAAATAGCTTCCTTTACCTTACTGCAGTACTGGTTTTATGTCCTCATTGTTCGTTTTTGCTTTGAAGATGCTGTACTTCTGCTGTGATCTCCACACTTCCTGCTTTTATGGCTCCTTATGAAAAATCTCATGGCAGCTTTTCAGTGTGGTCCAAGCTGTGTGTCTAAAACTCCTCAGAACCAATCAGATTCATTTTAAAAAACAAAACACTGCCCTGGATTTGTTTGTTTTTGTTCTCTGGGTCTCTTTACTTCACAGAAACATGAAACCAGTTTAAAAACGAAAGTGAAACTGCAGGCACATTATATGATTGAATTTAATCTATTTTTAATCATTTTTAAAAGGAATCAGTTAACTTTTTTGTCTCTATACCCTCTAAACTGTCATTTCAGCAAAAAAATGTTTTTCCTTTAGTGACCCTTTAAGGGGGGGAATCTGTTAGGATTAAGTTCACCTGCTGGTGGCACTATCCTGCTCTGGGCTGTTTGCTGCAGTTCCAGTGTCCACCAGCAGGTGTCTCCCAGAAGCCAGCAGGTTCTGATCAGCCACACCTGGCTCCAGCTGCCAGGTGGATATTTAAGGCTGCTCCTCCCTTCCCCCAGTGCGTCACAATTCTGGTCCTTTCCTGTCTGCCTGCAACCAGCTTGTGCCTGATAACCTGCCCTTGTCCTGATCCATCCTGCACCCTTCTTGCCTTGTCCCCAGCCGTGTCCTTTTCCTTGCATCCATGTTGCCTTTTCCCTTATGTTGTAGATATTGTATATAGATAGCTGTTAGGTTTATTATTTGTTCTTGTTTGCTGGAGTGGTTTATGTTTTCACTGGTTGCTGTGTATGTTTATTGGTGTATGTTCACTGTAAATAAATATCACTTTAATGAGAAATGCTTGTTTGGTCTCAGTTCCTCTGTATAGCTACGTGTCTGGTGGTCTTAGACGCTGAACCTGACAAATACAGTGATCACTGGTGACATGGGGTGAAAGGGTTAACTAGGGGGCAATCAGGGGTTAAAACCTTTATTAGTTAATATACGGGGGCACCCTGACGCTATAAAAACCCAACTGCGAAACTAGCTAACTAGCATCACCCGTGACACGAATACAGCAATCAGTATATAGATCTATACACTATATTATTGACAGGGGTGACAGGGTTAACTGGAGGGTAAACAAGGGGTTAAACCTTTATTAGGGGGGTTTAGGGGGTACCCTAGACCTACTACGAACTGCCCTAAAGCCGATTAGTGTCACAAATGAAACCAGTACAGTGATCAGTGAAAAATCTGACAACTGCACTTGGCGACACTGACAGGAATTGAAGGGATTAACTGGGGGGTTGCGATGGGGAGAGGTGATCTGGGGGTAACAAGTGTGCCTACTTGTACTGGTGTTAGTGTAGTATTAAAGTTAGATGTCCTCTTTTTGGAACTAAAAAGAGTTCCACGAGGGAAAATGACATCACTTCAGCATTTTATTCGCCAAAACCGATCAGCAGGTCCAGGCCAGAAATCATTGGCCTGGACCTGAAGATTGATCAGTTCTGGAACGAATTTGATGGTGGCGAGAGCGTGCTGGGTATGGGATTTCGCGCAGGGGTGCCGTTGTGCCGCAGTATAAAGATGTGAGCTGGTTGGGAACCAGGTAAGCACAACAACGATGACTGAAAATCCCTTTAACCACTTATGGACCCCTTCACGCCAATATACGTCGGCAGAAGGGCACGGCTGGGCACAGGCACGTACCTGTACGTCGCCTTTAAGAGCCCAGCCATGGGTCGCGAGCGATTCGCCAGCGGCATGCTCGTGACCTGGTCCTGTTCTCTGTGACCGTGCGACCCGCGATCGGGTCACATAGAGGAAGAACAGGGAGATGTAGGTGTAAACAAACCTTCCCCGTTCTTCCTAGTGTGGCTGTCAGTGATCGTCTGTTCCCTGTGTTAGGGAATGACAATCAGTGATGTCACACACAGAGCCACGTCCCCCACAGTAAGAACACTCCCTAAGTACACACTTAACCCCTACAGCTCCCCCTCCTGGTTAACCCCTTCACTGCCAGTGCATTTTTATAGCTCTTTTCGCTGTAAAAACTACACTGGTCCCAAAAATGTGTCAAGAGTATCCGATGTGTCCGCCATAATGTCGCGGTCACGAAAAAAATCGCTGATCACCGCCATTAGTAGTAAAAAATAAAAAAGTATACATTTTGCACAAACCAATCAATAAACGCTTATTGTGATTTTTTTTTTTTTTTTACCAAAAATATGTAGAACACGTATCGGAATTTTTTTTTTTTTTATATATATATTTTTGGGGGATATTTATTATAGTAAAAAGTAAAAAATATTGCATTTTTTTTAAATTGTCGCTCTATTTTCGTTTATAGCGCAAAACAATAAGAACCGCAGAGGTGATCAAATACCACCAAAAGAAAGCTCTATTTGTGGGAAAAAAGGAAGCCTATTTTATTTGGGAGCCACGTCGCACAACCGTGCAATTGTCAGTTAAAGCGACGCAGTGCAGAATCGCAAAAAGGGGCCAGGTCCTTTACCTGCATATTGGTCCGGGTCTTAAGTGGTTAAAGCTCACCACACACACACACTACAATCCATGTGTACAATGACCTTTTAATCTACCAAGAACAATGTAGTGCCATGGCCTGCCTGGATACAAATTGATGGAATAGATTAGCTAGGCTTATTTTACATAGTCTTGGTAAATCTAAAGTTGTTTGTATAAAGATTGTATGGTCTAACGTGACCTTTAGAAGTAGTTTTAGATTTCACTTACTAAAAGAAGGTAATAAAAAGAAAAGAAAAAAGTATGCTTTAACTCTGTATACTTACTTTCACACTGTGGAATTGCGGGTAACCACTGACCATCACTTTTGCATGAGATTGAGCTTGATCCCTTCAGAACGAAGCCTTCATCACATTCAAACGATATAACCGAATCCAATGTATATGGGCCAGTTAACCCTGACAGATTTCTTGCATTTTTAACATTTGGATTAGGGCAATTTACAGCTAAAGATTAGGAGAAAAAAAATAAAGATTAATCACTGGAGGTAGCAGATAAATGGTGACATTCTGCAGCACTACATTACAATATTTTCCAATTATCACAAAAAAAAAAAAAACTATAAGAATCACTAATTATGTATGCAAAACAGTAAAGTCCAGGTTTTTGATCAGGTTTCATGCTGTACCCATATAGGGTGTAACATGAAGCACATACATACACACAATGCCCCAAACAGCCCTCCACCTCCCTCCTCTACCTGAGGCTCCATTCACATTTATCATGAGTAATGGATATAGTAATTTTAACAGGGGTTTCCTGAGACCAGAATTATTTCAAGGGTTCCTCTGTGTTGCAAAGGTTGAGAAGATCTGCACTAGAGAATACAATATTGGTAGTTTAATTTTATTTTATTTTTTTGCCACGCGATATTACTCCAACAGTTTAGGAAATGCAAAATTTCAGTTAAAAATACACTAAAGTTATTTATAGAACAAGAAAACACAATTACCCAAGTTTTTTCGTAAAACTGTGTGTGCCCATGAAACAGCGACAACTTCAGTACATTATAATTTCCATTGGCAATGCTTTAAAAGCCCCTACGGGTCATCAGTTTAGAGTTAACAGTGAATATAAGGGGCCTAGAATTATTTCTTTCACTCATGATATGTAACATGTATAGCACAATCAAAGTTTTCACACGTGTGTGGAAATTTAGATGCTTGGCTGTAACTTTTACACTTTTTTTTAATAAACTTTGAGGGTGTTTGGAAGTGATCCAACAACAGCTGTGCAGCTGCTGGATCACTTCCATCTGATGGCAGATAGGCGGCTTGTCAGATATAAATACACGCTCACTGGCTGCAGTCACTGGAAGTATGTGTAAATCCCCGGAAGCCACTGCTGTAGTATCTAGTAGCAGGGTTAATGTTGATAAGGGCAAAGTTAGCATTTGGAAGCTAAAAATAGGATTTTTGTACTCACCGTAAAATCCATTTCTTTGAGTTCATGGACGGACACAGAATCATTTGACCTTAGGGTATTATATCCTTTCTTCCAGGAGAGACTAGGCAGAAAACAGCACTTTAAGTGTTAAAACACTTTCCTCAGTACAGCTCCTCCCAGGGGGCGTGGTCCCTCGGGTATAACCCACTCTCTGACTCAGCAGCTCCAGTTCGTAACAAGCAGTACAAACAAAAGAAGGGGTGCTGTGTCCGTCCATGAACTCCGAGAAATGGATTTTACGGTGAGTACAAAAATCCTATTTTCTCTTCCGTTCATGGACGGACACAGCAGCATTTGACCTTAGGGACGTCCCCAAGCAGTGTCAAAAAAATTGGAGGGGTGGGAAAACAACACAGCAAACCAAACCAAGCTACACCCCAAACAAAACCAGTTTCTCAACGGAGGAACTCCAACCTTAAAGGATCACTAAAAGGAAAAACATTTTTTTGCTGAAATGACTGTTTACAGGGTATAGAGACATAATAGTTAACTGATTCCTTTTAAAAACGATTAAAAATAGATAAAAATCAATCATATAATGTGCCTCTTAGGCCCCGTACAGACGAGCGGACAGTCCGATGAAAACGGTCCGCCGGACCGTTTTCATTGGACATGTCCACGCTGAGATTTCGGTCTGATGGCTTGTACACACTATCAAACCGAAATCCCTGCAGACAGACAGCGCGGTGACGTGGCGGTGACGTTGACGCCGCCACGTCACCAAACCAGGAAGTAAAATACTTCCACGCATGCGTCGAATCCATTTGACGCATGCGGCAGATATCTGTCCGCTGGTTAGTTGTACTAACCAGCGGACATGTCCGCCGGACAGCTTTCCAGCAGACATGTTTCTTAGCATGCTAGGAAACATTTGTCCGCCGGATATCTGTCCGCTAGCCTGTACACACGATCAGATCTGTCCGCTGACACTGGTCCGCGGACCAGTTTCAGCGGACAGATCCGGTCGTGTGTACAAGGCCTCAGATGCAAAAACTAAACTGAAAGTAGTTTAGTCTTTGCATGTTATTTTATGCCTCTGTACTGGACAGTGCCATAGAGAGTCATGGCTAGGAAAACAAAACTAAACTCTCCCATGACGTTTTTCATACGGAGCCAGACAACCAGGAAGTGTCCAGAACAGAGCAGTTTTACGGCAACATCAGAGCAAAAACGAGCAATGAGGACATGAAACCAGGACTGCAGTAAGGTAAAGGAAGCTATTTAGCTAAAAAAAAAATTCCTTTAGTGACCCTTTAAACTGCCGCCTGTAACACCTTGCGGCCGAAGGAGGCATCCGAAGATGCACTCACATCCACCTTGTAAAATTTTGAGAAGGTGCGGATTGACTACCAGGTCGCTGCCTTACACACCTGTACCACAGACGCTTGATGACGGAAAGCCCAAGAGGCACCGATCGCCCTGGTCGAATGCGCCGTAACCTGAAAGGGAGGCGCCCGCCCCTTCAGGGCATAGGCCTGAAGCACAACCTGTCTGATCCACCTAGAAAGACCGCCAGACCTTTTTTAGGACCAGACACCGACACGAACAGTGAGTCAGACTTCCGGAACGGAGCCGTAGCAGATAAGTACACCCGTAGGGCCCGAACCACATCCAGGGAATGCAAAGTGGCCTCCTTCTGGTTTTCAGGACATAAGGATGGTAACACAATGTCCTCATTAATGTGAAAAGCCGAAACAACCTTTGGGAGAAAAGACGGCTGTGGCCGCAGCACCACCTTATCCTTGTGGATGACCAAGTAGGGAGCCTTGCAGGACAAGGCCGCCAGTTCAGACACCCGTCTGACTGAGGTAATTGCTACCAGAAAAAACACCTTCTGTGATAGAGTCAACAAAGGGATCTTTCGAAAGTCCTCAAAGGGAGCGTCTTGAAGCACAGAGAGGACTAAATTCAGGTCCCATGGGGGCAGTGGAGGACGCACAGGAGGGGCCACATGCCAGACCCCCTGCACAAACGTACGCACCAGGGACTGCGCCGCCAAGGGTCGCTGAAAGTAAACAGCTAGAGCAGAAATCTGACTCTTAACCGTACTTAAGACGAGAGCCTGATCCACTCCACGCTGTAAGAACAGCAAAATCCGGGACACCACGTATGTACGGGGGTGCCATTTCATCTCTTCACACATAGAGATGTAGGCCTTCCACGTACGATGGTAAATCTTTTGTGAAGTAGACTTCCGTGCACGCAGCATGTAGAGATCACCGAGCCTGACAGGCCACGGTCCTTCAGTACCTGCCTCTCAACAGCCACGCCGTTAAAGCCAGCGACTGTAAAGCAGGGTGGAAGATCGGACCCTGCAACAGAAGATCTTCTCTCAGGGGTAGACGCCGAGGGACGTCTGCCACCAGACGCACCAGGTCCGCGTACCCGGAGCGGCGCGGCCAATCCGTGGCGATCAGGATTGTTGGAAATTCCCTCGGCTTCCACTCTGCGCAGCAGGCGAGGAAAAAGCTTCAGAGGAGGGAAGGCGTAGATTAGGCGATAGTGACCCCAAGGTGCCACCAACGCGTCCGCCCACGGGTCCTTTGACCTGGCCACGAACCGTGATACCTTCCGATTGAGACGGGACGCCAGGAGGTCCACATCTGGAGTGCCCCACTTTCGGCACAGACTCTGAAACACCTCCAGGTGAAGTGACCACTCTCCTTGGTCTAGTGTTTGGCGACTTAGGTAGTCGGCTTGCCAATTCTGTACTCCTGGAATGTACACGGCTGACAGAGCCGGAACGGACCTTTTGGCCCACCGAAGGTTGTGCGCGACTTCCATCGCTGCAGCTGAGCTCCGTGTGCCTCCCTGATGATTGACGTACGCCACGGTCGTGGCGTTGTCGGACTGGATCCTGACCGGACGGTCCTGCAGATCCAGGGACCACCTGGCAAGGCACAACTTGATTGCTCTGAGCTCCAGTACATTGATTGGAAGGCGGGACTCCTCCTGAGTCCAGCGCCCCTGGGCTGACTGGGTGCCCCAAACACCCCCCCAACCAGAGAGGCTGGCATCCGTCGTGACCACCAGAAACGACTTCCCGATCCGAAGCACCGGAGACGTCAGCCACCACACCAGGGAGGACTTGACCAGTTGACTCATCCGAATCCGGTAATCCAGAGACAAAGGGAGCTTGTCCCATCGTGACAGAATTTCCTTCTGTAGCACCCGAGTGTGGAATTGGGCATACGGGACTGCCTCGAAAGAGGCCACCATCAGACCCAGAACCCTCATGCAGAATCGTCGCGTCCGCCCATGGGTCCTTTGACCTGGCCACGAACCGTGACACCTTCCGATTGAGACAGGACGCCAGGAGGTCCATGTCTGGAGTGCCCCACTTTCGGCACAGACTCTGAAACACCACCAGCCATACCACCTTGCCAGGGCAAGGGGCCACTACTTACCCGTCCTGCGACACCGGCTGGAGGCATTCCGGACAGAACCAACATCCGCTAAACAGCATGGCTGTCGGCCAGACACACTGTGACAAAGCCATAGAGACCGGTCATATGTGTGCCCTGGAACGTGTAGTTCCCCGGCCACCCCTGGAGCAACGGGGCATGTCGTGGACAACCCAGAGCTGAGCTGAGGGCCGGCACACGCTCGATGGCCGAGCATGGGGGGACTGCAAGGATCAAGATCCAGCCTGTCACCCAGTCGGGAGTTGATAGTAGAATCTCAGGATTCAAAAATGCAGGAACAAAACAAAATAAAAGCGAAAAAAAAAAAATCGCAAAAAATTCCAGAGTACATGGACTCCAGAAGGCCATGTCTACTCCTGATGCTAGGCAGAAAAAAACTGGAGCTGCTGAGTCAGAGAGTGGGTTATACCCGAGGGACCACGCCCCCTGGGAGGAGCTGTACTGAGGAAAGTGTTTTAACACTTAAAGTGCTGTTTTCTGCCTAGTCTCTCCTGGAAGGAAGGATATAATACCCTAAGGTCAAATGCTGCTGTGTCCGTCCATGAACAGAAGAGAAAACATACATGCATCATACATTCTAGGAGGAGTATAACTGTGTGAGTTGATGGGCGATAAAGATCTGGGTGCCCTGATAAATCATAGACTTAATTAGCATGCGGTGGGCATGTGCGGATGCGGTTCAGAGCAATGCTTTTGACTAGAGCTCTCCATATAGCCTGCTGTTTACAGGTTATTTAGCAGCCTGTTTCCATTTCTCAATAGGTAAAAACAGGGGGACAGGTGCCCTAAAGACGGGGACCACTTCACTACCAACTACACCAGATCCTTTGGGCATAAAAGCCTATTTCAATCTAACCGCAGGTTTGGATGCTCTTAATGGGGACAAGATGGTGTCTGACCCTTCAGTGTGCAGAGCCACCCTCCCCCAGATGAGGGACTCACTCAGCCTGCAGACCGCCCAAATGAATCTTATAAACTAAACCACACTCCGGCACAAAAACACTCCCTCCGAAGATGAACACTGCCATGTTAAGGAGATCCGATTCAGAAACCCCATGCCACCTACCAGAACCTCACACAGACCGTTCACACCAAGACTACGGTAGAATACCATATCGTGTAGGTACCCCTGTTGTCAGAAGGGGACCACCAGTCACTCATGCCTCCCTCAAGTGAGCCTAGTGAAGGACTTACCTGTAGAATATGTATAGTGTAATATTATAATATATATATATATGATTTTATTTTTTATATACACACACACACAGTATAAATTATACATACATTTTCCTAAATATGTACATGCATAGACAGGTACCAGTCCATTTTCACATTAAAAATGGAAGTCATCAAAAATTTTCGGACTATGTATGCTAGTTCTATTCAAAAGGCCAACACAAACTGTAATGTTAATTAGTCAAATGGGAAATTGTTTAATGTTCTAGGAAACAAGGGTTGTAAACACTACAGCTTGCCTAAAGCTAGGCATGGATAGGTAGAATTTTGAACAAAAAATCTTACAAAAAATAAAATAAAAAATGGATGAAATTTATTTTCTTGATCAAACTAATTATTATGAGAGCTTTAAAGGGGTTGTAAAGGTAAAAGTTGTTTTACCTTAATGCATCCTATGCATTAACATGTTTGTTATTTAAAAAAAAAAATGTTGTGCCTTTAGTGTTTCTTTAACAGAAGAACCAATTAAAAAAAACAGGCATGATAGTACATCTTTATATTTTAAGTAGGGAGAATACAACCCCTCCTCCCCTTCCCCAGCGTCCAAGGAATGCAACGCAGCCTCTTTTGGATGTGACGGTCAAGGACACAAGGACGGAAGTACAATGTCCTCATTGAGAAGAAAAGCCGAAACAACCTTAGGAAGAAACGAAGGCTGCGGACGTAGCACCGCCTTATCCTTGTGGAGGATCAGATAAGGAGCATTGCAAGAGGAGTGATCCTCTTTCACCCCACGCTGAAGAAGTCCTGTCCACCGGGATGTAACGCGTACGACGGGGAGGGGCTACGCAGGACTTCACCCACGATCGCTTTCTCGTGTATTACGATCGGATACACTGTGTTTTATGCCTTTACTTCAGCACTCAGTTGAGAGTGCTTTTACATGCGAGTTGTTTTTTGTCTTATTATAATAAACGATCGTTTGGCTTCAGAGAGCACTAGAATTTCCTCTTCCTTTTTTACATGCCCTGAATGCTCCATCTTATTCGTTTATCTGGCTGCTGTTGTGAGATCTTGTCTCTACATACTGCTGACATCCCTGAGAACAGGAAGCTTGCTGTGCTATATTCATGCTGATTGACCCTTTGTTGGTCTGGGAATTAAGGTGAGAGGCCATCCTTTCCATATGGTGGAGGTTTCTTCTTTCCTGAACATCACTCCTGGATTGTGTATTTTTTGCACCTACCTTTACTGTTGGACTATTTATATTGCACCAGAGCACATTATGGACTTTCTTTCTATTTTATACTATAGTATTATTATGTAATTTTGCGCTGCACTATTTTCACTGTATATTTTATTGAGGTGTTTTTTGAATTTACCTTTAGTGCTGGCCTGCATATATATATTTTTTGTATATTTATTTAGTTGTGTGTTGTTTTCCAGCGCTGAATAATTTTCTATTTACTAAGGAGCATTGCAAGACAAGGCCGCCAGCTCAGAAACCCGTCTGACTGATGTAATAGCCAACAAAAAGGCAACTTTCTGAGAGAGTATCAATAAAGGAATCTCCCTAATGTTTTCAAACTGCGGTTTCTGAAGTACAGAGGGCCGGATTCAAGTTCCACGGAGGCACTGGAGGTCGCAACGGAGGGGCCACATGTCGAACCCTCTGAACAAACGTTCTCACCAGTGAGTGAGCCGCCAAGGGCCGTTGAAAGAAGACAGCCAAGGCTGAAATCTGCCCCTAATAGTACTTAAGGCAAGCTTTTGGTCCACTCCACGCTTTAAAAACAGCAGGATCCTGGAAACCAAGTATGCACGTGGACGCCACTTCAGCTCCTCACACAGAGATGTAGGCCTTCCAAGTATGATGATAGATCTTCCTAGAGGAAGACTTCCGCAACCCTCAGCATGGTAGAAATAACCAAATCCGACAGGCCTCAGTCCCTCAACACCTGGCTTTCAATAGTAATGCCGTTAAAGCCAGCGACTGTAAAGCAGGATGAAGTAAGGTCTTCTCGCATCGGTAGTCACCAAGGAACATACGCCACCAGACGTACTAGGTCAGCGTACCATGGACGCGGAGCCCAATCTGGAGCAATTAGGATCAACGGGATCCCCTCGGTCTGCACCCTGCGAAGTAGATGAGGGAGAAACTTTAGTGGGGGAAAGGCATAAATAAGCTGATTCTGTCCCCACAGAGCCACCAACACGTCTGTCGCATCTGCCCAGGGGTCTTTGGACCTGGCCACAAACCTCAACACCTTCTGATTGAGTCGCGCAAAGCCAGGAGGTCCATGTGCCCCATATTTTGCAAACAAGTTAAAAAACATCCGGGTGTAGCGACCACTCTCCTTGGTCCAGCATCTGGCGACTTAGGTAGTCCGCTTGCCAGTTTTCTACGCCCGGAATGTATACGGCCGACAGCGCCGGCACGCTCCATTCTGCCCATCGCAGAATGTGAGCGACCTCCGAAGCTGCAGCCGAGCTTCTTGCCCCCTTGATGGTTGACATATGCCACCACCGTGACGTTGTTCGACTGGATGCCCCTGAAGTCTCTGAGACCACGTGGAGAGGCAAATGCTTGATCGCCTTAAGTTCTAGCACATTGATCGGTAGGCAGGATTCTTCCTACGTCCAGCGACCCTGTGCCAACTGGACACCCCAAACACCCCCCCAACTGGTCAGGCTGGTGTCCAACGTGATCACCGTCCACTGTAGGGGGAAGGAACGACTTTCCGGACTGAAGGGCCGGAGATCTCAGCCACCAGACCAGGGAAGTCCTGACTAGATGGCCCACCTGGATCTAACAATCCAGGGACAGCGGAGACTTGTCCCATTTGGACAGGATCTCCTTCTGTAGGGCACGAGTGTGGAATTGAGCATACTGTACTGCCTCGAAGGAGGCTACCATGAGGCCCAGGACTCGCAATGAAAAATGCAGTGACGACCATCTGCCAGATGCCAGCAGCTTCACTGAAGAGTTTGCAATTTGTCCAAGGGGAGAAAAACTCTTGCCTCCAAGGAACCTAGAACCAAGCCCAGGTATTCCAGGCGTTAAGTCGGCACCAACACTGACTTCTGGAGGTTCAGAACCCAACCAAAGTCTTGAAGGGTCTGGGTGGCAATCGCCACATTCACCTCTAATTCTGAGCTTGAAGCAGCTCTCAGAAGAAGGTCGTCCAGGTAACCCACTATAGCGATACCTCGCTGTCTCAGAAAAAAGAGGGCGAGCACCTTGGTGAAAACTCTTGGTGCCGATGCCAGGCCAAAAGGGAGAACCACAAATTGGTAGTGGTCGTCCCTGACCGCAAAACGCAGAAACCTCTGATGTCTGACAAATATGAGGACATGCAAGTATACGTCCTTGATGTCCAAGGATGCCAGAAAATCCCCCGGATGGAGTGCCACGACTACAGAGCGCACTGATTACATCCTGAACTTCTGAACCTTCACAAAGCAGTTCAGGGCCTTGTGACCCCCTCCTTCTTTGGGACTACAAAACAGATTTAAATAAAACCCCTGAAACCTTTCCAGCAGATCCTGTACTGTCCCAAACAGGGCCACCCGACGAGTCGGAGGAAGCTAAAGGTTTGAGAGAAAAAATCTGTTTAGAGGGCAAGAGGGAAAATATCTTGTACCCTGAGGAAACTACTTTGCAAACCCACCGGTCGGAGAGCAGTGAAGACCACCGAGCTGCGAATGTGCGAAGATGACCCCCCACCCAAGGGGGCATGCGGTCGCAGGTTTGTTTGGCTTGCGAAACCAGGGGCGTTTTTGTCCTTCAGCAGGTGCCTTAACGGTCTGGGAGCTCTTACCTGCAGCTCCGGGCGGATGAAAAATCCACTTATGAGTGGAGAAGGAGGGCCCATGCCTACGACGTGGCTCCTTACCCTTCCTGGATTGCGGAAGCTGAGTACTCTTACCTCCTGTGGCATCCTTGATAATGTCATCCAGCGAGGCTCCAAAAAGCCCCTCACCCTTAAAGGGTAAATCAAGCAAGGCCTTCTTAGAAGCCTGGTCCGTGGACCAACATTTTAGCCAAATCAGGCGACACAGTACCACTGCAGAGACCGAGGCCCTGGACAGCAACAGAATCGAATCCAAAGAGTCTGAGACCCCAAGGCCCTAGCCACAGCTAGACGCATTGCTGACCCCACCACCGTCAACAGAGTAAACCACTGCCTCAGCCCTCCTGTCCGCAGGGTCTTTGAAAGCAGGAGCCCCCTCCACGGAAGCATGGTTACCTTGTTTATCCTGGACACCGGGGGGGGGGTCCACAATCGGTGAAGAAGTCAATTTTTCCAGGAAATCTTCCTCAATGGGATAATGAACCGCTATACACTTGGGGACCGAAAAAGTCCTCTGCGGACGTTCCCATTCCTTGTATAGAGGTTTGTCCAGATAAGAAACACAAGGAAACACCTTTTCAGTGTGGGTAGGCTTGCGGAACCCGAAAGGGACCGACATCTCTGCAGAGGTATCGGTCTTAGCCTCCAACTTAAGAGTATCCCGTCCCGCGGTGACAAGTGCTCCAACAAGTGCCCTATCGTGCTCTGACACGGATACGGAATCATCCTCACTGTCCGAATGGTCGTGGTCCACGTCTTCTGATACATCAGAACCCGTGTTGGGAGCAGTAGCTGGGCCCGAATCTGAGTCAAACATCCCCGGAAGATGGTGGGGGTGTTTTTAACCCCCCTTTTTCCTGCACACCGCAGCCACCCTGGTAACAAATGCCTCCAGGACTGCCGACATAGCCTCCATAGAAACAGCAGGTGCAGGAACACCAGTTGCTATCACAATTATGTCTGGGGAAGAAGCATCACCTTCGGACGCCATGCTGACCCACACGCCTGACCCTCGTAAGGACGCAAGCCAAGGCACACACAGCCCACCCTCCTAGCTGTTTTCAGATGCCAAGGGCCCCCCCCCAGAGGACTCACCACCCAAGCAGGCACTGCACCGCTGCCGTCTGCCCTGTCTCAACAGAGGAGCTCCCTGTACACAACCGCACGTGTCACGGTCTGCTTGCAGTGTGAGTCAGGCTGTTCACGCCATCCAGATATCAGAGAACACCGCTAGAGGCCAAAGCCCACAAGAAAATGGCCGCCAAACAGCCGCCCTGTAGGAAAACGCACGCCGCCTACAAGAAAATGGCCGCCGCTGTGAACACCACCACAGGGCGCACGGGGTACAGGAAAATGGCAACTGAAGGGAAAAAAACACAGTATAAGCTGTGGACACTGCCAAAATGGCGGCCGAGCAAGAAAACAATGAAAAGTAAAAATCACAGGCGGCGAACACCCTGGGGCACCCGAAAAGCGGAGGCCCCCCACACAACCAGACAGCATCCCTAAGAGAGCAGACCTGCAGTGCAGCACCCCACTAGTGAGAGGAGCCCCCCCAGGCGGACCCCCCGGTTATGCAGCAGGCCTAACTCAGAGAGCATAGGGAGAAGGGAGTGAAGAAAGGAAGGGTGGAAAAAAAATCGACCTCCCAGGGAATGTCCAGCCATTCCAACCTGCCGAGGCAGGGGAGGGCCCTACTTACCAGTCCTGCGTGACTTGCTGAAAGCATGCCTGACAGATCCACCTCCTGAGCAGTACAGGGGTAGCTGTCGGCCCAACACACTGTGACAGAGACAGTAATTAGCCCAGTCATATGAGTGCCCTGGAGCGAGTAGCTCACTGGCCACCCCTGGAGCAAACAGGGTCTTGTAGCTAAAGGCCTGCACACTCTCGATGGCCGAAACAAGAATCCAGGACATCCAGCCTGTTGCCCAGTCGACAGTTGATAGTAGATCTCAATAACAAAGCAGAAAAGAAAATAAAAAAAATAAAATCTTCAAGACCAAAGGGCACACAGGGAGCCAGGTCCTACTCCTATGCTAGGCAGAAAAAAAACTAAGCTGCTGCATGCAGGGAGAGGGGTTGTACCCAAAGAAACCGCCTCATGGACAGTACTGTACAGTTTAAAGTTGTATTAACACATTAATATGTTTCTGCCTAGTCATCTCCTAATAGAAGGCTAATACCCTACTGTCAAGAATATGCTGCTGTGTCCGTCCACGAACACAAGAGAAACAAAGTTACTTACCAGTAACATTCTTTCCCAGAGTCTTTCAGGACAGCCACCTGAGAGACCTTGGCTCCTCCCCTCTGCTGGAAACACTGCGTCAGCCCACCTTAAGTTTTCCTCCTACCCTGCTGGCTCCTCAGTTTTTTACAGCACCCCTGGTCCACTGGGGAGACATGAACATATGATACACAAAGTCGATAATACCACAGTTCCGTTTCAGGAAACCTTAAGCAATATATGCATTCAGGTGGGTACCAGTGCTGTCCTAAAAGACTCTGGGAAAGAATGTTACTGGTAAGTTTTCCCCATAATCGTCTTTCAGGACAGCCACCCGAGAGGATAACAGCTTATAAGCACTTGCGTCCAAAGGCTTGAGCCTTTGTAGGCAAGAGGTCCACCCTGCAGTATTTGACAAAGGTGGTGAAACTGGACCATGTTGCCGTTTTGCAGATCTGCTCTGGTGTTGCTCCAGCCCTCTCCACCTGGGACATTGCCATCACTCTCGTAGAGTGTACCCTAATACCCTCAGGGATCTGCATACCTTCCAAAGTATAGGCCTGGCCAATAACCACTCTAAGCCACCTGGCTATAGTACACGTTGATGCTCTTTGCCCTTTCTTGGCCCCTGAAAAAAAAAAAAAAGGAATCTGTCTTCCTAAAAGGTTCTGTCTGATCTAAATAATGAAAGGATGCACCTCCTTACATCCAACATTTGAAACTCAACTTCTTGCTTCCTGTAAGGATTTGCGCAAAAGGAAGGAAAAATAAAATCTTGGGGCTACTTTGGGAAAAAAGGCAGGATCCATTTTAAATACTATCTGGCCTGAAAAAAACCTGAAAGAAAGGAGGTCTGATTGATAGTGCCATCTCACCTACCCTCCAGGAGTTTGTGACCGCCACCAAAAAAATAGGATTTTCGTACTCACCGTAAAATCCTTTTCTCTGAGTCCATGGATGGACACAGCTCCTTAAATCTTGACAAGTGGGTTATGTTCCCTGTTTACAGGAGAGGACTAGGCAGAAACATGTTAGATAATTAAATAAATGTTACATTAACAGAGTTGAACAGACATAACCCTCCTCACTGCAGCATGCAGCCTCAGTTCGTAACAAGCAGTACAAACCTAAAAAGGAGGGGTGGGTGCTGTGTCCGTCCATGGACTCAGAGAAAAGGATTTTACGGTGAGTACAAAAAATCCTATTTTCTCTGAGTCCATGGATGGACACAGCTCCTTAAATCTTGACAAGTGGGATGTCCCCAAGCAGTGTCAAAAATGAGGGGTGGGGAGGGGGCGTGGCCAACCGCCGAGCTGCATGGACGTCTGATCTCTCAGCTCCTGCACTGACCGGAGCATTCTACAGCTACAACGCTAACCCGCGCTTATAAAATGCACCATCCGAACCAGCACACACTGGGGAATCCACCCGGAACCGCTTGTAAACGAAAGGATTACCGCCCGACGCGGAAAATTACCGATTTTTTCTCCTCACCTCACGGAGCTCAGAATCAAGATGGCGCCCACGACCGCTCGCCGTGAGGAGAGAGGTCTTACACTGACCTGCCTGAGGATGTGGACTTGTCTGTCCATCCACACTCATTCCTCCCTGATCCACCTTCGCCTCCTGGGCCATCCTCCACTACCACCAGTCCTGCTAAGGCGCGGATGCGTCTGGATCCCAGACCCCAGATCCATCCCCTCTGAGGTAAGGCCTGCACTGGACAGTCTCCCCTCACTAACCCCCATAGCTGCCTTCCCCACTACTGATCAGCCGGTCATGGACACCATGTTGAAAGACATGCTGATCTCCCTGCACAGCTCTCTGCACAATGATATTTCCACCATGTTCTCTGCTTTTAAATCTGAGATGGTTCATGTGAGCAATAGAGTAGGCCGCATCGAACACCAGCTAGGCGCCATGACCGTTACGGTCAATGACTTGGTGGATGCACACGACCATGCCAGGGATGAACACCAATGGGTGAGGGCCAAGATGGCGGACCTCGAGGACCGATCGAGGCGCAATAATGTGAAAATACATGGCATACCAGAAACGATCATTTAAAAATTATTTAATCGCTCCTGCCTGATCTCCCCCTGTGGAGACAATCAGAGACCGCATTCACCGGCTACCAAAACCTTCGCACCTGCCACCTGAAGTGCCCCGCGACACTCTCATGAGAATTCACTTCTACCATACCAAAGACATGCTCATGTCCAAGTCTAGGCGCCTGGGTCTGCTACCTGCACCCTACACGAAACTGCAGCTTTTCGCAGACATCTCCCAATACACCCGCCAGCAAAGAAGGCAGCTTCAGACCATTACTAAACCACTGAACAACCACAAGATCCCCTACCAGTGGGGGTTCCCGACCAAACTTCTGATCACCAAAAACAGGGTGAAACACAATGTTCACACAGTGGAGGAGGGCATCCAGCTTCTCAAAAAATGGCACATTATTCCTGGAGAATCCGCACCGCCTAAGGCGTCAGTTCCTGACAACCTGCACCCAAGTGCCATGGAATCTCACCCCAGTGTCGCTATATGACCATGTGGTTAGTGCACTCATTGCAATTTCTTTTGCTACGCACTACGGTCGGTGCCTGCTCATCGCAGTTGACACACAAACTTTACCCCCCCAAGTATTCAGTAGTCAATTTGATATACTACTGACCACGGTGTCCTCGTTACACCCAACAACGTTGCTGTTGTACTTCAGTTTACTGTTGACTTTCTACTTCTTTTAACTTTGGTTTCTTAATTTCTTCCTTTTCATCTTCCCTCCCTCCTAACTCCCGGAGAGCACCGATCTTCTGAGAGAGAATACTTCCTAAACTGTGACCCAACCTCACTCCACGTACCACCTTGCTTCGCCTTGACAACCCTCAACGAACTGTGAGTATTTACCTATCCACACTCGTCACACCTATCCAGCCGAAATGCCGAAATATTTGACCTTAAATGCAAAGGGCCTCAACCACCCCGTTAAGAGGGCGTCGCTGTGGAAAACGGCACGCACGTCTCTCTGTGACGTTCTCTGTGTGCAAGAAACACACTTTAAATCCACCGCAGAACTGACTTGTACAAATAAACAATTTCCAAATATCTTCAAAGCTTCTGGTCCTGAAAAGAAAAATGGAGTCCTGATCGCCATTAAAGACACTGTGTTGTTTACCCTCCACAACAGCATGGCGGACGTCAATGGCAGATACTTAGCCCTGGACTGTTCCATGAACAATGTCAGATATATTGTAACGGTTTACGTCCCTAACAAACGACAAATCAGTTTTTTATCCAAACTAATGAAAAAACTCAATCACTTCAAACAGGGTCACCTCGTTCTATGCGGGGATTTTAACATAGTCCTTGACAACTCGATCGATGCATCATCCCGATCGGGCAGAATTGCCTCACCTATGGGCTCCTTCCTGAGAACACATGATCTCTACGACGTCTGTAGATGCCATCACACCACCGAGAGAGACTACTCCTACTTTTCCCCCCGTCACAACTCCTACACAAGGATTGACTATTTTCTAGTGGACAAATGGTCCCTTCCTGATGTCTCTGCCTCTGAAATATCCACTATTACGTGGTCTGACCACGCACCTGTCACCATGTCTCTGAATGACTCCCCTACACGGACAAGGATTTGGAGAGCTAATGCCTCCCTTATTCACTCCCCAACTCACTCTGAATATATCAGAGAACGTTTAACCAAATCTTTCTCCCTCAATGCAGGTTCTGTAGAAGACAATTCTATGCTGTGGAACGTTCACAAGGCGTTCGTAAGGGGGATTTTTATCCAATTGGGGGCTAGAGAGAGGAGGATGAAAGCACAACACCTAGACACCCTTACCTCTGACATAAAAGCTTTGGAAGCTCAAAATCAGTCTACTCCCAGTAATACTACCAAACACAAGTTAGACCTTTTAAGGCAAGAATTAAGAGCCCACTTATTAGATTCCTTTGAGAGGGCCCACACCCATTTCAGAGCCACGCATTACTCCACAGGCAATAAAGCCGGTAAAGCTATGGCTAACAGAATTAAGGGTCACCTCTCTAAAACAAAAATTACCCACCTGTTCCACCCTTCCTCGAACAAGAAACTAATTGACCCCACAGAAATTGCTGATGCCTTCAGCTACTATTATAATACCTTGTATAACTTAAAAGACGACCAGTCAGTGCTCCAACCGTCTCCCCAGGACATAACATAATTTCTCCAAGAAATGAATCTCCCTAAGCTGTCTAAGGATCAATTGGAGTCACTGAACGCCCAGTTTACTCATTTGAAAATTCAACACACGATCTCAGGGCTGCCCTCAAAAAAATCCCCGGGTCCTGATGGCCTTACTAGCGAGTATTACAAGAAATTTGGTTCCATCCTAGTGCCATTTCTAACCAATGTCTGCAATGATGCTGCTTCCTCCTCCTCTCTCCCTCCTGAAATGCTGTCTGCTCTGATTGTCACTCTGCCGAAGCCGGGCAAGGAACCCACCTGTGCCCAAAACTTCCAACCCATTTCTCTCTTAAATTTGGACGCTAAAATCCACGCCAAACTCATAGCCAACCGTTTGATAGATTTAATGTCCCTACTCATACACAAAGACCAATCCGGTTTTACTAAAGGTAGACAAACCTTTGAAGCGACCCGTAGAATTATCAACATCATTCATGCTGCAGAGTCGACTCGAACGCCTTCTCTGCTCCTCTCACTGGACGCGGAGAAGGCGTTCGATCGGGTCCATTGGGGATATATGCACGCAACCCTCACTAAATTTGGATTTCAGGGACCTATACTTTCCGCTATCAAGGTGCTATACTCTTCCAGGTGAGAAAGCCGCCGCTCCAGGTGAGCACCTCCAGGTGATCACTGTCTGCTCAGGAACCAAATAGGTGCTGGCAATGCACAGGATATGCGGATAGAGAAATAGATGGACAGCCGCACTCCAAAAAGTCTTAAAAAAGACGTGCTCTTTATTAATAGGAAAAATGCACAGCATACAATCAGCATACAGTGGGGAAAATAGCTGACGCGTTTCGCATTGACTTTCAATGCTTAATCATAGCTATACTCTTCCCCCTCGGCCCAGGTGTACACCTCGGAAATACTCTCGAAATCTATCACCAATGGCATGCGTCAAGGCTGCGCCTTGTCGCTGCTCATCTTTAATCTCATTATGGAACCTCTAGCGGAGCACATTAGAAACCACAGCACAATAACAGGATTCAAAATTGGCACCTTAGAACATAAATTCAACTTATTTGCAGATGACGTGATAATGCTGACAGATCCCCTTTCCTCCCTGGCTTCGGTACAACTGTTGTTGCAGAGATTTGGTAACGTGTCTTACTACAAAGTAAATGAACATAAATCATATATCTTGGACATAGGTTTAGACGCAATCACCAGCAACTTACTTAGAAACAAATATCCATACCCTTGGGCGGACGCGGGAATACCATACTTAGGTATTACACTAACTAAATCCATGAAGGCTCTATTTCCCCTTAACTATGCTGAAGTGAAACAGATGCTTATCCGAGAAACTAAAAAAAATTCCAAATACAAATTTTCCTGGGCGGGACGACTTGCGGCTTTTAAAATGATGGTTTTACCCAGACTACTTTATATCTTCCGTACACTCCCAATACCGCTACCGCAATCCTACCTTAAAGCCCTGCAATCTATCCTAGGACACTACATATGGCAAGGCAAGAAACCCAGATGCAATCAGGCTAAACTTATCAAACATAGATCTGTAGGAGGCATGGGCCTTGTCGACATTAGGGACTACTATATTGCCACTATACTTTCACAACTAAGAGAATGGATGATAATACGTCCCAACACACTTTGGAGTGATATAGAATCCAACATGATTCCGGGCTCCAATCTATCCCAATGGCTGTTCAGCACGACCACCAAAAACCCACAACTCTACCTATACTCCTCTACCATTCAGGCTTCTGTCAAGGTTTGGAAAACACTAAATTTTTCCAAACGGACAACTCTCCCAACCAAACCTATCCCCATACCTGTAGAGACGCTCAAACTGTTGACTCCTGATCTACATATCCCTACCTGGCTGACTGGGAGAATTACCCACACCCACGAACTACGCCCCCTAGTGACTAACACATCCTTTCTCCATATTCAACGGACCCTCCATGCTCCCGCTTCGGACTACTTTACATATTATAGACTACAACATTGCCTTAAGGCTTATCCCTCTCTAGAAGGTTCCTTACCCACGAACCTGTGGCACTACCTCTTTTCTGATACGGAAAAGGTCAAGGGCACCTCCTTAATTTACTCGACCCTCCAAGAAAAAAACTCCTTCCAAAAGTCCAAACCACTCACCGACTGGGAATCTGACTTCCTTACCCGATTCTCTGACCATCAGTGGCAAACAGCGATTCGATCTATTTACAAATACACCTCTTGTACCTCCCTATGGGAACTTTCACAAAAATTATTATTGAGATGGTACCTGACACCGTCTAGAATAGCTAGATTTCACCCTAACACTTCCCACGAATGTTGGAGAGATTGCAACCACCCTGGCACTCATCTCCACATATTCTGGACCTGCCCATGCATACGGATACTGTGGACATCAGTGGAGTCGGTGCTGCAGGAAATACTTGGTCTTCCCATTTCACTTACCCCCCAACTGGCTGTCCTTAACCTGACCATTGACATACCATCTCCCCTGAGACTGGTGACTTCACACGCTCTATTGGCAACAAGACTTTTAATTGCTAGAAACTGGAAATCTAAGACTGTCCCAACAATATCCGTCGTAGTGAGACTGGTGCAAACCCATTATACTTACGAAATCACCCTGGCACGTAGGAAGCGCTCTTGCTCTACCATATTGACCCTCTGGAACCCATGGCAACTTTGGCATAGTAGCAAGTGGAACCGCTGATACACCCTGTGAATGTACCGATTTATTCTTGATGCTCTCATACCCCTCCCGCCCCTTTCCCCCCTACCCCCCTTTATTAGTATAAATGTATTCTGTTAACACCTTACCTATTGTTTGACATTTCTGTATATGGACAATCTATCTTGTGCAGTACATGACCTGTTCTTGCACGCTTTAAGAATCTCTACTGTATTCTACACTGCTTATTCCTTTATACTCTGGTACTGTTGTATTGCTGTATTTGATGAATACCAATTAAAAATTATTTGAAAGAAAAATGAGGGGTGGGAAATATATCAGTAAAACCAATTTTAACTTCACCCCAAAACAAGCAGAGCTCCTCAACGGAGGAGGTGCAAGTTTAAACAGCTGCTGGCAAAAACTAGCAGCCGAAAAAAGCATCAGAAGATGCACTCACAGCAACCATGTAAATTCTGGAAAAAGCGTGAACGGACGAGCAAGTCGCCGGCTCGCACACCTGTGAGACCGACGCATGAAGTCGAAAAAAAAAACAAAAAAACAGGAAGCACCAATTGCCCTGGTCAAAAGTGCCGTGACCGGAAAGAGGGACCCGCCCCTTAAGAGCATAGGCCTGTATAACAGCCCACCTGATCCACCGATAAATGGTGGTCGACGAGACCGCCAGGCCCTTTTGCGGACCAGACACCGACACAAAAGACAGTCAGAACTCTGAAACTGAGCCGTAGCAGGCTGGTACACCCGCAAAGCGCGTACCACGCCTAAAGTATGAAAGGCAACCTCCGTAGGATGCGCCAGCCGAGGACAGAAGGATGGAAGAACAATGTCCTTATTCCGGCGAAAGGCCAAAACCACCTTCAGAAGAAGGGAAGGTCGCGGGCGCACCACCACCTAATCCTTATGGAGGATCAAGCATGGCGGCTTGCAAGACAAAACTGCCAACTCAGAAACCCCTCTAACAGAGGTAAAGGCCACTAAAGGGGCCAACTTCTGAGATAGTGTCAAGAGAAAATCTCTCTGATGTTTCCAAAAGGAAGGTTCCTGAAGAATCGAGAGCACCAGAGTCAAAACTCATGGTGGAAGAGATGGGCCAAGGGGGGAAAGTATATGACAAACCCCCTGCACACAAAAAGGGACCCACCAGGGAACGGGCCGCAAAAAGGCCACTGAAAGAACACAACCAGGGCTGAAATCTGCCCCCCAAGCGGTGCTTTAAGCAATTTTTAGATCCACTCTAAGCTGTAAAAACAGCAGGACCCTGGACACCGAGTACGTCAGTGGACATCACTCTATCCCTTCGCACCAAGAGATGTAGGCCTGCCAGGTGTGACGGTAGATCCTCTGGAAAAAGACTACCGTGCCCTCAACATTGTTGAGATGACCGAGTCGGACCGACCCCAGTCACTTAAAGTCTGGCTTCCAATAGCCATGTTGAGCAAGTCAGTGACTGTACAACAGGAGGAAGTATGGGACCTCGAGACAGGGACCTCCCGCCCTGGCAACTACCAGGGTACCTCCACTACCAGGTGCCCAATATCGGCGTACCGAAGAACGCCAAGGTCAATCTGGAGCGATTAGAATCATCGGGATCTCCTCTGTGGAGCAGCCAAGGAAGCAACTACAATGGAGGAACGGCAAAAAGTCGCCGATACAGACCCCACAGGGCCACCAGCACGACTTACTCGTCTGTACCAGATAACTAAACCTGGCCACTAACTTTGACACCTGGTGGTGGAGACGAGCAGCCAGGAGATCCATGACCTGTGAGGCTCACCTCCTGCAAGGGAGCCGAAACACCCCAAGCACAAGGACCAGTCGCCCTGGTCCAGCATCTGGCGACTCCAGTAGTCCGCCTGCCAGTATACCTGATGGTAGACCGAAGCCACGGCCGTGGCGTCGTCCGGCTGAAACCAGATCGGATGACCTTGTAACCTCCTCGACCACGAGGAGAAGCATAGCCTGATCGCCTAAAATAGTAGGACAATGAACGGTATACAGCACCTGGTATTCCCAGGCGGTCTCCCACCCAGGCACTAGCCACTGCAGACCCTGGGTAGCTACCGAGTCCAGACGAGAGCGGGCACATTCAGGGAGGTGTGGCCATAGGTCCACGCAAGTCCATCGACTCAGGCCTGACTAGAAACCCCAGGTTCACAACCCGTGAGCCCCCGTAAACACCGACCACTGGAAGGAAGAAATAAATTCCCAGACCGAAGAGTCGGGGATCTCCGTCACTAACTAGGTGGCGCACCAGAATCTGATGATTTCAGACAAGAGATTTTTACCACCTGGACAGCATTTCCCCTGGAAAACCGAGTGTGGAACTGGGCATACAGTACCGCCTCGAAGGAGGCTACCCACAGGCCCCGGACCAGCAGGCGCCCGGAGAGAAGACAGATTGCGTGATGCTAATGCCTTCACCGCAGACTGAAGAGTCTGCAATTTCTCCAGGGGAAGAAGGACCTTCGCCACCGAGGAGTCCGGATCAACCCTAGATACTCCAACACTGAGTCGGAACCAAGCATGCCCAGGATTTAAACCCTGGGTCACACACATGGAAGGCAGGCTTGCTGCCATTGAGCTACACCTTCTGGCCTAAACGTTTAACACCCACCCGAATCTTCGGAGGGTCTGAATGGGAATAACACATCCACTAGGTCTGAGACAAGAAGCTGCTCTCAGAAGAAAGTTGTCCAAGTAGCCAATGAGGCAAAGCCTCGCTGTTCCAACAAAGTTAGGATAAGTGCGAGCTCCCAGCTGAAAACCTATGGTGCCGACGCCAGATCAAAAAGGGAGGGCCACAGGCTGACAGAGACCCTCTCTCACCACGAAGCACAGAAAAAAACACTGAAATGCGCAAAACGGGACATGCATGTATGCGTCCCTGATGTCCGAGGACGCCAGGACATCCCCCGGATGGAGCGCAGCTACCACCGAACGAATGGATTCCATGCGTAACTACCCGACGTTCACAAAAGGTATTTAGGGCCTGAGGCCCATAGAAAACCCCAAACCTCTCATCCTGCAGGAAAGGTAAGATTACCCCGCAGCTTAGCAAGTCCCACACTGCCCAAGGCAGACCGATGAGCCTGGAGAGGAAGACACGAGGAAAGAACTTTGTTCTGTGGATAGGAGGAAACCCTATCTAGTACTCTGAAGCGATCACCTCGCAGACCCACTGGTCGGAGAGCAGGGAGGTTTCACAGAATTGTGAACCTGCAAGCCGCCCCTCACACCTACAGACAGGGAGGGAAGGCTACATATATTGGCAGGATTTGGGTGCCAGCGTGATCGGCTTACGCACCCAGGGACGGATTAGTCCCCCAGCTGGGCCTTTGATGGCCACCCCTGGAAGGGTGGCCCCTAAATAATACACACACATAGGGGTAGATTCAGGTAGATTGGCGCATCTTTATACCGGCGTAGCGCATCTTATTTGGGATACGCCAACGTATATCAGAGAGGCAAGTACAGTATTCACAATGCACTTGCTCCTAACGTTGCGCTGGCGTAACTTAATTTCGTCGGCGTAAGTGTAAGTGGGTGTGACTTTATGCAAATGATGGTCGGAATGTGGAGTAGTGATATACGCCCGGCGTATCTTGAGCGGAGCATGCGCAGTGAAGTGGACGTATGATCGCTCCCCTGTGCGCATGCTCACAACTACGCCGGCCCAACTTCCTGGGATACGCCGAGCCTATAAATACGCCCAGACATGCGCCCGTCCGGCGCAAAAGTACATCCTGATTCCCCCCCCCCCCTATAGGGAAAGTACTTTTGTGAGGCAATGTCGGCTGGTGCAAATACCCAGAGGAAGAGGAAGGATCGGAGGAAGAGGAAACTATTGCCCGGAGAAGAGGGCAATTATTGTTGCGGGCATAGTTGAAAACGATAAGTTTCTCCATGGTGCCCTCAGTCACCAGACAAGCAAGGCCCGTAAAAAGGAGATCTTGACACAGCTCAGCCTGGAGGTCAGTGCCGTGGGAAATGCCACCAGGACCACACAAGACATTCAAAAAAAGATCAATGATCTTAAAAGGAAGGTCCGGGAAAAGCTGGGTGCTATTGCACATCATGCCAGGGGCACAGGAGGAGGACCACCCTGTACTGTGCGGTTGACCTCGGAGGATGAGTTAATCGCACAGTGCCTGCAGCGTGAGCAGGTGGAGGGCATGGAGGGGGTACGACTCCGGAAACCAGGCCTTGAGGACAGGTAAGTGTGTTTTATCTCCTATACGGTGTGTAGCATGTGAGGGGGTGGAAGGGAACATGTGACAAGTGTGTGGGTCTACCAACATGTGAATGTTTTGTGTCATCCACAGATGTGCAGGAGGGAGCTCGGCCGTCGTCGGCTGCAGGGCGACCCACGCCATCCAGGGTTGAGAGTGCCCACACCTCTCCCCTGGAGGAAGTAGAGGAGGAGCACGGGGACCTGGAGGATGCCATTTTTATAGTTGAGGAAAATCCCAGCATCCCTGAACCCTCTCAACCCTCCTCCCCCATCCCTGAACCCTCTGAACCCTCCTCCCCCATCCCTGAACCCTCCCAACAATAGGGAGAGTAGTCACCTATACATGACACTCGGAGGGTCCACCACCGGAGAAGAAGCCCACCTTTTAAAAAGGCTCTCCTCAAAGGGGCACTGTACCGCCCGGCGGTGAGGGACTACAAAAGCCCTCAACTGCTGTTCTTATTCCGCCTCTTAGAAATTAACAAAGAAGGGCACAGAAGGAAAAAACCTACACAGAGCGGTCTGATTTGTGTGATCCAAAAAAGACAGAGCCCTTGGCGGAAACCCAGCTGCACTTTCCAGCTTAGGAGAGTCCCTTGCAGCAGTGAGAAGCGCACACACAAATGCCTTATCCTGCTTCTTTTTTTTTTCTTACTACCCAGGTACCTGGTCCATGGCTCCATAACAGAGCATTCCCCAGGGGATAACGGGGGAAGGGGCACTCTTTTACCGCCCGTTCGCAGTCCACCCCCACCCTGGCACAAACGTGTCCAGGACTAACAATAAAACCTCTGTGGGAATCCCAGGTGCGAACACCTGCTGCCACCACCAGCATGTTGGGGAAGGACCCAGATAATGACTCCAAATATTAATAATATTTACATAGTGTGTATGTATAATATGCACACCTGTCCTTACAAATAAACAAAATCTCCTAGAGCCCTATTCAGGGCCTCTCACCTACTTGCTGCGCTGATCAGGGGTACCCAGGGGACTCACCTCGGGAGGAGACTGCCCAGCACTGCTGTCCGCTCTTAGCACACAGCGTGTGAGAGGAAAAAAACAGTGAGGTAACTGTGTGGCATGTGCAGTGACCTGTGTGCCAAATGGCGGCAAAATGCCACGTTTATAAATGAAAAGCCTCCTAGGCTTAGTGCTTATTCATAGCCATGAATAAGCACTAACTAAGTGTGAAACACGTCGGCTGTTTTTGATTTCTGCTGTGTATTTGCGGTGTTTGCTCATGTTCCTTCAATAAAGACAACTCAAGAGTAATTTGGTGTGCGGCTGTCCATCCGTCCTTTGCTACTTTCCATTGCCTAGTGCATTTCCGGCACCCACATCCACCTGGACTTATCCACAATTGCACTTGGGATTTCCCTGGAGCGGTGAACCCCACCTCCCTTAGCTTTCAGTAACTGCTCCTCAGAAATCAAGCAGTGAGGTTCCACCTTTCTACTTGGGGACAATACACTAGGAGAGGAGATCCTCTTGGATTGGTAATATCCATGGGGGTTCTGCAGCAAGTTCTTTTAGTATAGGGCCAATGCAGTGCAATAAAGGCTCAAGGAGGTGCTCTCTGCTTGGAACTTCCTTAAAAACAGTTGGCAAAAGCACTGGCGGGAGGGGGAGGGGGGTGTATAACACTTGGTGAATGTCCACTTTTGTGTCGGAGTGTCCACCCCGAGCGCGCCGTCCTACCTCTTCAGGGAAAAGAAGATGGATGAAACCTTTCTGTTTTCTCTTAAAGCGGGGGTTCACCCAAACAACACATTTTTAACATTAGATTGAGGCTAATTGTGGGAAGCACAATCGGGTTTTTTTTTTTAAATCAATGCAGTACATACCGTTTTAGAGATAGATGTTCTCCGCGGCTTCCGGGTATGATCTGCGGGACTGGGCGTTCCTATTTGATTGACAGGCTTCCGACCGTCGCATACAGCGCGTCACGAGTTGCTGAAAGTAGCCGAACGTCGGTGCGCAGGCGCCGTATAGAGCCGCACCGACGTTCGGCTTCTTTCGGCAACTCGTGACGCGCTGTATGCGACGGTCGGAAGCCTGTCAATCAAATAGGAACGCCCAGTCCCGAAGATCAAACACGGAAGCCGCGGAGAACATCTATCTCTAAAACGGTATGTACTGCATTGATTTAAAAAAAAAACACCCGATTGTGCTTCCCACATATAGCCTCAATCTAATGTTAAAAAAATTTTTTCGGGTGATCCCCCGCTTTAAGGCGAATAGGTCCACCTGCGGGACTCCCAATCTTTAGGTAATCATTCTGAAAACTTTTTGGTCTAGGATCTAGTAACTTTTTTTAAATTCTCCCTGCTGAGGCAATCGGCCACTTGGTTCAATTCCCCTTTTAGGTGTACTGTTTAAAAAAAGGGACAGCATGTTGTTCTCTGCCCAGTTCAGCATTTCCTCTGACAGGGACCACAAGGTTCTGCTCCTTGTTCCCCCGTTTGTCGACACCTTTGGTCAGACCTGATTTGTATGTGGTGACCACCCAGTTCTTTCTAAAAGGTAATAAGCACTAGAAGAACTGCTCTAAATTCTTTCCACTTGGAGGATCTCTTCACCTCCTCCTTTTTCCACACTCCCTGTATCACCCGGGGGCCTACATGTGTGCCCCACCCTACGCTGCCTGCACCTGCTGTCACTATCTTGATGACTGGTAGGAGCCACACCCATCCCTGGGTGAGGTTATCCGATCTTCTCCACACCACAAAAACCTCTTCACTTGTGTTGGTATGTGCACTTGTGCATCCAAGGACTCGTCTGTGGTCCCACATTTTTAAGATGAATATCTGTAGGGGGCGAAAATTTTATCCTGGCCACTGTACTGCCGGAATCGTGGAGATAGATCAGTAGCCCCAATGCAGACATTGCCAACCTTGTTGAGCATGGCCAACTGTTCTGCAACATCTTCATAGCATCTTGAATTTTTTGCACCTTCTCCTTGGGCAAAAACACTTTGTTGTGTTGAATCCAAGATGTAACCCAAGTTTGATCTGCTAGGCGGGGATCAGGTTGGACTTTTCTATATTCAACAACCAACCTAGGTTTTCTAGAAAATCTTGGGTATACTTCAGATCTTTTGCTAACCTCTCTGGTGAGGGTGCAAAGCTTACCTAGATAGGTGATTAGAGAGATGCCCCTGATTAAGTGTCACCAGGGCTTCTGTCATGACCTTTGATAAGATCCTAGGCGAGGAGGAAAGGCCGAAAGGGCCTGGAATTGAAGGTGGATCGTTTCTTCCTTTGTTTTTATTGCTAGTCTTCTGGCAGTTTTGAGCGATAGAGATCTGTAAATACACATCTTTTAGGTCTAGATATGCCATATGACTATTTGGGGGTAGTAATGCTTTTAATGAAAAAAATGTAATCCATCCTGAACCTTTTGTAGCTTACGACAGGTTTAAGGGTTTGAGATTTAGTATCAGTTTGAATTTACCTGAGGGCTTCTGTACCACAAACACGTGAGAGTAGAAGCCGTTGCCTACTCCTTACTGTGGTATATGGCTTACCACATTTTGTCCCATCAGTTCCCTTATGGCTTCCAATAGACCTCTGGCCCTTTTTCGCTTTTTGGAAGTTCCGTGATGTAAAGTCTGTTTGGGGGTGGTTTTGAGAATTCTAAGTAATACCCCCCTTTCTCACAATTCTTAATGTGAACTGGCTAGAGGAAACTGCTTCCCATTGTGGGAGGAAAGCCCCCAATCTTTCTCCCACTGTGACCGACTTGTCACTGTTTGTTACGGGCTTGATCAGAAGGACAAAAAAATTGTTCCTCCTTCCCTCTCTGTCTGCAGGGTCTTTGTTGATTTTCAAACCTAGGCGCTCCAAAGCATTTTGGTACTCGCGATCTCTTCTTGGCTTGTCCCCAGGGCAGTTTATGTTTGAGTAGGTCCGTGTGCCTTGAGACTTGGGAGAATGCTGCGTCTAGTTTTTGGGATTTTGTTCCAAACTGACGCTGGATCGTGTTTTAACCCCTTTGAAAATAAGTGTTTCCTTTCCGGGTCCTGCCATTCCTTTTTTATTGCTAAGACCTCGTGGACTGGGAAGACTTTACTTTTTTGCTCCCCCAGGCCCTGATACATTTGGTCATGTAGTGAAAGTTTTTTTCTCAGACTGAATACCCAGTGTGGTATAGATGCCCCCCCAGGAGGTTTCCCACCTCGAGTGAAAGCTTGTACCGGGAAGGTTTCCTGCAATCCCCTTCCAGAGCTTCCCCCTCTGATTCCTGGGAACCTGAGGCTGCACTGTCTGGCTCCTCTTCTGCTTCCTTCCTTGTGGTCTCTGGAAGGCCTGCACTAGTGGATGGTAATGCTTGCGTTCTTGGTAACATGACCTGCTGAACTGGCAGAGGAGCAGTCTGAGGCTGCAGGATCTGATAACCCACACAAAAGATTTTCTAAATGATTCAAAAAGTGTTAGCTCACTGCAGGAATGCAGCCCTGGAACGTGTGGGCTCCTCCCCTCTGGCACCAAGAGGGCTCCCCCCCCCCCAACAGCTTTCCCCCAGGGGAAATGGGGTATGAGGATCTCCTCCCTGGGTCCCCCTTACCTTGGTATAGCTGGAGATGGCATCTGCTGAAGCAGTCTGGTTGCCCTCTGCTTCAGACATCCTTGGGAGGCCACTGGAGCCTGTGCCGTCTCTACAGCATTTGGGGCCCCTCTCCAGCCTGCGCCTGGCCCCTTTTCAGCTTCCAGTGGTTGGAACCAGAAGCCACGGCTTGAGGTTTCCAGAGCCGGTCATCTGTAGACTCATGGACTGCAACTTCAAATACCGCCCTTGGTACTGAAAAACATGGTTCCCCTGCTTTCTCCCACCCTCAGGGATGCAGGGGCACCGATCCATGGACCTGGTAAGCCCCCTGGCCATAGTCCAAGGAGCCGCTGCCCCCTTCTAGGACTTCCAGCCTAAGCCTCCTTGGCTTCGGTTCTCCATGCAGCATCTCCCCTCCGGATGAAACGACAATAACTGAGGAGCCAGCAGGGGAGGAGAAAAAATTAAAGTGAGCTGGGGTGGTGTTTCCAGCAAAGGGGGGGAGCCAAGGTCTCAGGTGGCTGTCCTGAAAGACAATTAGGGGAAAGGATAAAGTTAAGAGATGAGTCCTATAATGTATTAGATGTTATACAAAAAAGGGGTAGAGAAAGGAAGCGCCACCTAAGTGCAGTATTAAAGAGGTTCTTTTAATGACACATTGTACAAAACACACTTACAAGAAGGTAAGGAAAGAAGGCTCATCTGTAACATCCTGTAGTCCTCGTCCCGGATCCATGGGCTGCTTTAGAAGTGAAGAAAGCAGAATGTGTGGAGTCTTCAGGCCTGTCCTGTGGCCTTCAGGATGAAGTCTGTTCCAGCCTCACAGGTCACGTGACAGGTCACGTGATTACTTCCAAGGAACACATCCGGGAGGAGACAGGGACAGGGAGAACAAAGGCTGATTGGGAACCTCTTTAATACTGCACTTAGGTGGCGCTTCCTTTCTCTACCCCTTTTTTGTTTACCACAGAGTCAGCTCTCTGAGGACAGCAGCCGCCATTGAACAGCCACATCACCTGCATTTTTAACCATTGAACTGCCTGTTACTACTATTTCCAATGGACTAATCACCATACTCCTACCCATACATGTACTTTGTATCTGCGCTGACAGTTACCTCTCCTACTATATTATTAGATGTTATGATGGTCCTTCTGAAATTACAGAAAAATGTAAGCAGACATGGAACTTAAAGTGACATTAAACCCAGACTATGAAACACTCTCTTTACATGCTATATAACAGAGTGTTCATACTCACAAAGCCACAGAAGCATTAATTTTGTGTAGACTGGAATATACTTGGTTGATCCTGGCTTCAGCTGTCCTTCCCATCTTTCCTGTGTCCCCACTATACGCTTAGATTGTTTAGACCAGATGTTTCCTCTATGGAGCATGCTCAACTTCAATTCCCTTCCAAGCTCTTTATTTGCTCCTTTTTCTCATCTATGCAGCTCACATGAGTAAAGAGTCACTAAGGTGGGCTTATACAAAGTGGTAAATGACAAACCCCAAGGAGGGCTTGGATGCAAGCTGTCCTCTGAACAAAATTAAAGTTAGTGTCAATAATCTTTAATGCTGTCTACAACATATGAATGCACAAAAAAATATACATTTGATGTCCAAAAACAGTTAGGGCTAGATTCAGGTAGCTGCGCGCATTATTACGGCGGCACAGCATATCGTATTTATGCTGCGCCGCTGTAAGTTATAGAGGCAAGTGCTGTATTCACAAAGCATTTGCCTCCTAACTTACGGCGGCGTAGCGTAAATGGGGCCGGCGTAAGTGCGCCTAATTCAAATGAGGGGGGCGTGTTTTATTGAAATTAATGTTGACCCCGCGTATTTTACGTTTTTTTACAAACGGCGCATTCCGCCGAAAATCGCCATTGCTTTCGACGTGAACGTAAATTACGTCCAGCCCTATTTGCAAACGATGTAAAAAATTCAAAATTCAAAGCGGGAACGACGTCCATACTTAACATTGGCTGCGCCTCCTAATAACAGGAGTAACCTTACGCCGGAAAAGCCTAACGTAAACGACGTAAAAAAATTGCGCCGGGCATACGTACGTTTGTGAATCGGCGTATCTAGGTCATTTGCATATTCTACGCCGAAAACAACAGAAGCGCCCCAAGCGGCCAGCGTAAAAATGCACACAATTATACGCCGCCGTATTCAAGTTACGTCGGCGGAGGAAGCCTATTTTTTCTACGTATCTGCCTTTGAGAATCGGCGTAAAGATACGACGGCGCAGATTTGAGATTACGCCGGCGTATCTGGAGATACGCCACCGTATCTTCTTGCTGAATCTAGCCCTTATTTTATATCTATAATCTAATCTAAATTCCTCTTCTGAAACTTTTATTTTAGGCATGTGACTGGCACAGAACCAATTAGGTCTGGCCAAAAACCAGACTCGCACTGTAGAGAGCATACATAAGCAGCGTAATAGAAGCCCCTCCCAAAGAGCTTTCCCTGCAGATGCCAAACAGGGAAAGATTGTGTGACCGCACAACAGCGCTGCAGAAATAAGGTATTTAGAGAATTAAAAATAAATACAGTTGCATGATATACGTGAATGAATTATGGAAATTAACACTTCTCTGTTTGGCATCACTTTAATTAAGGCATTTTTATCAGTTTCGGGTTTCGGTTTAGCAGGAACCATTCAAATTGCGATCCATCTATGGGCAGGCTGGTTGTACTTTAGTCGATCTATAGATCAACATACGTGCAACCAGCCTGTCTGTTTTAAATTTTGTGCGATTACTCGATTATTACGCGATTATTCGATTATGTCGAACGGAGAGACTGATATATGTAGACAGGGGGTTGCCTTTTTTTTTTCTAAAGCACAACAACAATGACTGAAAATCAAATTAAAGCTCAACACACACACATTACAACCCATGTGTACAAATCACCTTTTGATCTACCGACAACTATGTAGTGCCAGGGCCTGCCTAACTGGATACAAATTGATAGCATAGATTAGCTAGGCCCCCTATTGTAAATCTAAAGCCGATTGTACAAGGATAGTATAGTCTGACTAATGTGACCCTTCAAAGTAGTTTTCGATTTCACGAACTAAAAGAAAGTAATAAAGCATACTTTTTTCTTCAACGCTGTATACTTACTTTTACTACTTTCACACTGTGGAATTTCGGGTACCCACTCACTATCAATGTTGCATGAGATTGAACTGGATCCTCTCAGACTGAAGCCTTTATTGCACTCAAACGAAATAACAGAATCCAATGTATATGGGCCAGTGAACCCCGACAGTCTTCTTGAATTTTTAACATCTGGATTAGCGCAATTTACAGCTAAAGAGTAGGAGAAAAAATAAATAAAGATCAATGGAGGTAACATATAAAAGGTGACATTCTCCTGCACTACATTAACCACTTGCCTCCCACAAAGTGGTTACGTTATCCAGACCGGACATTCGATGACGTGATCAGGATAACAAGCTGGCGTGGCACGCAGCGATCTGAGGTGCTGTGTGTCAGTCTGACACACCGCATCTCAGATCATTGTATGGAGCCTCTGACAGAGGCTTCTTACCACGAGATCAGCTCTGATCATCGCGTGAACCAGAAAGTGACGGTAAATGGCTTTTCTCAGTTTGCGCTGATAGGGAGAGCTGTTCGGTGGCTCTCCCTGTCGGGGGTGGTATGTGCTGATAATCAGCACATTCTCAGTGCAGCCCCCATCAGAGGTGCCAATCACTGCCCATCAGCTGCCAGCCTGTGCTCCATAAAGAACGCCTGTCAGTGCCAATCAGTGCCCCATCAGATGCCACTCAGTAATGCACGTCAGTAGCCCATCAGTGCTGCCTAGCCAGTTCTGCCCCATCAGTGCTGCCTAGCCAGTTCTGCCCCATCAGTGCTGCCTAGCCAATTCTGCCCCATCAGTGCTGCCTAGCCAGTGCCGTCCATCAGTGCTGCCTAGCCAGTGCCGCCCATCAGTGCTGCCTAGCCAGTGCCGCCCATCAGTGCTGCCTAGCCAGTGCCGCCCATCAGTGCTGCCTAGCCAGTGCCGCCCATCAGTGCTGCCTAGCCAGTGCCGCCCATCAGTGCTGCCTATCCAGTGCCCCCCATCAGTGCTGCCTATCCAGTGCCCCCCATCAGTGCTGCCTATCCAGTGCCCCCCATCAGTGCTGCCTATCCAGCGCCGCCCATCATTTTTCCCCCCCAAAATTTCGGTTAGTTTAGCAAAAAATAAAAACTCCAGTGGTGATCAAATACCACCAAAAGAAAGCTTTATTTGTGGGAAGAAAATCATAAAAATGTCATTAGGATACAGTGCACAATTGTCATTTAAAGTGCGACAGTGCTGAAAGCTGAAAATTGTCCTGGGCAGGGAGGGGTGAAAGTGTCTAGCTTTAAAGTGGTTCAAATATTTTACATTTAAAAAAATTATCTATAAGCATCACCAATCATGTATGCAAAATGTTAAAGGCCAAGTCCAAGTTTTTGATCAGGTTTCATGCTGTACCCATATAGGGTGTAACATGAAGCACATACATGCACACAATGCCCCAAACAGCCCTCCACCTCCCTCCTCTACCTGAGGCTCCATTTACATTTAGCACGGGTGCCCAAGAAACACAGACAACTTCAATACCTTAGAATTTTTATTGACAATTCTTTAAAAGCCCCATGGTCATCAGTTTAGAGTTAACTGTGAATAAGGAGCCTAGAAGTGTTGCTTTCACTCAGCTGTGTGTGGTGATATGCAACATGTATACCACAATCAACAATTTCACGCATGTGAGGAAATTTAGATGCTTGGGTGCAACTTTCATTTAATTCACTTGTTTTTTTTAAATAAACTTTGAGGGTGTTTGTAAGTGATCCAAATGTGCAGCTGCTGGATCACTTCCATCTGACAACAGATAGGCTTGTCAGATATACATACATACACTCTCAGTGGCTGCAGCCACTTGAAGTATGTGTAAATCCCCTGAAACCACTGCTGTAGTACCATCTAGTAGCAGGGTAATGTTGATCAATGCAAAGTTAGCACTTAGGAACTAAAAACATACATGCATCATACATTCTAAGAGTACAACTGAGTGAGAAACCCAAAGATCTGGGTGCTCTGATGGGGGGGGGGGGGGGGGAGGAACGGGCGGATTCTGTTTGGGGCAACGCATTTGACCAGAGCTCTCCACATAGCCTGCTGTTTACAGCTTATTTAGCAGCAGGTTCCCATTTCTCAATGGGTAAAAACAGGGGGACATGTGCCCGAAAAAAAAGGGAACCAATTCGCTACCACCTACACCAGCTCCTTCAGGCATAAAAGCCTATTTCAATCTAACTGCAAGTTTGGCTGCTCTTGATGGAGACAAGATGGTGTCAGATCCTTCAGGATGCACCAAGCAAAGGCACCCTCCCCTAACTGAGAGACGACTCACTCAGCCTGGAGACCGGCCTGATGAATTTTCTGATCCCAACCACACTCCAACACATACTCCCTCCAAAAGACAAACACTGGCATGATGGGGAGATCCCATTCAGACACCCCATGCCACCTACCAGAGAACCCGAAACTCACACAGATCGATCATACCCAGAATACCATAGAAGACCCTACTCTGCAGCTAACCCTGGCAGGAGAGGACCACTAGTCATTCATGCCTCCCTCAAGCGAGCCTAGTGGAGGACCTACCTGTAGGATATGTATAATGTAAGGAGATTATATATATATATATATATATATATATATATATATATATATATACTCCTGAATGTACATGCATAGACAGGCAGCCATGACTAAGCACTGACGCCAGTGCGAAACGCGTTGGCCATACTGTTGTTTGTGGGCTTGCAGTGACTGTATGCACAGTTGAAAATAAAGACATCTCTTTTTAAGAAAATTTTGGAGTGCGGCTGTCCAGCTTTTGTCCTTTTATTTTTGCTATTACCAGCATTGCCAGCACCCTGGTGGTTCAACAACCCTTGATCATCCACGAGGCTCACCTGGAGCGGTGAGAATTCTGTCTGTGCATAGACAGGTAGCAGTCCCTTTTAGAATTGTCAGACTCTTTGTATGCCAATTCTATCAAAAAGAACAAAAGAAAGTAGCCGGAAACTCCAGAATCCAATAATTTGTCTTTATAGACAAGTAAAAAGAGTTGATCAAGGCTTTTTTGCCGAAACATGTAAGCTCTATTTACTTACCTACAGTATATGTAGCAATAAAGACAAAATTATTGGATTCTGGAGTTTCTGGCTACCTTCTTTTGAATATATGCAAAGGGGATGAAAATCCTTTAGCCTTGGCACCCAGCAGAAAAACTTCATTCCATAATTGATGGGAGTTGTCATTGTTGAGAGCGCTGCATTCATTTCTGCTATGCTAATTCTTGATTCAATTTAAAAAGCCAACGTAAACTGTAATGAGAAAAGGGTTGTAAACACTAGGGCCGAAACAACGAATTTATTAATCGACAACGAATCGATTATGGAATGAATCGATTACAATTTTCATAATCGATTAATCGGCCAGTAACATAATGGGGTTAAAAAAACTAAAATTAGCCATTTATAGTACAAAAAAGCAAATCGCTACTGTAAATATTACTTTCACTGTCCCACAGTAAAAAAAATTAACCCCTTACAGTAGCAATTATTTGCTCTTTTTGTACTTATTTTTGTTTTTTTTAACCCCATTATGTTACTAAACATCTCAGGCCTGGGTTCACAACCTCTGTTTTTTGGTGCTTTTTGCAGAAACACACTACAGTTCATTTACATATTTTCCTATGGGACACATTCACATCCATGATTTTTTTTTCAGCTGCTGCGTATTTGGAAAGGGCAAGGACTTTTTAACGCAAAACGGTGCTATTTAGTTTTTTTGGTTCAATATACTTCAATGGAGAAGCTGCAGAAATGTGGCAATTTGTGTTTTGTAATCTGCCCAACAACAAATTGGGCCAATTTTTTTTAAAAATGCTAATTTTTCTTTTTTTTAAGGCTATTATCCGATTAATCGAAACAATAATCGGCCAACTAATCGATTATGAAAATAATCGTTAGTTGCAGGCCTAGTAAACACTACTGTATAGCTTGCCTAAAGCTAGCCATAGGTAGAATTTTGAACAAATATTCTTAGGAAAATAATGTTCTGAGAAAGACGTTTAAAATGTTCTGATATTTTTCGAAGAATGTTTGTTCAAAATTCTATCCATCTAGGTGATTAACACGAAGATCAAAAGTATTTGATCAACCATTCTGCTGCCTTTACAGCTTAGTAGATGGTTTAGTAAACTACATCAGAGAAAGATTTTTAATTGCCAAAATAAGTATTATGGAAGGGTCTAAAATATAGTATACAATACTGCATGCATGGAGGCCACCTAGGTGCCTATCGGAGATTCAGTATAGATTTGCTATGACATAAAAGAACAGCGAGTTGAATGGGACTCTAAAGGATTCTGATTGTCTTGCGTCGCTCCTATTAGAACGGTTCCATTGCATTCAATGGGACGCGACTCAGCCGCCTGACGAGTCGCCCCAGTGTGAACCGGCTCTAAGCATTGTGTTTTTTTATTATTATAGCGATTCATATCACAATTAATATTAGCAGAACTTTAACAGAATAATCAATTTTAGGAACAGACACGAGTACATATTTATATTTTAGGTATGGAGAGCCCCCCTATTTTTTTCAGTCAGTGATGACAGCAGTCCCGTAAGTAAATCCTTCACTTGAGACCTGTAAGGAGGCTTGTTACAAAAGACCAGTGAAAACCCAAAAGCTGTGTTGTGACTCAAAAGTCTGGTAGTGAGTTAGGAGTCTTATCCTCAAAGCAAATACATTTTGAACCCCAAAAAAATGTAATCTGTTATGGAAATTAACGCTTTTTGGTTTAGATAAATTTAATGAAGCAATATTTAGAAAAAAAAATTTTGATAGCAACATTTCAGAAAGTAACTAGCCGAAAGTCGATCCATCTATGGGCAGGCTGGTTGTAATGAAGTTGATCTATTGATCAACATCAGTACTGCCACCGGCAACAGCAGCCATAATTACTGTAGCAGTAATAATTGTATTCTGATAGCGGGGAAATCTCCAGCTGTCAGAATACCATAGAGCAGAGAAGGTTTCCCCTTCAATACTGACTGTGAGAAGAGGCATTTAACAAAAGTGAGTACACCCCTAAGTGAAAATGTCCAAATTGGGACCAAATAGCCATTTTCCCTCCTCGGTGTCATGAGACTCGTTAGTGTTACAAGGTCTCAAGTGTGAGTGGGGTGCAGGTGTGTTAAATTTGCCTCGCCATGGTCGACCAAAGAAGCTGAGTGCACATGCTCAGTCAATTCCAGGAGGTTGTCTCTGGGAAATAGACGCATTGCTGCAGAGATTGAAGGGGTAGGGGGGTCAGCATGTCAGTGCTCAGACCATATGCCGCACACTGCATCAAATTGGTCTGCATGGCTGTTGTCTCAGAATAAAGCCTCTTCTAAAGATGATGCAGAAGAAAGCCCACAAACAGTTTGCTGGAGATAAGCAGACTAAGGACATGTCTTACTGGAACCATGTCCTGTGGTCTGATGAGACCAAGATAAACTTATTTGGTTCAGATAGTGTCAAGCGTGTGTCGCGGCAACCAGGTAAGGAGTACAAAAGACAAGTGTGTCTTTCTTACAGTCAAGCATGGGGGTGGGACTGTCATGGTCTAGGGCTGCATGAGTGCTGCCGGCACTGGGGAGCCACAGTTCATTAAGGGAACCATGAATGTCAACATGTACTATAACATACTGAAGCAGAGCCTGATCCCCTCCCTTCAGAGACTGGGCCGCATGGCAGTATTCCAACAAGATAATGACTCCAAACACACCTCCAAGACGACTACTGCCTTGCTAAAGAAGCAGAGGGTAAAGGTGATGGACTGGCCAAGCATGTCTCCAGACCTAAACCCTATTGAGCATCTGTGGGGCATCCTGAAATGGAAGGTGGAGGATCAGAAGGTCTCCAACATCCACCAGCACCGTGATTACATGATGGAGGAGTGGAAGAGGACTCCAGTGGCAACCTGTGAAGCTCTGGTGAACTCCATTCCCAAAAGGGTTAAGGCAGTGCTGGAAAATAATGGTGGTCACACAAAATATTGACACTTTGGGGTGTACTCACTTTTGTGAGATAGTGTGTGTGTGTGTGCATATATAAAACAAATTGGACCGTGTTGTATAAGCGAAGATCCTCTGGATCCCTTGGGGGTTTTGAGTAGGGTCGTTAATTATAATGGGCGCATCGATGCAGCCTTGAACGATTCTGCATCGATGCAGAAAACGGCTGGAACGCGATTGCGCAAATGACATAATTTGACATAATTTCGGTGCGACCTGCCTCTCCTGGTAGAGTCCTGCCCTGCCCTGCCTCACCTGGGAGGGAGAGAACAGAGCTGCACTGGGCAGACCTGGGAGCTGTATTGTGACTATTGGCCGGTACACGCAAGATTGCGGTGGTTCGTATGGAGTGTATGAATTTTTACCCTCCAGGTACAGGTTACGTGACCCCGCAGTGTCCCCTCTACTGGCCCCATGCCCTCCCCCTTAGCTCAATCTGAGTGGATGGGGTCTCTTCCTGGAGATGTGCTGCACCCCTCCCTCTCCTCTGCAGGCGCCTAGTGGGTGACTCAGCTCTGGCAGGTGAGGTGTGTGCATGTCCCTCGGTGGCAGCGTGTCTGGCACAGAGCCAGGCTCCTCCTTCCAGCTGTTGCAGAACTTCTTGACGGGGGGAGAGTGGGGATGCTGCATGTTGTGGGGCAGTGACTGGCTGCTGTGGGGTTCCCAAACCCCAAATACCCTTACCCACATCCCTTCCTGCATTTCTCAGCCATTGCTCCATAGCAGAAAATGGAGGAAAAGCAGTGCTTGTCAAGTCTCCTGTCCACCCTACACAAATAGCACCCCACCCTCATCAAATAGTCCCTGCTACATGGAGGGAGTGTCTTTTTTTTAAGAAGCTTGAATTTTTTGATGAAAACCATATGCAGTAATTGTGATGCATCACAGGATCTAATCGTTGACAGGGTAATCGTAATCAAATCGAATCATGAGACCAGTGAAGTTGCGCACCTGTAGTTTTGAATCCTGCATATACAGTATTTTCAACTTTTTTATTCATTTTTCATTGGTTTAACACAACACGTTGTATATTTTTTCCAGCCTATGTAAAAATGGAGACATGAAAGTTGGAAGCGAGAGTATGGAAGAAGAATGTGAAAAACATGGAGCAGGTGAAAAAGGGAAAATAGCAGAAAGAATAAAAGTAGGTGGTAAAGAGAAGAGAGGTAGAATGAAGAATGATATGTTCTAGATTGTAAGCTCTAACGAGCAGGGCCCTTTGAAAATCCCATTAAAGCTCACCCCACACATTACAATACATGTGTACAATTACCTTTTGAACTACCAACTATGTAGTGCCTTAAAGATTCATACATTGTTTTCTTTTTTTAATGCTGTATACTCACTTTTACTACTTTCACACTGTGGAATTGCAGGTACCCACTGACTATCAATGTTGCATGAGATTGAACTGGACCCCCTCAGAAAGAAGCCTTTATCACACTCAAACGATATAGCAGAATTCAATTTATATGGGCCAGTGAACCCTGACAGTCTTCTTGAATTTCTAACATCTGGATTAGCGCAATTTACAGCTAAAGATTTTGAGACAAAAAAAAAAAGATTAATCAATGGTGAAATTCTGCTGCACTACATTAACATTAACATAAAGCATAGTCACATACATAATACCCCAATGCTGCGATTCTGCCTACAATCTCAAATTACACTGCAATTTCAAAATGCAGATAAAGGTGCCATTCATTTTCAATGGCACTTAAAAGTGCAGGTTTGCCACGATTTTAGCGCAATAGATTGTGAACTATAGGCTTAATGTACACGGGACGTTTTTACAACTGCTCCTGAACGATTTAACTTGACAGATAGTAACCCACAATTTAAAACGTCCGTTTTGCCTCGTTTACATGCCGTGTTTAGCCGCGTTTGCGTTTAGAAGTGTTTAAAAAATAAAAAATATTTTTCCAGCTTGGTAGAGGTACAAGACAGGGTTGTCCACTCTCCCCTTTAATCTTTGCCCTGGCAATTGAGCCATTAGCTGTTGCAATATTGAGTCACCCTTTGATTTCTGGATACACCAAGGCAGGTTCGGACTATAAGCTCTGTATGTACGCAGATGATGTGTTGCTTTTTTTGACCGACCCTGAAGTAACACTGCCGAACCTTCTGGAGACCCTCTCTATTTTTGCGGGCATCTCAGGTCTTACAGTCAATGTTTCTAAGTCATTGGCCCTCCCGGTGGGTTTCTCCCAGGCAGAATTGACTCCTATTAAACAATCATTCCCTTTCTCTTGGGCCGGGCCTGCCCTCCCCTACCTCGGAATAAAGCTCTCTGGAGATTATAGTGAATTGTTCAACCTTAACTATCCCCCTCTGATTACTTCCCTCAAAAAATTGTTGAAATCCTGGTCCCTTTATAATATCTCCTTTATGGGTAAAATTACAGCTGTCAAAATGACCATCCTCCCCAAGCTATTATACCTATTCCGTGCCCTTCCCTCTCCGGTCCCTAAAAAATTTATCCTTAAGTTTCAATCCTGTATCAACAGATTTATTTGGAGTGACAAACCGGCTAGGTTCTCGAGGGTGGTTCTTTATAGATCTGGTAAACTCGGGGGTTTGGGAGTCCCACAGCTGTGGCTTTACTATTTGGCAAGTAGGTTCTCCCAGCAAGCACAATGGTCTATTAGAAGACCTAGAGTCCCTTGGGTCAGGTTCGAACATGACTCTATTCATCCCTTATACTTACCAGGCCTTTTGTGGTTTTCGGGCCCTCGTCCTCCAGAGTTGGCGGATCGCAATCTTTTGGTGGCTCAGGGTTTGAATCTTTGGAGAAGGTATTGCTCCTCTCTTTCTTTGGCCTCAGCTGCTCCCCCGGGATCTTCCTTTCTGGGGGACCCCAGACTGCCCTCTGCCTTTTTGAACCCTGAATCATTTGATTGGTGGATTTCCTCCGACCTGACAACTCTGGAGGACTTTCAACATAATGATGCATTCATTTCTTTTACCCACCTGCAAACTACTAAGGGGGTCCCAGTTAGTGAGTTCTATAGGTTTATGCAGCATAGACACTTCTTTTTGACCCATTACTCGCTGACCCTCTCTCCCACTTGCTCACCCTTTGAGTCGATTTGCAGGTCTGGTCCTAGACAGAGGGGCCTGATCTCCCTACTGTATAATGTTTTATCTGGTGATCAGAACCGGGACAAATTGAAATATATGACCAAATGGGAGTCTGATTTGGGCTTGGAGTATGAGCTGGAGGATTGGGAGAGGAACTGGCTGAATCTTCGTCAAAGTACAGTTTCACTGTCATTCAGGGAGACAGCGCTTAAATTCTACACTCGCTGGTATTATACACCCCAACGCCTACACCAGATTTTCCCCCAGACTTCCCCAAATTGTTTCAGGGGTTGCCCTACCCTCGGCTCTTTTTTTCATATTTTTTGGGAATGCGGGCAAGTCTCCCAGGTCTGGAAGGGGGTCTTTGATCTCATAGACAAGTTGGGAAGCGGTCCCACAGTCTTGTCATATAGACATTGCCTACTCTTTGAAAAAATCCCAGACACTCCTAGACCTTTTAGACGTCTGATATACACCTTCTGCACGGCAGTCCTTTGGGTGGTGGCTCTCAACTGGAAGTCCCCTGCTGTCCCCCTTTCTCAGGTTTTGTCCAGGATGGATCAGATTATGCTTTCTGAAAGGATATTCCATAAATTACATGACTCAATGCCTATATTTGAAGCTAAGTGGAACCCTTGGTGGTTGTTTCGTATTCAATCCCAAGTTGCAAATGACCTGCTTTGATTTATAATAACAATGCATGACAACTTTTCTTTTTTTTTTTTTTTTTTTATTATGATTATTTTGTACTTTTCCTGCTGTCACAGCTTGATAGTCTGTGTCTCTTTGATTCTCTCTTTTCTGTTCCTTTCCTTCTCTTCTTTACTTTTTAACCTGTATATTCTGCTCTTTGGGTTTGCATTGCAATTCTCCTCCCAAATTATTTGCTTACATGGATACGGATAGTCTTACAAGCTGGTCCCACTGCATGGTATTGGATTTGTTTTATATTATTTTTTTTTTTCCCCTTTCTTGTTGATGGTTTTACATGTCTCAGACCCGGTTTGGTCAATTGGGGTTTATCGAATCTGTATGCCATGCACTGTTTTATGTACAAATATGGGTAGTGCTTTGTTTTAGACGCAATGTAACCCTCTGTATTTTTCATTATTCTGCAAATAAAAAATGTTGAAAGTAAAAAAAATATATATATATATATATATATATATTTTTTTTTCTTTTTTTTTTAAATGGGCAAAAACGAAAAACACCTAGAAACGAAATGCTGCTAAACGCGGGTTACCGCGTTTGGCTTCTGAAACTTGGAAATCTTTGGCGTCTGAACCCATTTTTTTTTGCTTTCAAAGAAACGCTGTTAAACACAACTGCCTAAAAACGGCAATAAACGAGACTGTGTACATGGTCACATAGGATAACATTGAATGAGTTCAGCGGCAGTTGAAAAAAGGGATTTTTAATACAGCTTACCTGTAAAATCCTTTTCTTGGAGTACATCACGGGACACAGAGCGGCATATTCATTACTATACTGGTTATATGGAGTACCTTCAGGTGATGGACACTGGCAATCTCAAACAGGAAGTCCCCTCCTTATATAACCCCCTCCCATAGGAGGAGTACCTCAGTTTTGTAGCAAGCAGTATGCCTCCGAAAATGTTCCCCATAAGAGGGGTGGGAGCTCTGTGCCCCGTGATGTACTCCAAGAAAAGGATTTTACAGGTAAGCTGTATTAAAAATCCCTTTTTCTTTCTCGTACATCACGGGACACAGAGCGGCATATTCATTACTATACGGGATGTCCCAAAGCAATGCTTTAATGAGGGGAGGGAGACATCTTCCCAAGACAACAGGATTTAAATTAGAGGTCCACTCAAAATAATAATAAATCCAACTTAGTCAAGAAAATAAATTTAAATTAAAATTTAAATCAAGGGTGCCCACGATTCTGAGGGTCTTAAATCGCAGCCTGCAGCACTGCCTGCCCAAAGGCTGTATCTGCATTCCTTCTTACGTCCAACTGGTAAAATTTTGTAAACGTGTGGACTGATGACCAGGTTGCCGCCTTGCATACTTTTTTTTTTCTCAAAAAAGGATGTTTATTGAATAGAATAATCATGCATGGGTACAAATATTGCATCAGTTTCATTTCTCAGTCTCTGTATTACATCCATACATAAGCGTAAAATGATAAAATAACAAAAAGAACAATCCACACATAAACTTCTGGAATGCTACCTTCTCTGCCCACTAAACCAACTCATTATACATAAAAGGCAGTGTATGAGTATCAGCAAGCTCCCGCATTCCTGGACCCGCTCCATTATTACTCCATTGTGCTGTACCCTGCCCTCTCCCTCCCCTGCAGAGTGCCCCAGATCCAGTCTTAAGTCCTTGCCCCTGACCTCTTACATTAGTAATCTGTCCAACACCAACTCGAGTGGAGCTAAACCCGGGGAATTTAGCCAGGGGGCCCACAACTTTTCAAACCTGCCCCACCTTTTTCTGTGCTGATATATGTATTTCTCTGCCTGTAGAGTGGATCCCATCTGGGCTATCCACTCTCCCAACCCTGGAGGCTCCGCGTCCTTCCAGTGCCTTAGTATTAGTTTGCGGGCCTGGAAAAGGGCCCTACCAACTGCCTTTTTGTGGTTATCCTCCAGCGGTATGTCTTCTATAATACCCAGTATACATACTTTAGGGGTTTGGGGTATTTGAATCATGAATACCCTGTTTAGTGTTGTGAGAACCCCCGTCCAGTATAGATGCAGCTTGGGACACCGCCACATTAAATGGATGAGGTCACCATGGTCCCTAGCACATCTAGGACAGTTGTCATCCTCAGTCAGCCCCATCTTACGCAGTCTGGCCGGGGTAAAGTGTACCCGTAGAACTATGTACAGTTGTGACAAACGGTGTGCTACGTTGAGCGAGGCTCCCTGTATGGCCAATAATGGTTCTTCCCATTGTTCCTCCTCAAAAACACCCACATCTCTTTCCCAGGAGTCCACCACCCTAGAAGGAAGGGCCGGCAGCACAGCTGTCAGTAGCATGGCATATGAGCTTGAAATGAAGCCCCTGAAGCTAGCTATCCCAGTCATAAAGTGGAAGATCGGGGCAGGGGACAATGTCCAAGGGTTATTTCCAGCTTGGGCCCTGATGGCATGTCTCAACTGTAAGTAGGGAAAATACATGGTCTGGGGAAGATCAAACTTCTCTCGGAGCTCCGCAAAAGAAAGCAAGCGGCCCCCAGAGAAGATATGCACTAAGTGTGTAACCCCATACCTCCTCCACTGCTCACCACAGGTCAGAGACAGTAGCTCCTCGTAGTATCGGTTGTTCCAAATTGGACTGTGACCGGTAAACCCCTCTATGTTTTGTAGTTGGCGGGTTTTATTCCAGACTTTCTGCATTAATGCATATGTAGGGAAAAGTTTATTGGACTTAGCACATTGCAGCGACTCTAGACCAGTTACCATATTAGCCATGCCTGTCATGTGATTTACTATGTCGACCACCGGGTCTCCCCTCCCCCTACTCATAGCCCGAGCTATGTGTTGTAGTTGTGATGCCAGGTAGTATACCCAGGGGTTTGGGAGAGCAAGCCCCCCCACCTCCTTTGGCTTTTGTAGTTGTTCCAGCTTAATCCTGGGAGGTTTATTAAGCCAGAGAAACACTCTGAACAGGGAGTTAATAATTCTAAAAATCCTGAGAGGGATAACCATGGGGGTGTTGTGCAGAATATACAGTAACTGAGGCATAAATACCATCTTCGTGAGGTTCACTCTACCAACCAGGGACATTTTTAATTTTGACCATATCTTAATTTTGTCTCTAATCCTGCCTATCAAGGGGGTGAGATTTAGGGAGACATAATCAAGCGGTTGGGGGGTGACCCAGACGCCCAAGTATTTAAATTTAGTCGCCACCGGAATGTCACGCAGCGTACGATCCTGCGGATTCGACGCATCCAAAAACATAATTGCGGACTTAGTCCAATTTATCAATAGTCCCGAAAGGGACCCGAAGGTCTGAATCACCGACACTGCCTCCCGGAGAGAACCCGACGTATCTCCCAGTAGTAGCATGGTATCGTCCGCGTAGAGCATAATTTTTTCATGTATTAATCCGTACTGAAATCCCTTGATTAGGGGGTTAGAGCGCACCATTGCCGCCAGCGGTTCTATGGCAACCGCAAATAGCAAGGGTGACAGAGGGCACCCCTGCCGAGTCCCCCTGTGTAGCGGAAAGGGAGGAGACACTCTGCCCTCCTCCCTAATAACCGCCAGGGGGGAGTCATACAGGAGGCGCACCCATGATTGGAACACAGGCCCGAACCTAGACAACGTCGCCCACAGGTACTGCCACTCAATGCTGTCGAATGCCTTGTGGGCATCTAGAGACAGCAATGCTCTATCCCCCCCATTATCCGCCGTCGATTGCATGTTTACAAATAGTCTCCTCAGGTTAATAGCTGTAGATCGTTCCGGTATGAACCCTGATTGGTCTGAGTGTATTATCGCCGAGATCACCTTATTCAGCCTTGTTGCCAAGACTTTTGCTAGTATTTTTATATCACTTTGTAAAAGTGAGATTGGCCTATAGGAACCAGGATCCAATGGATCCTTTCCCGGTTTAAGCAGGAGTACTATGCTTGCTTGTCTCATAGAGTCTGGAAGCCGCCGTGCCTCCCTGGCCGCGTTCAAAGTTTGAAGCAGCCTCGGGAGCACAACGCTCCCAAGTCCCGAGTCTCCTCTCCAGTGTGTGTTTGCTTCGATTCATATAGACTGGCATAAAATCTGGTTAATTCCCCCATTACCAGGTCGGGGGTGTTAACCAACCTACCTCCCTCAGTTCTAAGAGCTCCAATAGATGGAGACGTCTGTTGTGATTGAACTATTTTGGCCAAGAGCTTGCCCGTTTGCTCCCCCTCCTCATAGAACGCCATTTTTGAAAAAAAACGTTTTTTGTCAGCTCTAGAAGCGTCCAGTCTAGCCAATGCGTCCTGAGCCGCTATCCACGCCTCCCGGGAGCCCTCCCTCGAGTTAGCTATGTACTCCGCCTCCAAGCGTTTCACCATCTGTGCTACCTGGTCCCTTTGTTCGGTCGTGTTGTGTTTTATGGCGTTCACCTCAGCAATAAAAACTCCCCTCAAGTAGGCCTTAAAAGCATCCCAAGCAGTGTCTGTTGCAGGATGATCTGCATGTCTCTGCCAGTAAGCCACTATGTCCTTCTCAATTTTCTCATGAGAAGGGAAGAGGTTGAGCCAAAAGGCATTAAGCTTCCATGGTGCTCTGGGAAGAGTAGAAGGAGGCCTGACCCTCAGAGAAAGTAAAACGGGGGAATGATCCGAGACGCACCGGGGAAGGTAATGTATATCCTCAACATATTGTGTGGCAGACGCCGAGCACAAGCACAGGTCAATCCTAGACAAGGACATATGTGTCTTGGAGAAGCAAGAGAATTGCCTCTCGAGGGGGTTTTTTTGTCTCCAGGGGTCTACCCAGCCCACCTCTTCCGTAAACTTAGCCATGGCCGTTCTAGTCGTCCCCCGGGGGTCCCCTCGGGGGGAGGGGGTCTGTCCAAATATGGATTCATTATCCCGTTAAAATCTCCCACTACCACTAGCGGGATTCCAGGATGTGATAGCTGAAAAGCAAGGAGGGACCTCAGTATCTGCGGGCTGAATGGGGGAGGAACATATACTGCAGCCAGAATGAATGACAGTTGGTATACCCTGCACAGCAGAAATACATATCTTCCCTCCTGATCAATCTTAGAATCCATACAGTGAAAATCCAGGGATTTGTGTATCAATACACTCACACCCCTCGAATATGAGGTGTGAGTGGAATGATAAGTCCAACCTGCCCAGGCAAATCCCAGCCACGACCTAGTGTCCGGAGTTAAATGTGTCTCCTGCAAAACGCAAATGGCCGGGAAGTGCTTCCTAAGGGAGGTGGAAACCATAGTGCGTTTAAGTGGTTCTCCCAAGCCCCTCACATTCCATGAGACTACAGCAATACTAGACATCCTTCCTTCATTATGATATCAATACATGACATAACAATCCTCCACCCGCCTCTTAGATCACTGTGTCTTTCCCTCTTGCCCAATGGCGTCACATCACACAGTGTTTTCCAGGAAAAGCAGGTGAGCTCCCGGGAGCTCAAAATTAAAAAGGCAAAACTGAAAAAGGGAAAAAAAAAAAGAAAAATGTTACTTGTGTCGGCATCTCCATATAGACAGAGGTGGGCCATTGCAGGGTAATAGTCCGTGTCTCCTCGCCCGGTACAGTTCCGTGGCAGGTAGCACAAGTCCGGAGCGGGAGCTCCACTGAGCGTAGGTAGTAGAGAGCGGCTTCCAGAAAAGAGGGGAGCAGAGTCAGCAGCACCAGACAAAAAAACAAACTTATCAACTTTGTGGACAAAAGCCGCCGGGCATAACCTTTGCCCTCAATATGCCACAGACGCAACAGGCAGTCCGTGGCCCTAACATTGCGCCTCAAGGGGCACTCCTCGCGTGATCCAAATCGCATGTGGAACAGGCAAAATCAGGAAATAGAATGCAAAAATAGTCAGTTCGCTCCTTTCCTGTGCAGAAAAGAATTCTGCATATATTGTTCTCCCGGCCCTTAGGCCATGTGGGTGCCGCCTTGCATACTTGAGCCATAGAGATCTGATGGTGTGCTGCCCAGGAGGCGCCCATGGCCCTGGTAGAATTAGCCTTTATTGATAAAGGAGGAGGCAACCTCTTCAAGCCGTAGGCCTGAGTGATTAACTGTTTAATCCATCTCGAGATGGTGGATTTTGCAGCTGCCTGCCCCTTCTTGGGCCCATCCGGCAAAATGAACAACACATCTGTTTTCCGAATCTTTTCTGTAGCTTTAAGATAGGCCTTCATGGCCCTGACAATATCCAAGGTATGCAGCAACCCTTCCTTTCTAGAAGTGGGTTTCGGAAAGAAGGAGTGAAAACTGGATATAACCTTTGGTAGAAAGGAAGGATGAGGACGGAGAACCACCCTGTCCTTATGCAGAATAAGATATGGTTCCTTACAAGATAAGGCTGCCAATTCTGATACTCTTCTGGCGGAAACTATGGCGACCAGAAATACCAACTTCCTTGTCAGTAAAACCAAAGGAATTTCAGCCAACGGCTCAAAAGGTTGTTTCTGCAGAGTTGACAGAACAAGATTTAAGTCCCACGGACAAAGTGGTGACTTAACCAGAGGATTAATATGTAAGACCCCCTGAATGAAGGTCTTAACCAGCGAGTGGGTGGCAGGCGGCCTTTAAAACCACACTGACAAAGCTGAAATCTGTCCCTTGATTGTGCTTAATGCCAGGCCTTTATCCACTCCTAGCTGGAGAAAACGTAAAACTCTATCAATGGTATACTTGCGGGAAAGCCATTTCTTGGACTCACACCAGCCTACGTAGGCCCTCCAAACCCTGTAATAAATTACTCTGGAGACTGGCTTTCTAGCCCTGATCAGGGTAGAGATTACCTGCCTAGACAGACCTCTACCCCTGAGAATCAGGGATTCAGCCGCCAGGCCGTCAAATTTAGACGCCGTAATGCAGGGTGGAGGATCGGGTCTTGCAAGAGTAGGTCTGGTCGTAGAGGAAGAGTACAAGGGTCTCCCACTGCCATCTTCAGGACTAGTGAGTACCATGCCCTCCGGGGCCACGCTGGAGCTACCAGGATGACTGGCTTGTGCTCCACCCTGATCCTGCGCAACAGGCGGGGTAGTAACTGTAGCGGGGGGAAAGGCATATAGAAGTTTGAACTGATGCCAAGGGCAAACCAACGCATCGGTTTCCACAGGCCATAGGGTCCCTTGTCCGGGGCATGAACCTGTCTAGTTTCTTGTTGAATCTCGATGCCATGACATCCACGTCCGGCACTCCCACCTCTGCAGATTGTCTGAAAGACCTGGGGATGTAGAGACCATTCCCCTGGCGACAGAGTTTGGCGACTTAGGAAGTCCACCTGCAGGTTGTCCACTCCGGGAATGAATATCGCCGATATGCAGGGTACATGAGCCTCTGCCCACAGAAAAATCAAGCTCACCTCTCTCTGAGCGGCCTGACTCTTGGTTCCCCCTTGGGGTTTATATATGCCACAGCTGTGGCATTGTCTGATTGTATTCTCACCGGGAACCCCTGCAATTTGGTATTCCCAAGCCAAGAGGGATAGCCGAGCAGCTCTGAGCTCCAAGATATTGATGGGCAACTGCCTCTCCGCCTCTGCCCTAGTACCTTGGCGAGTGTAACCATCCAAGATCGCTCCCCAGCCTTTCAGGCTGGCATCTGTGGTCACTATCTTCCAGGCTACGGGGCTGAAAGATTTTCCCTTCAGCAGATTCTGAGGGTTTAACCACCAGCACAGACTTTGCCGGACTCTTGATGATAGTGGCAAAGGAAACTCCAAGGCCTGTGCCTTCTTGCTCCATGCTGCCAGAATGGCTGCCTGTAGGATGCGAGTGTGGCTCTGAGCATAAGGTACCGCCTCGAACGTGGCCACTAGCTTGCCTAGTAATCACATACATAGGCGAATAGTTGGTTCTCTTTTGCTTAGAACCAGATGTATCAATTCCTTGATAGCCTCGACTTTTACCAGAGGCAGGAACACTCTTTGCCGTTCCGTGTCTAACCTCATGCCGAGATATTCCAACTGCTTTGTGGGTGAAATGCTGATTTTTCTCGCTTTAGGACCCCAACCGAACCTTTCGAAGGTACTGAACCGTGAGGGCCCACTGCCTCGCTCCAGGCAAGGAGGCGAGTGATCTATGATTAGGAGGTCATCCAAGTAAGCTAGGACCGAGACCCCTTGGATCTTAGATTGGCTAGAAATTGGAGCTAGGACCTTCGTGAACACCCGGGGGGGGCCGTAGCCAGCCGAAAGGGAGCACCCCAAATTGGAAATGACGCTGAGCTACCGTGGAACCGTAAAAATCTTTGATGTGGCTGAAAGATCGGTACATGAAGGTAAGCCATCCTTTATGTCTATAGAAGCCAGAAAGTCGTCCTTCTGGAGGGCGGCGACTGCCGAACGCACGGATTCCACTCCGAAAGATTGAACCTTTAGGTAAAAGTTTAAACCCTTTAGGTCCAAAATTGGCCTGACATCGCCGTTGGGGGGGGCTTTTGGGATGATAAACAGATTGGAGTAGAAACCTAGCCCTTGCTCTGGGCTGGTACCTCTACTATCACACCCTGGGCAAAGCAGACGATCCAATGCCGCCAGTAATGAGGCCTTTTTTGTCGGAATCGTTTGGTACCCTTGACTCCTGATAATGAGGTGAAGGAAACTCTAATCTGTAGCCTGTGGCCACAGAAGACCGGACCCATCTGTCAGGGATGTTGGCTTCCCAAACCTCTGTAAAGAGACAAAGCCTTCCCCCACCCTCGTGGGTGGGGGCGCCCCTTCATAAGGCAGACTTAGGGCTGGCTTTGCTGGCTTGCGATACCATGGCTTTTTGCCTCAGAGGCCTGTCCCTGCGATTTATTGTTAAAGTTTGATCGCGCAGGAGGCCGTCGATACTGCCTGGAATTTGAGGGCCCCAGAACAGGGGAGAGCTGCCTTTTAAACGCAGGACCCCGGAATTTCTTTTTAACTGGTAAAGGGTATCTTTGCCACTTGAAATAGTCTGAATGTATTTATCCAGATCTTCTCCGAAGAGTCGTCCTCCATGGAAGGAAAACCTGCCAGAAGTTTTTTGCATGGGGGCTCGGCCCGCCCAGTTCTTTAACCATAAGAGCCTTCTCATATGCACTATAAATAGTGATAAACGAGACGCCTGCTGCATGGAGTCCTTTATAGCATCCACCGCAAAGGCACAGAGCTCTGGAATATCAGATAGCTCCTCTGCCTGCTGGGCAGGAATTTCTTTAAGCATCTGTTTTGTCTGGTCTTTTAAAGCCTGAAAGACCCCGAAGCAGCCACTGCTGGCTGTACCACTGCTCCTGCCGTACCAGGGAAGCTTTTAAAAGTGTTTTCTAAACGTTTATCGTCCGGGTCTTTAAACATTTGTATGTTTGTCCACCGGGCAAGTTAATGACTTATTTACACATGAGATGGCTGCGTCCACAGCTGGGAGCGCCCACCTCTTAGAAAACTTCTCTTCCATAGGGTTGATAACAGAAAATCTTTTAGGGCGGCAGAAATATCTCTGTCTGGTCCGTACCCAATCCAGGAGGATTAATTCCTCTATCAGAGGATGGACCGGAAAAAACTGCGTTGCTCAAGGGCGCTTTTAAAGAGCCCAAAGAGAAACTGACGGAACCCGAGGCTCTGTAAGGGCAACTTAAATGCAGAGCGGACCATGTCTGTCAAAGACTGGACCCACAGACTCTCCGCTTGGGAGGCTGAGAATGGTTCCTCCACAGTAGATTCCTCAATCTCTGAACCTTCTAGGTTCTGGTCCAATTGGTCCTCCTGAAATTCTAATTCCTCCGGAGAGAGAACTTCAGCATCTGAGGATACACATTTAGGCGAAGGGGATCTAGTCCGCTTCTTGCCTGGTATAGAATTAGTGATCATAGCTGCCAATCTTTTCTCTAGCCCTCCTAGGGAGACGGCTAGCATTTCCTCTGTGACAAACACAAGGTTGGGTGGATCTGGGCCAGCCTCAGCACCAGACCCCCCTACTGGCTCAACCAAGGCGCCCACCACTGGGTTAATAGGTGGGGAGAGTACTGGCATAGCCTGACTCGTATCCTCAGAATCTGAGGGGGAACCCTTTTGTTTTTTGGCACTTTTTGCACCCCTTGATCCCGAGCCTTTGGGAGCCATGGTACAATACCGAAGGTACCCTGCTTACAACAACTGACTTTTGTAGCTAGGAGAAAATCTATGTGGTTTAGGGAACAGCAGTTACTACTAATGTCCAAAAACCTGGTGGGGGAGCCCAGTATGTTTTTTTTTTTTTTATTTCGGATCTTGTCCTTGTTATTTATTTTTTATTTTTTTATGAAACAATACTGTCCCCCCCACAAAAAAACTTGGTGGGGGGGGGCTAGTATTCCACCTGCTGCCCTGAAAGGGATTTTAGGTTAGACAGAAATAGCTATCTGCTCGCAAACTGCAATACTCCCTTGCGCCACTGGGTGGCCACTGTGCATCAGCCCGGAGCGCTGCCGCTCTGTGTCCTCCTCTTCAGAGGAGCTCAGTAACAGAATGAGCTGTATACAGCAGAGGAAGGGACGCCCCTTCCTCCTATGAGACATGATGTTCCCCGCTACACCCCCCCCCCCGCAACGGCGCGAACATTTCGATATCCTCGTGCGCGTGTGTGTTACGGGGGGGCCATGCTGGAAGCCCACCATGAGATCCTCCTGCTGCGGGACCCGACCGGAGGAGAGCGAGTACCGCACGGGCACCCAGTCAGGTAAGAACCCTAGGTAGGTCCAAGACACCTCCCTAGTTCTGGGTAAGGTATAGGCACACAGCCCCCCCCCCCCCTATCCCAACCTAGCACACAGCCTTTTTGCCTTCCTCTGGATCAACTGTGGGTATGGAGTTGGGGTGTATAGGATTTTACTGGTTTTTTATTTTGTTTTTTTTTGTTTTTTGTGGTTGAACTGGATGGGACTTGTGTCTTTTTCAACCTGACTAACTATGTAACTATGTAACAGCCAGATAGTACCTGCAAAATAGACCAGGGAGATCAAACATTTGGGGAGTAAAAACACAGACCATCCTGTCTTTACACAGACATAGTGGCCCCAGACTGCCAATGCAGGAGCATACTTAGGCTAACTCCCCCAAAGATTTCCCCTAGAGAGCCTGCTGTCGAACCAAGTCCTGCAGGCCCCCCCTCTTACCTGCTCCATGCCGCAGGACGTTGCATAGCAAGTGGTCCAATCTTCCCCCATCTCCGTGGGTGGCGTACTAGTGGGTGGTGTCCTGGACCTATACAGCACCCTGGCAAACAGGTTTCTTTAGGCACTAAAAAAGGCTCCAAGTCCTGGGCCCACGGTCCAGCTCTCTGAAAGAGAAGCATTAAGGCAAAACCCCTCGGTTTGGGGCCCGGGTACTGTCCACTTTGGCTCTGAGGCACCTTGGACAGATCCGGTTAGCCTGCCTTGATCCCAAGGATGTGGAGGCAAAGCTATTCCATGACCAACACCTAAGACACTGGCGAAAAAACTGAGGTACTCCTCCTATGGGAGGGGGTTATATAGGGAGGGGACTTCCTGTTTGAGATTGCCAGTGTCCATCACCTGAAGGTACTCCATATAACCCGTATAGTAATGAATATGCCGCTCTGTGTCCCGTGATGTACGAGAAAGAAAAAGCGTCCAACTGCCTCTGAACGTACATTTAGCAGCGTCCCGTGTACATGGGGCCTTTTATGGTTACAATCACCTTTCTTGCTGAAACTAACAAATCACTAAAATTCTACATCCGGGTCTTAAAGCGGGGGTTCACCCTATCGACGGGAAAACATTTTATTTTTATTTTTTTACCTTAAAATCAGGCATTGTAGCGCGAGCTACAGTATGCCTGTCCCGAATTTTTTCCCCCCATACTCACCTTGTAGTCGTCCATCGAAGATACCGGGGAATGGGCGTGCCTCTGGAGACGGAGGATGATTGACGGCCGGCTCTGGCGCGTCACGCTTCTCCGGAAATAGCCGAAATAGGCTTGGTCTTCACGACGCGTGCGCATAGCCTGTGCGCAGGCGCCGTGAAGAGCCGAGACCTACTCCGGCTGTCTTCGGGGAGAGTGACGTGCCAGGGCCGGCCGTCAATCATCCTCCCTCTCCATAGGCACGCCCATTCCCCGCGGGAGCCGAAATCTACGATGGACGACTACAAGGTGAGTACGGGGTTAAAAAAATCGGGACAGGCATACTGTAGCTCGCGCTACAATGCCTGTCTCGATGGTAAAATCATGGGATTGTGGGTGAACTACCGCTTTAAATACATTGATACAAAATACAAAAAAAAGGCCATATTTCTAACCTTTACATGTAGGAGAATTGGAACTCCACTCCCCCGTTCCTGTACAAGATATAGAAGCAGTGCCCGCGACTTCTAAAGGCTTCTGGCATGAAAATGTTACAGAATCAAAATATGTGTACTCATCTTTTTGTGGATTAAATTCTCCATTAGCTGGCGATTCTGGTGCAGCACATAATACAGCTAAAATAAAAATAAAATGACAGAATATACACATTTAGAGAAAAAAAAGGTTCCCTTGTAATTTTAAAGTAAAGACAACAGATTAATGCAAAAATGGCTCATCGAAACTTAAACAATAGAGATAATGTCTATAAAATCACAGAGCATGGATACAGTTTTGTTATTTGTATTCAACCCTGTAGCCACCCACAGTATAGTTTTAAAGTGGTAGTATAGGACATTGGTTTATGTTTTACCGACAGGTAAGTCTATAAGGCTCACTTGTAGGTACTGTAAATATCTGCATATGCAAGGTTTAGGGAATTTTTACTTGTGTAGCTGCCAGCAACGTCACTGGCGCAATGCGCCCTGGATGGATCAGCATACCCGTGCCATTCCTCCAGAGCCCTGTGCCATAAACAGTGATGTCATCATGGCTCTGCCATTCAAAGGACCAGAATCTGCAAACCAGGAAGGAAGACCGAGTGAAGGGCTTCGTTTTAAGGTAAGTTTCACATAATGTGCTAGTATGAAATGCATACAAGCACATTATAACATCGCCTTGCAGGGGAAAAGTTTTTTGTTTGCGTTTACTACCAGTTTAAGATTTGGAGATGTACCTAGGCCTGTGCTTGGTTTAAAGTGATTATTTACTAAAAATAGTTTTACAAACATGTTATACTTACCTGCGAGGAGGGCCCTAATCCTGTAGTGTTTGCTGAATCTTTTTTTAAACGGCTCCTGGGCTTGCAACGCCCATCCCCAGTATATATTGTGGAACATGCACACAGGGTCCCCACGGGTCGGAGGCCTGCTGGTGGGTGGCCATGCCCTTATTTGGTTCACCTGCTTAATTTCAGGGATAGAGATCTAATCCTGGCCATGGCTCGTAAGCACCCTGAGCTAAAGTATGAAAATGCTGTGATACATCTGTCACGGAAGGTCCCCGCATCCAGACCGAATGCTTCCGTCACATACTGCTTCTCATAATCTCGACATAGATACCAGATATTTTAGCTGCCTTGTAACACACAACGAGATGAGACTTGTATGTGTGCCAAGTATGGAATCTTTAATAGAACCAAAAACACAATCTTTTATACAGTAAAGAGGAGGTGGCCAGAACAATAATTAACATGAGCTAATTTATGTAATCATTTAGCCAGACGAGGTGACTAGACACCCCGACTCTTCATTCATCTGCTGTACAATACACAATCTCTTAACCGTAAACACAGGACATCTTCACACACACAATAGAGGCAATTAGCACAAAGAATAGAGAGATGGCTGGTGGTGGGACATTAACATTTCAACAGTCTGTTACACAGAGGAATGAGTCACTCTGGTCCACATGGAATCACCTGTACTATGTCTCAAGACATCCTGGAATATGAACTATCAGTATCAGTAATGTCCCATCTCATAGAATTTATGATGTAATTTCTTAGTCCCCCTATGGCCCTATTGGACATAAGGTGACCCTAGACATAGGAGAATCTGAGTCTGTCACAACATCTATACCCCGATTTCTCCCAAGACCTGCAGAAAAATCCAAGTTACACAACGTCTTTTCCAAGAGTCTTTCAGGACAGCTACCGTTGAGACCTTGGCTCCTTCCTTCTCAGGAAACACCGCCTCCATCAGAGCTTTAAGACACTCATCCGCTCCAGCCCGGTTTTCCACAAGAACCTCTGGTGGGTATAGGGAGACACAAGAACACATCATACCAACCTTCATTATCTTAAAGCTCTCAGGTCCAAGTGGCGAATTGTTATTTGGGTGGGTACCGGTGCTGTCCTAAAAGACTCTTGGAAAAGACGTTACCGATATGAAACTTAGATTTTCCCCCTTTCATCTTTCAGGATAAGCGAGCACTTACCCTAGGGTGGGACTACCGCTTGAAGGCCTGGTCCTGGGCAGATAATAAAACCAGCCTATAGTGCTTAACGAAGGTCGGACCATGCATTTTGCTCCCCATATTGCTTTTAATACTTATGAATTGTGATCACCTTTTTTTATATTTTATTATGTATATTGTTTTTTTCATTAAAACCTCTTTATGACCTACACCATTGGAGCCCCCATTTTTTTCTTCTCTTTACATGAATTTGTGGAAGATAATGTTTTTTTGAGCCCTCTCCAGTTGGTTTCCAGTACCCATGCCACTTACCTGAACCAGATCGTGTATGGATGCTTGGAGGATCTTTTATGATTGCCATACCCACGGTTTACTAGGATCTCCAGTATTGGAGTAGTCGGTGGCCAATGAACATCTGGTCTTCCTGCCCTTTCCTGGGTTGACGACATCTGACTGCATAGGAGGTAGACTCCATTTTCTTCTGGACTTCCGGTGACATCTCTGTGGGACATTCCAAGCTCGATCGATCCACTGTCGTACGACATTTTGGTCCAGCGGTTGCAGTAAGCGCATATGTATTCCACCTCATATTTGAAGATTTCTGTTGGGAAGTTCTCCGCCATCTCATGACATCTTCATCGTTTTATTGTTTATGGACACTATATTAAATTTTTGTTTATATTGTTCACTTTATTGATTTGAATTTCACATTTTGTTGTGGAGCAATTTTTGCCATTACATCTTTTGTGTCACAATATATGGTCACACCCCATTAGGTGTATACAGCCATTGCTTTTTGTCTCACACGTAGCGCTACATTACCATCCACGTTCCTTCACCGATGTCCGCAGACGCCTGAGAGAGAAAAGCCTGGTGTATAATATGCTGTATCCTAGTCGCCTGAAAGTTATTCATAATGGATCTGCAAAATGTTTTGAATCCCCTGCCGATTCAGTAGATTGTAGATATATATATTCAGAAACTCTCCAGTGTGGATCCTAAAGACAATCTTTAAATCTAGAGATAGTATGATCTCCTTTCTGTGGTGGAGAACTCTTCGCCTTAAACTGGCCATACTGCAACAGCCATGGGGGAGGGGGGCCTAGCAGTATAAAGTTTCTAGAAATACTTTCTGACAGGCCAACTGACAATAGCCCACCGCTGGCTAATTACTCTTCCAGATGACTCCTGTGTCCCTGGAGGCTGCCTCTGTGGGCTCTTATGAAGCACTCTCACATTTGGTCTACAGAGGCCTGAGATCTTCCTAATTACTTACTTATTCTATGCGGTCAGTGATTAGGGCATGGTCTGTGACCCAGGGAATGTGGCAGTCAGGCCCAAAATCGTTTTTTCCCCAATCTACCGTTGTGGAGAAATCCCTATTTCCCACACTTCTTTAATTACCCAGACCCAGTAGTGTGGACCAAACACGGTATAAAGGCTCTACTACATAGCGTTTTTTTAGGTATATCCAACTGAGACATGCCTTTTTTACGCTCAACTTGGCAAGGAATCTCTTGTTCTTGAACCCAGCGATCGGGAGCTACTGACACGCAGCGACTCCATGACTAAACCACTCTCGAGTTTATACAAATAACTTTTTCAAGAGACGACTGTACTTATGCAGACTGGCCTGTGAGACTGTGGCCCCGGGGATAGACAGAGATAACAGGGACGATATGTGGGGGACTTCAATTCAGTGCCTAGTCTCTACTAGGAATCTTCTGATCCACTATAAATTCCTGCATAGAACATACCTTACCCCAGCCAGGTTGGCCAAGATGTTTGGGAATCAACACTCTCTCTGTTGGAGAAGTTCGGCACCCCTAGAAAACTCTATACATATACTTTGGGATTGTCCCCAGATTAGGCCCTACTGGCAAGCTATAGCTCAATGTATTCAAATTGGTCACCTCCATCTCGATTCCCCCTGTCAACTGAAGTGTGCCTATTGCATTTGGTGGAACCTCTGGCCACTATGAGGGCTATAAGAACTCTTCTCACCCTCCTATTTTATGCCAAAAAAAATATTATCCTGTCATGGAAGAGCTCTTCGGCCCCATCTCTGGTATCCTGGAAATCATGAATCAATTAAGCAGTACCTTTCTTCAAAGCAACATATTTGAATAGGGGGCCATGACCAAGTTTGATAAGGTTTAGGAAGGTTGGATGGCATCGCTGGATAAAGTCTCGTATTAACACACAGTGTCATAGTTACAATTGAATTCAGGTGGTAGTAAGAATTTCTTTGGCCTTTTGATTCTCTCTTTTTCTTCTATTGGGTGGATGGGGGGAGGGGGGGGGGTTTAGGGGGGTGCTGGTGAGCTACAATGTAGTTTTTTTTAAAGTACAAATGGAGACCACGCCTTAAATCACAATGCACTTCCTTTGGTGGGAGGTTCAGATTGTGTATCTGTATCTGTCTGAACAAGTGTTGTATTAGTGTTTTTCTTTTTGTTTATATATTTAACTTTTTTTCTTTTTATTCTTTATTATTTTTCTGTGTTTATGTTATTGCTACACACCAGAATTTTACTGCAACCGGTGACTGTAGCCCGCAACTTCGGCTGAAGTTGTATGTATATTATAAATCTCAATAAAAAAAGTATTTTACAAAAAAAAAAATACTGGAGGAACATTTGCATTCATCAGCCAGGAAGCTGCGCATGGGACGTACTTGGACATTCCAACATGACAATGATCCAAAACACAAGGCCAGGTCGACCTGTCATTGGCTACAGAAGAATAAAGTAAGGGTTCTGGAGTGGCGATCTCAGTCTCCTGACCTCAATATCATTGAGCTACTCGATCTCAAAACGTGCAGTTCATGCCAGACAGCACAAGAATTTACAGGAACTGGAGGCTTTTTGCCAAGAGAAATGGGCAGCTTAACCATCTGAGAAGATAAAGGGCCTAATCCACAAAAGACTTCAAGCTGTCATTGACGTTAAAGGGGGCAATACATAGTATTAAAAACTGGGGTATGTAAACTTTTGATCAGGGTCATTTAGGTAGTTTCTTTTGCCATTAGGATTTAAAAAGAGTAAACACAGTTGATTGATAATAAATGACTTCAGCTAAACACTAACCATTAACCATGAGTGAAAGAAAAGTTTTTGTGTTATCATTCATATTCTCTTAACCACTTGACAACTGGGCACTTAAACACCCTTAATAACCAGACCAATTTTCAGCTTTCGGTGCTCTCACATTTTGAATGACAATAACTCAGTCATACAACACTGTAACCAAATGAAATTTTTGTCCTTTTTTTCCCACAAATAGAGCTTTCTTTTGGTGGTATTTGATCACCTCTGCGGTTTTTATTTTTTCCGCTAATAATGAAAAAAGAACGAAAATTTTGTAAAAAAATGAATTTTTTTTCATTTCTATTATACAATTTTGCAAAAAATGAATTTTTCTTCATAAATTTGGCCTAAAATGTATACTGCTACATATCTTTGGTAAAAAAAAAAAAAAATTGGGTTATTATTTAGTCTGGGTGAAAGTTATAGGGTCTACAAGCTATGGTACCAATTACTGAAAATTGATCAATTTGATCACACCCGATGTACTGACAGCCTCTCTCATTTCTTGAGACCCTAACATGCCAGAAAAGTACAAATACCCCCCAAATGACCCCTTTTTGGAAAGAAGACATTCCAAGGTATTTAGAAAGAGGCATGGTGAGTTTTTAGAAGTTGTAATTTTTTCCCACAATTCTTTGCAAAATCAAGATTTTTTTTTTTTTTTTTTTCACAAAATGTTCATATTCGCCGGTTATTTCTCACACACAGCATATGCATAACACTAATTACACCCCAAAACACATTCTGCTATTCCTCCCGAGTATGCCGATACCAAATGTGTGAGACTTTTACACAGCGTGGCCACATACAGAGGCCCGACATGCAGGGAGCACCATCAGGCGTTCTGGAGCACCGAGACCAATTCTGACATTTCTCTCCTACATGGAAAAATCATCATTTATTTGCTAGAAAATTGCATAGAACCCCAAAACATTATATATGCTTTTTTAGCAAAAACCCTAGAGAATACAATGGCGGTCGTTGCAACTTTTTATCGCGCACGTTATTTTCGCAGCAATTGTTCGAATGCGTTTTTTTTGGAAATAAAACGGTTTTGTGCTTTTAAAAAAAAAAAAAACATTAAAGTTAGCCCAATGTTTTTGCATAATATGAAAGATGAAGTTACGCCGAGTCAATAGATACCCAACATGTCACCCTTCAATATTGCACACGCTTGTGGAATGGCGCCAAACTTCGCTACTTAAAAATCCCCATAGGCAACGCTTTAAATATTTTTACTGGTTACATCTTTTTAGTTGGAGAAGAGCTCTAGGGCCAAAAGTATTGCTCTTGCTCCAACGTTCGCAGCGATACCTCACATGTGTGGTTTGAACACCGTTTTCATATGTGGGCGGGACTTACGTGTGCGGTCGCTTCTGTATACGAGCACGCAGGAACAGGGGCGCTTTAAAAAAAATATATATTTTTATTGTTCATTTCACTTTATTTATTTTAGTTTGATACGTTTTTCCCCAAAAATAAATGTTTTGATCACTTTTATTCCTATTACAAGGAATGTAAACATCCCTTGTAATAGGAATATAGCATGACAGGTCCTCTTTACAGTGAGATGTGGGGTCAATAAGACCCCACATCTCACCTCTAGGCTGGGAAGCCTGAAAAAAAATAAAAAAAAATAAAACGATCCTGGTTTCGATCGTAGCGGTGAGTCAGAAGAGGCACCAGAGGGAGAAGGGAGGGGAGACGTCCCCTTTCGCCTCCCGTAAGAACGATCAAGAGGCGGAACAGCCGACATGATTGTTCTTACGGTGTAGGGAATCGCCGGCTGAAAAAAATGATATCTGAATGATGCCTGTAGCTGCAGGCATCATTCAGATATCCCTGCACAAAGTCAAGGACGTCATGACGGCCGGCGGGCGGGAAGTGGTTAAAACGCATTTTTTTCCCAGAGTATTTTCTGTGTACTGCAGAGTATTAGCCGGGGTATTGCAGAGTATTGGTGTTGGGGTATTGCAGAGTATTGGTGCGGGGGTATTGGCGAGTATTGGTGCGGGGGTATTGGCGAGTATTGGTGCGGGGGTATTGCCGAGTATTGGTGCGGGGGTATTGCAGAGTATTGGTGCGGGGGTATTGCAGAGTATTGGTGCGGGGGTATTGCAGAGTATTGGTGCGGGGGTATTGCAGAGTATTGGTGCGGGGGTATTGCAGAGTATTGGTGTTGGGGTATTGCAGAGTATTGGTGCGGGGGTATTGCAGAGTATTGGTGCGGGGGTATTGCAGAGTAATTGCGCAGAGTAATTGTGCAGGGGTATTGCAGAGTATTGCCGGGGAGCAATGCAGAGTATTGCCGGGGAGTAATGCAGAGTATTGCCGGGGAGTAATGCAGAGTATTGCCGGGGAGTAATGCAGAGTATTGCCGGGGAGTAATGCAGAGTATTGCGCAGGGGGGTATGCAGAGTATTGCGCAGGGGGGTATGCAGAGTATTGCGCAGGGGGTGGTATGCAGAGTATTGCGCAGGGGGTGGTATGCAGAGTATTGCGCAGGGGGGTATGCAGAGTATTGCGCAGGGGGTATGCAGAGTATTGCGCAGGGGGGTATGCAGAGTATTTTGCAGGGGGGTATGCAGAGTATTGCGCAGGGGGGTATGCAGAGTATTGCGCAGGGGGGTATGCATAGTATTGCGCAGGGGGGTATGCAGAGTATTGCGCAGGGGAGGTATGCAGAGTATTGCGCAGGGGGGGTATGCAGAGTATTTCGCAGGGGGGGGGGGTATGCAGAGTATTTCGCAGGTGGGGGGTATGCAGAGTATTTCGTAGGGGGGGTATGCAGAGTATTGCGCAGGGGGATATGCAGAGTATTGCGCAGGGGGGGTATGCAGAGTATTGCGCAGGGGGGGTATGCAGAGTATTGCGCAGGGGGGTATGCAAAGTATTGCGCAGGGGGGTATGCAGAGTATTGCGCAGGGGGGTATGCAGAGTATTGCCGGGGGTATGCAGAGTATTGTAGGGGGGGTATTGCAGAGTGTATTGCACAGTATTGCAGAGTATTGCAGAGTATTGTAGGGGGTATGCAGAGTATTGCAGAGTATTGTAGGGGGTATGCAGAGTATTGCAGAGTATTGTAGGGGGTATGCAGAGTATTGCATAGTATTGTAGGGGGTATGCAGAGTATTGTAGGGGGTATGCAGAGTATTGCAGAGTATTGTAGGGGGTATGCAGAGTATTGCAGAGTATTGTAGGGGGGGTATTGCAGGGGGTTTCAGGGATGGCTGAGCAGGGATGGATGGATCTGTGACTGCAATAGTCACAGATCCATCCACAGCGCTGCTGACACCCGCGCTCCCCCCTCTCACACTGTACCGCTCGGTACAGAGAGAGGAGGGAGGAACCGGCGTCATCAAAAGACGCCGGTTTGTTTACATGTGATCGCTCCGTCATTGGACGGAGCGATCACATGGTAAACGGCCGCTATCAGCGGCCGTTTACCGCGATTCGTGATCGGCCGGGTCCTCTGGACCCGGCGGTCATGGATGTTCCCGTGTGCGCGTCCCAGGGGACGCGCGGGAGACGGACTCTGGGAGGACGTACATTGACGCCCTCCTAGAGTTAACCACCCGCCCTGTAGACGTATATTGTCTATAGGGCGGTTACCAAGTGGTTAAAAATGGCCAAGAAATCAAATTCTGCCAGGGTATGTAAACTTATGAGCACAACTGCATATATACACGCACGCACACACACACACGTTATCTAGGCGGCACATTGCAACAGAAATAAAGATGATTAAAAAAAAACATAACATCCTGCATCCTGAATCTTCAACGCGTTTCGTGTATGAACACTCATTAGGAGCGGATGCTCAAGGATATCCATTAAGAATGAAGTATAATTAATCTAGTATAGCACTGATCATACCAGAAAAAGGCACATTTTCCAGTCCTGGATACTTGCATTGAGTCAAATACAATAGAGGTCATCAGGGTATCGGGGCCAGGGCCAGGAGGGTAGCCTGTCCTGGGAGCCGCATGTCAGCATGGCACGCACACAAAACCACACAAAGTCCGATGCACAAATCCTGCACCCTCAGGCCGCATCGATAGGACACAATTTCAACAGTGTCTCTACTTTGGCCTCGCACCCAGCTCTCCTGGCATGCCTCATCCAGAAATCCACTTTGGGGATGGCCTCCTGCTATTACCTAGTACTCCATTCTCCACTTCTCCTGGCCGATAACTCCTCCCCAGTGGCATGTGACCTCAACTTATATGGGAGGCCTGCCCCCTGCCAATACCAAGTGGGGATTGGTCAGGGCTCCTTACATGAGCTGCCTCTCTTCCAGAACAATCTGGCACCTCAGAACTAGAGCACAGGTAACCACGCCCACTGCTACACTAACCACTCCCTGCCTCCAAATCAAAACAAGCAGGCCTAAATTTACCAGCACTGACAAAAAAATCCTATTCTAGCACCTACCTACGGTAGAGGGTGTTAAATATCTATGATGTCCATGCCACATGTGCATATATATATACACATACACACACACACACACACACACACACAATATATAAAATTAATACTTTTTATTTGTCTTGCATTATTGAGATGTATTTTTACATCCTTCCATGTTAATAAACATGTCCTTTTACCAATTCACCTCCACAATGTCAATAGCTTTATTCAAAGTCCCAATTTCTTTCTTTATTTATACGAACCAGGGATGGAAGCACACTACATATGTGCTTCATTTAAAGTCCCAAAATCCCCCTTTTTCTTTATCGTACATCATGGGACACAGAGCAGCAAAGCAATTACTATGTGGGTTATAGAGTCTACCTTCAGATGATGGACACTGGCACTCTCAGACAGGAAACCCCCTCCCTATATAACCCCCTCCCATACCGGGAGTACCTCAGTTTTTTCACCAGTGTCTTAGGTGTTGGTCACGTTTGAAGATAGCTCTGCTTATGGGTCCTTTGAGGCTTAGGCAAGCTAGGAAAAACCGGATCCATCCAAGGTGCTTCATAGCCAAAGTGGACGGTACCCGGCCTCGGTACAAAGATTGAGGTTTAGCCTATAATGCCTCTCTGCGGAGGGCTGGATCCTGGGTTCCAGTACTTTTGGTCAGTCCAAAGACCAAATGTTTTTTTCTGCTGCCAGGGTGCTATATAGGTCCAGGGCAGTGGTGTTCCTGTTCATGGACCCCGGTCCCTGAAGGTCATAGACAATACCCACAGTGAGGGGTGAAGATTGGGTCATCTGCTTGGCAAACCCTGCAGTGTGGAAGGTAAGGGGAAGTACCTGGGGAACTTGGTTCAACAGGAGGTCTTCCATAAGGGGATGTGGGGTCTTGCCTGTAAAGGGCTTTTAAGCCTGGGCAAAGTAACCACTATGTCTGTTGAGACAGGATGGCTGTGGCACCCATAGATTTCCCCTAGGAAGTGCTGGTACCTGGTCTGGGCTGAATTATAACATGGGTTAAAAGAGGCAAGGTAGATGTCTTTTAAAGCTCTTACCAGACGGTGTGTGCACGCTCCATATATGCTGCAGCTTGGGCGGTCAAAGGGCTGGTCCCGGTGGCTCTAGCGGTGTGTCTTTCCCCCTCTCCTCTGCCTGTAGAGCGGGCCCCCTGCTCCCGCCGTCGGCCGCGGCGTGCACGCGGGTGCGCGATTCCGGAAGTACGATCTGGGACGTGGAGGGGGCGGGCAGCGTCCTGACACTCTCACCTCGTCTGTACAGCGCAGGACACCTGGGTATAAGACGGGTGAGCGTGTGTGGGTAAGCTGCCGGTGGGACACAGAGCAGCTGTGCAGTGTCAGAGCAGCAGCTCCAGATTTTTAGCTGCCTGCGCAGGTGACAGAGGTCGGGCAGGCCTCCCCGTTGGTTGCCTCAGCAGTGGCTAGCATTGAGCTCACATTAGTTCTGAAGCTCTAGCCAGCGTTTCACCCAGCATTTAGCACAGAAAAGTGCATAGCATTGGTTCAGCATGCTCAACAGGGAGCCTAGCATTATTCAGCACCAGGTTCAGCACGAGTCCAATGGTAGCTTAGCAAGAGCTCAACAAAAACAAATAATTGAGCGCACTCCCAATGAGTACCTATATGTAATCAATCCTGGGAAAAGGGGGGAGGGGGGAGTGAAGGGTAAAAAGACCAGAGTTCAAATAAGCGATTAATGGATATGCTATAGTCCATATCAATTGTCCATAAACACTGTAATGGTAAGACTTCACTTGATGGCAGCCAGCTGACAGATGAAGAAATCTGTAGAACAGCAAAAGAAACACAAAGCGGCGCCTTCTAAGTGTAGCAGTTGAGAAGTTCATTTTAAAATTATAGTGGTATGTAAAAACTTACTCACAAAGCAAGTGTTAAGTCAGGCATGGAAACATTAGTGCTGTCATCCGCGGGGATCCCGGTGGAGGCAGTCGTCACTCGTGCTGGATCTCAGCTGTCTCCTTGCCACAAGCGGCAGCGGCGGCGGGGACCGAACGCTCTCGGAACCAAAGAGAAGGGAGCTGGTTTCCACGGTGTGCTGCGTCGCTGACGTCACTTCCGGGCGTGAGAGGATGCGCGCGTTCAGGACATTCGTGTCCCTTCATCAGGCAATTGTCTGATGAAGGGACACCAATGTCCTGAATGCGCGCATCCTCGTTCAGGACATTCGTGTCCCTTCATCAGATTGTCTGATGAAGCGACACGAATGTCCTGAACGCGCGCATCCTCCCGCGCCCGGAAGTGACGTCAGCGACGCAGCACACCGTGGAAACCAGCTCCCTTCTCTTTGGTTCCGAGACCGTTCGGTCTCCGCCGCCGCTTGTGGCAAGGAGACAGCTGAGATCCAGCACAAGTGACGACTGCCTCCACCGGAATCCCCGCGGATGACAGCACTAATGTTTCCATGCCTGACTTAACACTTGCTTTGTGAGTACGTTTTTACATACCACTATAATTTTAAAATAAACTTCTCAACTGCTACGCTTAGAAGGCGCCGCTTTGTGTTTTTGGTAAGTTTTTGGACTCAGCATTCGCTCAACTCTAGCCCAGGGGGTCAGTGTGGGCTCAAATTGGCTCAGCATTAGCCCAGCGTTTGCTCGGCATTAGCTCAATCTAAAAAAAAAAAGCTCAGGGTAGCTCGCCATTTACCTAGCATTTACCCTAGCTTGATTACTACAGCTACAGCAGAGAGTTCCTCAGTAGCGGAGTACCTCGGAGTTGTATTATAGCTCCCAAAAGGGACGGGAACTACTAAAATGTTAAAAAAAGAAAAAAAAAAGGTTTCCCATCAGGCTCTGAGGATCTGGGCCAGGCTTCAGAGGTGCCGATCTCCCCTGAAAGATCAGAGTTGGTCGCCCAGGGCGAGCCATCGGAGTTACTGGGTGCTGCAGCTGGCCCTTCGCAGCCTGCTCCTGTTTATGTAACAGAGGAGGTGTTGGCATCCACCCTAGGGGGCTTGGAACGCAGATTGGCAGCGTTAATTGCTCCGTCCTTGCCAGAGAGAAAGCGGGCTAGATACTAGAATCCCCGACAGAAGATTTTTCCCCAGAAGGGATGGAATTTGCTTCAGGAGATCGGGGGATGGTGACTCGGAAGGGTCGGATTACGAGGAGTCGTCCATAGAGGAGCCTTTCTCAGCTCCCATGGTGCATTCAGCGTTTAAGTTGCCTCTGCCAGAACCGGCTGTTAGCGCAGTATTCTCTTTGGGTTCTCTGAAGGCCCCACAGACTAGTTTTTTCTTCCCGGTCCACCCCCCGTTGGAGGGCCTAATTTTTCAGGATTGGACAGGTCCGGATAGAATCTTTGTTCCTCCTAAAAAATTCTCAGTGCTCTACCCAATGGAAGAAAAATTTACAAAAAAATGGGTCGGTTCCGGCGGTGGATGCGGCCATTTCATGTGTTAATACAACTCTCACTTGTCCGGTCAACAATATATAGATGTTTAAAGATCCTACGGATAAACGTTTGGAAACATTTGCCATGGCTGGGGTGGTAGTACAGCCTGCAGTAGCAGCGATAGGTATTTGCCAGGCTTTGAAAGACCAAACAAAACAGGTCTTGAAGGATATCCCTGCTCAACAGGCTCGGGAGCTGGCCGATCTGCCTAGAGCTTTGTGTTTCGCGGTAGATGCCATTAAGGATTCTATCCAGCAGGCATCCCGCCTCTCACTCATTTTGGTGCATATGCGGAGACTTTTTGTGGTTGAAGAACTGGTCGACTGAGACTCCTTTTAAGAAGCTCTTGGTGTAACATCTCCCATGTTCCTATCTGCAGAACGAGTGCAGCTGTGCCTTGTCCAAGCAGCTGCGCTCGGTTCTGCAAGACGTCCGCGTCACTTCCGGTGTGCGGACATCTGCGTTCCACGCTGGAACGCGGAAGTGCGACTTAGTGTGCTTCCCCGTTTTCCCCGCGAATTCGCGGCTATTTAAATCACCCAGAGATGACGGCAGGGTGTTCCCGCACCCTCAAACCCAGGATCCTCCGGAGACCTTGACACCCCGTTTGTATCCTGCTCATGGATCTCCTGTCTCCCTGAACCAGCAGGCTGCATGCCCTCAGCTCTCTTCACCCTGTCTCAGCCATAGACGGATTCATCAGCATCCTGGAACCTGGGACTCTCCCACTTACAACCTCCAACCTCCAGACGGTGTACTAGAACACCCAGCAGAACCGCAAGTATCTTGATCAAACATACCTGACTTGCATTGTTACCATTAACCAGTCTGCATGCCACTTGGAGGGATTGATAGTTGATGTGACCCCTTCCATTAGATACTTGATCCTATATTGTGAAGGACTGTGCCTATATCAGTACTTGAGCCTTATTAATGTGAAGTAGCATTATAAATGCCATACACTAAGTACTCTGCCACATACATATGTGTCTCTTGAATACTGCATAGCAAGGATACACAGTAACGTTCCATTCTACCTGAGAGACTTTAATATTATTTCCTTTTCTTGTCATGCTTATGATGCAATAAGCTAGATTCATGTTGGTATCTAATTGAGGTTGTGATGAGTTAACCCCAAACTTTCTGATTACATAGAGAGTGAACTGGTGGTTAGTCCTGAGAAGCCTCTGCAGCTGAGATTCAGCATTACCAATAAGTACTCACATAGCAGTGTCATTACACTTGGCTGGTTTTCCCTTTCACGGTGAAAGATTGTTTGGAGAGGATCTAGATAAATATATACAAAAGATCTCCAGTGGGAAAAGTACTCTTTTGCCTGTCAAAAAGAAGTTCAGGGGTCCCACTTTTAAACGTCCAGCCTCTCCGGCCACGGGGTCCTCGGCCTCTAGGCAGTATCGACTGCTTCCTGGCCGGTCAGGTATGGGAGGTAAATCACAAGGTCAGGCTCAGGGTAACGAGAGATGAAAGAAAAATCCTGGATTGCCGCACTCCTCAAAAAACGATGTCTTTATTCAAAACATGAAAAAGCAACAAAAATTCAAATGGAAAAAACAGCCAAAATTCATGCAGTCAACCAAGAAGTGGATTAGGAAAAAAGAGCTGACATGTTTCGCATCCTGTGATGCTTACTCGTAGCTAGTGAACAAATGACCAAAGTGTGCTTAAATAGGGGAGGGAAAGAGGTGAATGGGGCGTTTCACCAAACACTCCCAGGTGATCATTAGTCAAAGGAACACCATTTTCCTTGATGTATCACACATGAGGTGCTCCTGTGTATGAGATTAACCACTTGCTTACTGGGCACATATACCCCCCTCCTGCCCAGGTGAAATTTCAGCTTTCGGCACTGCATCGCTTTAACTAACAATTGCGCGGTCGTGCGACGTGGCTCCCAAACAAAATTGACGTCCTTTTTTCCCCACAAGTAGAGCTTTCTTTTGGTGGTATTTGATCGCCTGTGCGGTTTTTATTTTTTGCGCTATAAACAAAAAAGTGAGACAATTTTGAAAAAAATACAATATTTTTTACTTCTTGCTATAATAAATATCCCAATTTAAAAAAAAAAAAAAAAATGTTTTCTCAGTTTAGGCCGATACGTATTCTTCTACATATTTTTGGTAAAAAAAAAAAAAAAAATCGCAATAAGCGACTGTTTTGCGCAAAAGTTATAGCGCTTACAAAATAGGGGACAGAATTATTTTTTTTTAATTATTTTTTTTACTAGAAATGGCGGCGATCTGCGATTTTTAATGGACTGCGACGTTATGGCGGACACATCGGACACATTTTTGGCGCCATTCACATTTATACTGCGATCAGTGCTATAAATATGCACTAATTACAGTATAAATGTGACTGGCATTGAAGGGGTTAACACTAGGGGGTGAGGAAGGGGTTAAATGTATCCCTGCTTAGTGTTCTAACTGTAGGTGGAGGGGGGGGTGACTGGGGGGGTGACCGATCTGTGTCTCTATGTACAAGAGACATAGATCCGTCTCCTCTCCAGAGACAGCACCGCTGTCTCTGTGTAAAACGGCAATGAGAGATGATCTCATATGTTTACATATGAGATCCTCTCTCATTGGCCGCACAGATCGCCTCGCGAACGGCCACTCTGATTGGCCGTTCGCGGCGATCTGTAATTGGCTGTGTCCGAGGGACACGGCCAACACAGATTTTCCCCGCAGCGCGCTCTGGAGCGCGCGCGGGGACCGCCCTAAGGGGCGGCCGTCAATTGACGGCGGTTTGGAAATTGGGATCCGCACTGTAGCCGTCAATTGACGGCAGGCGGATCCCAAGTGGTTAAAAAAGATTTGTGAATAAAAAAAATCGAATTTCTCAAACTCTTGATGGTGAAACCAAACAAGAGAAAGAAAAAAAAAAGGAGAGACCCCATGTGTGAGACACATATATATGTCATAACCAGTGAAAAGGATGAATGAACAACAACAAATAAAACAAATAATAATACATTTTGTGTGACATTATAAAAAGGTTGTGAAGTAGACATATGTGGCTATAGGGTGAAATAGGCAATAAATAAAGAATGTGGAAATTCTGAAGACTGCAGCCTTTTGTATGTCTAAAAACAAACAACATTTATATGTATAAAAATACAATATTTTAATTAAAATGGTATATGTGTGGTTATGATACCATGCACTATGTCGCTGCGCATTTCTGGTTTGCATGTCATTATTAAACGTATATAGTCATTGTAATGTCTATATAAAAATAAAGAAAAAAGGAAGCAATATATATGCTCCAAAAAAAACTCTCTTCAAAAAATGACATAATGAACAAAAACCAAACCTGAAATGACGCAGCGGTATGTGTCAAGGGCAGAACCTGTTGAAAAGCTCCACTATCATTTATCTTCTATTTTTTATATTATATATTTAAATTGAGGCACAAAATTAGTGCCTATTTAGAAAGAAGGATGATAAAGGAGCCGCAATGTTCCTAATGTCCCCAAAAAGAGAAAACACCTACTCATTTTGAGAAAAAGTGATCAGAAAAATTTGGCCAAAGGAAAGAAGTATATACAATAAGAATATCTGAAACAAAACAGAAAATTATATGTTTCATATATAATGGGGTATAATGGGGTATGGAATGATCATGTGAACCAGCCAGACCCAACTAATAAAAGTGGGACACATCCCACTCAAAGTTGAGCCCTGAAGAGCGTCTGGAATTAAGAATAAAAATCCATCGGACTTCTTGCCTGCACAGTATATTAAATTTGTCCCCACCTCTAGCTGGTTTTGTGATTCTTTCTAGCCCTTGAATGACTAAACTAGAAGTGTCCTTGTCATGAGCAATGTTCCAATGTCAGGCGACATTGGTGGCATGGTCTTTATCGATATCGTATAGGTGATCATAGAGGCGATCCTTAAGTCTTCTGGTTGTCCTACCAACATATTGTATTAAACAAAGTTTGCATGTGATCACATATACTACATATCGTGTGTTGCAATTAATGAAAGAATGTAGCTTGTGCGATTTCCCTGTAGAGGTGGAAGTAACAGTGTCCCCTTTTTGGATGAAAGGGCAGTATGTGCAACTGCGACCACCACATCTAAATGTTCCATTAAAAGATAACCAATTGGTGGGAGTGGGCCTACTGCAAAAAAGACTGGGGGATAACAAACTGCTGAGGGATGGAGCCCTCCTGGATACAGTGCGGACACCTCCTTTTAAAATTTCACAATAAATAGGGTCATTAGACAAAATTGGAAGATATTTGGTGACAATCTTTTTTATTTTGTGAAACTCACTGCTGTATGGAGTAGAAAAAGTAGTGGTATAATTTTGATCTTTAAGCTTTTTTGTACGGCCCTGTCCGTCGTGACCAGGAAGTTTATCTAAGAGCAGTTCTTTTCTTTGTACTCTCTTGGCTATTGATATGCCCCTATTTATTATGGCTCTTGGGTAACCTCTTTCCTTGAATCTATTGGACATGTGTATGACTTCCTGATCAAAGTCTGATTCTTTGCTGCAAAGCCTCCTCAATCTTAGGAATTGACCAACCAGGATACTGTTTATAGTATGTCCCGGATGGTTAGAATCAGCCCGTAGGAGGGTATTCCCAGCGCTGGGTTTCCTATAGAGGTTGGAAATGACTGTACTGTTTTCACCCGTCAGTGTGACATCTAGAAATTCTATGCATTTCTTATCTAGAATTCCAGTAAAATTTAAATTGAGTTGATTGTCATTCATATAGTTTAACCACTCCTGTAAATCTACATATGGATCGGAAACAATAAACAAGAGGTCATCTATGTACCTGCAATAGAAAGCCGTGTCACTGCGGCGGGGGCTACCAGGTCCAAAAATGCGGTGCCTCTTCCACCATCCCATGTAGAGGTTAGCTAAAGATGGTGAAAATTTGGCGCCCATCGAGGCACCGCACCTTTGGAGATAGTAGTCCCCGTCAAACATAAAGAAATTATGGGTGAGAAGATATTCCAAACATATCACAATAAATTCTTGGAGCAAGAGAGAAAAGCGTCCCGATCTTTTCAAAAAGAAAGACACCGCTTGCAAAGCAAGGGTGTGTGGGATGGAGGAGTATAAATTGGACACATCACAAGTAATCCAGCAGAAATTCTCCTTCCACACAAAGTCTTCCATTTTGTAAAGCAGCGGTTTAGTATTTTGACTATATACGTTTAATAATGACATGCAAACCATAAATGCGCAGCGACATAGTGCATGGTATCATAACCACACATATACCATTTTAATTCAAATATTGTATTTTTATACATATAAATGTTGTTTGTTTTTAGACATACAAAAGATTGCAGTCTTCAGAATTTCCACATTCTTTATTTATTGCCTATTTCACCCTATAGCCACATATGTCTACTTCACAACCTTTTTATAATGTCACACAAAATGTATTATTATTTGTTTTATTTGTTGTTGTTGTTCATTCATCCTTTTCACTGGTTATGACATATATATGTGTCTCACACATGGGGTCTCTCCTCTTTTTTTCTTTCTCTTGTTTGGTTTCACCATCAAGAGTTTGAGAAATTAGATTTTTTTTATTCACAAATCTTTTTTAATCTCATACACAGGAGCACCTCATGTGTGATACATCAAGGAAAATGGTGTTCCTTTGACTAATGATCACCTGGGAGTGTTTGGTGAAACGCCCCATTCACCTCTTTCCCTCCCCTATTTAAGCACACTTTGGTAATTTGTTCACTAGCTACGAGTAAGCATCACAGGATGCGAAACATGTCAGCTTTTTTTTCCTAATCCACTTCTTGGTTGACTGCATGAATTTTGGCTGTTTTTTCCATTTGAATTTTTGTTGCTTTTTCATGTTTTGAATAAAGACATCGTTTTTTGAGGAGTGCGGCAATCCAGGATTTTTCTTTCATCTCATGGTAATTGAGCACAGCCAGCACCCTCTTGGTTTGTTGGGACGGAAGCAATGGGGATTGATTGTTTTTAGAGCGGTATACTTTTCTTCAGGATAACGAGACCCTGGAACCGTAAGCCGGTCAAGCCAGCCCCGAAGTCAGCCCTATGAAGGGGCGCCCCCACTAATTCGGGTGGGGGGGGAAACTTCAGTTCTTCTCAGCGATCTGGGAAGAGAGGGTCCCCGATAAATGGGTCCTCTCCACGGTCTCTCTGGGTTACAAACTGGAGTCACGGGAATTCCCTCTTCCTTGCTTTCTTATGTCAAGTGTGCCAAGGGATCCAGAAAAGAAGGGGTCTCTCCTGGTGGCCTTAGATCGCCTCCTATTTCAGGGGGTAATCATAGAGGTGTCAATACAGGAGCGAGGCCTCAGGTTCTATTCGAATCTCTTCATAATCCCAAAACGGAGACGTCAGGCTGATACTGGATTTAAAGGGCCTAAATAGGTATCTGAATATCCGATCCTTTCGGATGGAGTCAATTTGTTCGGTAGCCGCCACCTTGCAGGGGGAAGATTTCCTGGCGTCAATCGATATCAAAGACGCGTATCTCCACGTCCCTATTTTTCCTGGGCATCAGAGGCTCCTACGGTTTGCAGTAGGTCAGCGCCATTTCCAGTTCGTGGCCCTTCCTTTTGGCTTGGCCACAGCACCTCAGGTTTTCACAGAGATCTTGGCGTCCTTGCTGGCCAACTTAAGGGCCCAGGGAATTTCTATAATGGCATATTTGGACGACCTTTTGTTAATAGATCGTTCGGCCATCAGCCTGAATCGAGCAGTACTCATTATGGTAGCGTATCTGGAATCTCTGGGTTGGATCATAAAAAGAGACAAGTCAGCCTTGCAACCTACAAGGAGGCTGGAATATCTGGGAATGCTCCTGGATACAGACCACCAAAAGATTTTCCTGCCGCAGGCAAAGATCGCTTCCATTAGGGAAGTAATTCAGTCAGTTCTGGGCAAAAAATAACCATCCATTCGTCTCTGCATGCAGTTGTTGGGGAAGCTAGTGGCCTCATTCGAGGCCGTGCCGTATGCCCAATTCCATTCAAGGAAATTGCAAAGTTTCATCTTGTTGGCCTGGAACAAAAAGGCTCAGGCATTAGACTTCCCCATGGCTCTGTCTCCATCTGTTCGGCAGAGTCTCTGTTGATGGTTAACACCCCATAATCTGCTAAAAGGAAGATCATTCAGTCCAGTCTCTTGGAGGATAGTGACTACGGATGCCAGCCTGAGGGGCTGGGGAGCAGTCCTGGGGGAATTATCACTACAGGGAAGGTGGTCAGATCCGGAGAAATCTCTACCCATCAATCTACTAGAGATTCGGGCAGCACTGTTAGCCCTGAAAGCATGGACAGCCGAGTTACGGGGTTCCCCAGTCAGGATACAGTCCGAAAATGCCACGCAGTGGCGTATATAAATCACCAGGGGTGCACCAGAAGTCGGGCAGCCCAGAGGGAGGTAGATCAGATTCTCAATTGGGCAGAAGCTCATGTCCCATGCATATCGGCGATATTCATCCCCAGGATAGAAAATTGGCAAGCAGACTTCCTCAGTCGCCAGCAGCTGTCTCCAGGGGAATTGTCTCTCCACCCCGAGGTCTTCCAGGCCATTTGCCGGAAGTGGGGATCACCAGATGTGGACCTCATGGCATCCAGGTTCAACACAAAGCTAAACAATTTTGTGTCCCGGACAAGGGACCCGTTGGCTTGCGAAACGGATGCGCTGGTGTGCCCGTGGGATCAGTTCTCTCACATTTATGCCTTTCCTCCGTTGCAGCTGTTACCCTGGCTCCTTCGCAGGATCAGGGTAGAGGGCAAGCCAGTAATTCTGGTGGCCCCAGAGGTGGTGGTACACTCAGAGCCTCCTGCATCCTCTGATCCGGTGCCGCAATCCATGGGGAGAGCGGTCGCCCATACTCCCACACCTGTGGCAACATTCTTGGAGGGGGCTGATCAAGCATCGGGGGGCTGTTGGATGGTCCCCTACAGCCGACTCCACGCACCGGCCGCCATCTTGAGGCCTACAGAGCCTGCTGAATCCGCCTAGCTCTGGTGCCACGATCCGCGGGAAGAGAGGCCGGTCCACATTCCCATCCCTGAGGCAACATCATCGGAGGGGGGCTGTTAGAATGTGCAGCATCTGAGCCGGTACCATAAGGCCTCAAGAGGGGAGATCAGTATTGCACCAGTCTCAGGTGTCTGCCACCCATGCATGGAAGTCTCCCTCTTTGCACAACATATGCTCTTAAAAGGGGAAAATCCACCATCCTGCAGTTTTGCCTGAAAATCCCCAGAACACCTCCTCGTGCACTCAAAGAGCAAATCAGCGACCGAAAAGGCGCCCGCACATTCCCGCCCAGTGTCCCAGTAACATTCAGGATCAATTTAGAGCACCGTTAACAGACATGGAATTGGTCCGCATTAATCACCTGGCTGAGGAATGCAACCTCATCAGGGAAGATGTGGATAAAATCAGGGGCAGAATTTTAGACTGATTTGCGGATCTCTACCACAGAGGATCTCACTTCCCACCATGATGATGCCCTCCTCTCACTGCAGCGCACCATCTAATCCCTGGTGGCCAAATCTGATGATGCGGAAAACCGCCTACGAAGGAATAATGTCTGGGTCCTGGGTCTTCCGGAGGGGGCAGAGGGGGACCACCCAGCTGAGTTTGAAGAGGCTTTCATCATGACACTTCTTAATCTGAACCGAGGTCCCTCCGACTTACGTGGTGGAAAGGGCCCATAGAGTCGCAACTTGCCGGGGCACACCTGGGGCTCCACCAAAGCCCATTTCTAGTGAGGTTTCTCATTTACAGAGACCGTGATCGCATCCTTAGTGAGGCCCGCAAGCATCCCACCCTTTCCTATGAAAATACAGTGGTGCATCTTTACCCTGACTTCTTCGCAGATTTACAATCGCAAGACCTTCACTGATGTCAGAAGACGGCTCTGGGAATGAGACATCAAATATTCCATGCTCTACCCAAGTCGCCTGCGAGGTCAACATGGCAGTTCGGTGAAGTTTTTTGAATCCCCTGATGAGGCAGATGCCTGGCTGCTAGCTCTGCAGTAATCTCTGTGCTTACTCTCCAATTTTACAATCCTGGCTGTTTTTGTTCCAAGGTTCGTTCGTTCGTTCGTTCATGTTTCACGGCTGCTTGATCAATTCAGCATATTACAACGTGTGGAGCAATGCCGTTTTTCCCACAGAGGGGGCGTGCAGAAGGGACTCCTCTACTTAGCTGTCTGACATCCTTCTTCACCCTAGTGACCATCTGGCGGGACAAGCCGGGTGTCCTCTAGGCATGCCCCTAAATCGGGAGGCAGGCTGGCCTTCCATCTGCTGACTCAATGTTGCTACCAAAGTTTTACCACACATCCCTTCCATGGCGGGTGACTTATGCGGCTCACCCCTACTTGGGGCAATGCACTCTCCTGATCTTATTTGATCCTAGCTAATCGGAGCTACAGCAAGATAAACCAACATACATTCTCGATGACACCCTGCCTGCGTCGGGCATCTCTGGACTATCCGTTCTCCCATGTAATACATGTCCCCTCACCCTCGCCTGCTGTTACCGGCTGGACACCACCAGGGGTCTTCCCTGGAACTTTGAGCCTCACATAGGCGACTTTTGTTGGTACAAAGGTTTAGGCATTAAACTACAAGCTCGGTTATGTTGGGGTATTGGCCAAGTAGCAGGGAGTTTTTTGCTAAAAAGTTAAAACTGCTTGGTTGTCCGATTACACCGTCATGCTTATCACCACTTCCCCTCATTTTTTGCAACACTCTTTGCCAAGGGAAATTTCTCTAGGGTCATTACTGAAGGATTTAGTGATGGTCTTCACTAAATATATCTGATGTTTTTACATGATGTCTGCAGTTAGTCTGGTTTCCTGGAACATACGAGGCCTGAATGATAAATTTAAAGTTCCTTAATGTTCAAATTCTTAGCGTCCCACAAGCCGCATATCCTATTTCTACAAGAGACCCATCTCATGGGAAGTAAGATATTGGCTCTGCGTAGATCTTGCGTGAGAAAGGCTTTCCATGCCACATACTCGACTTACGCCAGAGGTGTTGCAATCCTAATAAAGCCCTACCATGTAAAGTAGAGAGAGTGGTTTTGGACCCCAATGGCAGATACAGTGCCTTATAAAAGTATTCACCCCCCTTGGCATTTTTTGTGTTTTGTTGCCGCACAACCTGGAATTAACATGGATTGTTTGAGGATTTGCATTATTTAATTTACAGGACATGCCCACAACTTTGAAGATAAAGTCAATGGCCCAGATTCACGTAGATCGACGTATCTTTATGCCGGCGTAGCGCATCTCATATGCGCTACGCCGACGTAACTGTGAGAGGCAAGTGCAGTATTCACAAAGCACTCGCTCCCAAACTTGCGCCGGCGTAACGTAAATTGGCCGGCGTAAGCCCGCCTAATTCAAAGTAGGAAGGTAGTGGGCGTGTTACATTTAAATTAACCGTGATCCCATGTAAATTAAGGGCCGAACGGCTAATGCGCGCGCATGCTCAGAATCACATTGCATATACTCCCTAACGTACGACGGCTCAATGCCTTCGATGTGAACGTAACCTACGCCCAGCCCCATTCACGTACGACTTACGCAAACGACGTAAAATCCGACAGCTGTTCCGATGTCCATACCCTAACATGACTTGATGAGCTTAACTTTACGCCGGACGTACGCCTTACGTAAACGGCGTAGATTACAGCGACGGGCGTAAGTACGTTCGTGAATCGGCGTATCTAGGTCATTTACATATTCGACGTGTAAATATGCGCCCAAGATACGACAGCGTAGGAGACTTACGTAGGTCGTATCAAGCCAAAATTCAGGCGTATCTTATTTCCTGAATAAGGCGCATAGATACGACGGCACATCCGTGGACTTACACGGCGTATCAGAAGATACGTCGGCGTAAGCCCTTTCTGAATCCGGGCCAATGTGCATAACTATTCACCCCCCTAAAGTCAATACTTTGTAGAGCCACCTTTAGCGACTAGCACAGCTCCAAGTCGCTTTGGATAAGTCTCTATGAGCTTGTCACATCTTACCACTGGAATTTTAGCCCATTCCTCCGTGCAAAACTGCTTCAGATCCTTCAAGTTGGATGGTTTGCACTTGGTGAACAGCAATCTTTAAGTCTGACTACAGATTTTCTATTGGATTGAGGTCTGGGCTTTGATTAGGCCATTCCAACACATTTACACGTTTCCCCTTAAACCACTCAAGTGTTGCTTTTTTTTTTAAATCAGAAAAATGTTTTATTGTGCCAACAAAATAAAGTACAGTTGTGGCCAAAAGTTTTGAGAATTACACAAATATTAGTTTTCACAAAGTTTGCTGCTAAACTGCTTTTAGATCTTTGTTTCAGTTGTTTCTGTGATGTAGTGAAATATAATTACACGCACTTCATACGTTTCAAAGGCTTTTATCGACAATTACATGACATTTATGCAAAGAGTCAGTATTTGCAGTGTTGGCCCTTCTTTTTCAGGACCTCTGCAATTCGACTGGGCATGCTCTCAATCAACTTCTAGGCCAATTCCTGACTGATAGCAACCCATTCTTTCATAATCACTTCTTGGAGTTTGTCAGAATTAGTAGGTTTTTGTTTGTCCACCCGCCTCTTGAGGATTGACCACAAGTTCTCAATGGGATTAAGATCTGGGGAGTTTTCAGGCCATGGACCCAAAATGTCAACGTTTTGGTCCCAGAGCCACTTAGTTATCACTTTTGCCTTATGGCACGGTGCTCCATCGTGCTGGAAAATGCATTGTTCTTCACCAAACTGTTGTTGGATTGTTGGAAGAAGTTGCTGTTGAAGGGTGTTTTGGTACCATTCTTTATTCATGGCTGTGTTTTTGGGCAAAATTGTGAGTGTGCCCACTCCCTTGGATGAGAAGCAACCCCACACATGAATGGTCTCAGGATGCTTTACTGTTGGCATGACACAGGACTGATAGTAGTAGTGCTCACCTTTTCTTTTCCGGACAAGCCTTTTTCCTGATGCCCCAAACAATCGGAAAGAGGCTTCATCAGAGAATATGACTTTGCCCCGGTCCTCAGCAGTCCATTCACCATATTTTCTGCAGAAGATCAATCTGTCCCTGATGTCTCGGAGGTGCCAACCCAGGGGTCTCCAACCAGGGCTGCCAAATGGAATTACATTTCTGGGCTGCATTGCTATGCTGATATGTATGGTGCTCCCGTATAAGGATGAGATTAACCTGTTCAATCTATTGTTTCTTGGTCGGAACATGCAGGGATAACCAAAATCTAGCCACCAGCTTTCGTGCCAAGTACAAGAGTCTAATCACTGCAATATTAACTGGATGAGGGTAAATTTCTTCATCTATTGCACCTAATATACATATAAGAGGGTCCAAATGGACCCTAACTTGGAACACAGAGGAAATAACCTCAGTAACATTAACCCAGAACAGATGCAGCTTAGGACAGCGCCACATCAGATGGATAAGCGAACCCTCCTCCCCGCAGGGTTTGGGACATAGAGAAGAATCTCTTCTTCCCCAACGGAACAGTTGAATAGGTGTGCGGTAGGCCTATTGTAGCAAAAACAGGTGTGATAGCCTATGTGACTGCGAAACTGAAGGAAGAGGACCAGCTTGTAAACATGTGTCCCATGTTTCACCATTAATAGCCGAGTCCTGTATGGTCGATAAAAGACTAGAATAGATATGGGATATTAGGCCTTTTTTCTCTCCTTACCAAAAAATATATCTTTTATCAAGTTATGACTAAACAATTGGAGAACAGAAATCTGAACCTGGGCCTGCAGGGCGTGCCGGAGCTGCAAGTATCTATAAAATTGATGTCTAGGGTGGTTAAATTCAGTCTGCAATTCCTGAAATGATTTAAGTACATTTTGGTGATATAACTGAGCAATATTGTAGATACCAGCTAGTCTCCAGGGCAGGAAGCCGTCTAACTAAGACACTTTCACTAAGTTTGGATTGTCCCAAAACGGAGTCTCTGCTATAAATCCTGAGATACGCAAATTAGACCTCACCATGGACCACAGTTTCCTAAGGAGAACCACGGTAGGTGCCGCCTGTGGCAGGTGAGGAAAGCCTGCCTCCAGACAAGCCAGAACCGAAGGGTCCCGAGACCCAGTACGCAACAGAGTGTCAATAGAATCAGATTCATTAACACACCCCATTCCACACAAATGCTGCACCTGAGAAGCCACAAAATAAAAATTTGGGGTTAGGGACTGCAGCTCCTCCCTGATCCTTACCATATTGTAATGTAGAAAGCCGAATACAGGCATTTTTTTTCCAAATTAAAGATCTAAATAAGGTATCTATCCGAGTGAACCACCTACAAGGTAGCCACTGAGGAGAATTGTGCATAATATATAAGAGTTGAGGGCACCACACCATCTTGATTAGATTTATCCTACCTATAACTGAAAGCGGGAGTTTACACCAAGTGTTACACATCATTTGTAATCTTTTGAAAAGAGGCCGACACCTGAACCCCCAAATATTTAAAAGATGAGAATACCTTCAGGGACCTTGCAGCATCCGGCAGCGAAGCAATTGGGCCGTCTACGGGCAAAAGGACAGACTTACTCCGATTTATTGAAAAGCCTGACAAGGAGCCAAACTGTTTAATCAACTCCATAGCCGCAGTAAGGGATGTGTCCGCATCCCCCAAGTACAGTAATGTGTTGTCCGCGTAAAGGGAAACCTTTTCCATGCTCGGACCCCTATTGAAACCAATGACCGATAAGGACAATCTTTTAGAGCTGCCAATGGTTCAAGGGCCAATGCAAACAGCAGGGGTGACAATGGACACTCCTGCCTTGTGCCTCTAAACAAAGGAAAAGAGTTAGAGGGGTCTCCATTCACATGGATCCTAGCCGTGGGGGCAGCATACAGCAAACATACCCACCCGATAAAAGTGTCCCCCAGACCAAAGCGACCCAAGACCTCCCATAAAATGGGCCATTCGACGCTGTCAAAAGCTTTGGCAGCGTCCAATGAAAGAATCGCTCTCTCGCCTGCATTATTAGCAGGTATCTGGAGATTAAGAAAGAGGCGCCAGATATTAAGAGTCGTTGACTGGGATAGAATAAACTAGTTCATAGAGATCAATCAGGGTGTCAGGAAGGGCATGCCAGTGCCCAAAATGGCGGCCATAGAGTTCGGCCAGGGATTTCTGCTTCTGCGAGCACGCCATTGGCGCCGCGGCGTGCACTCCCTGAGTGTTTGGGCACCAAACAGGCTATTTAAACTGGCCACTTCCTGGACTCAAGTGCTGTCTGTTCTATAGCGTTTAGCGTACCTGTTCCTGTAACCTGTATCCTGACTCCTCTTCCGTTTATCCGACCCGACCTTGTCTTCTGTCGCCCAGGGACTTGCGCCTGTCCCTGCCGCCCACCAGGGGGCTTCTCCTACTCCAGCAGTTGTCATGCTTCCACCTGAACCCAGGGTCCCGACCCCAGAAAATTCCTTGGAGATCGCAGCAAGTTTAGATCCTTAAAAAACGCATGTGAACTGTATTTTGCACTGCAGCCCTGCACCTTCTCCCTGGAGGCCACGAAGGTCGGCTTTGCAATCTCTCTGTTGCAAGGGGAACCACAATCCTGGGCCCATCGTCTCCTTGAGCAGAAGTCTGTGTGTTTAGCAGATCTATCTTCATTCTTCGCTGCCATGGCCCAGTTGTACGAGGATCCCCAGCAAGCCGCTCTTTGTTCACTTCAGCAAGGTCGCAGACCAGTTGAGGATTACGTCTCTGAGTTCAGACGATGGGGTTTTGACACTAACTGGAACTATGCCGCATTACGCTACCAATTCCGCATGGGCCTCTCGGAGTCCCTTAAGGACGAACTAGCCCGAGTGGGGGTGCCTTCCACCTTGGAGACTCTGATTGACTTATCCATCCAAATCGATCGCCGGTTGAGAGAACGGAGATCAGAGAGGGCTGTGGGCCAGTCACGCCCCGTATGGATGCTACCACGGGTTCCCAGTCCCTTCAACCCTGCTCCGCCGGCCCCTGTCCCGGCCGCATCTGACGCACCAGAGCCAATGCAGATCGGCCTACTTCGCCTTTCTCTCACCATTGAAGAACGTCAACGCCGCCGCCAGCAGAATCTTTGTCTGTACTGCGGAGGGTCAGGCCATTATGTGAGATCCTGTCCAGTCAAACCCCGTAAGTGCCTCTCAGTTACTTCACCCCCTGCAACTATGAACATGCCCAGAAATTCTGCTCACCTTGCTCTTTCCATTTTATTACAGCTGCCAGAAGGGACCATCCAGACGCCCGCTATAATTGATTCCGGTGGCTGAATGCAATATAATATCATGGAACACCAGGGGGCTAAATTCCTCTGTGAAGAGATCATTGGTGTTTCAATTTCTTAAAACGTATCGCCCCCAAATCTGCATATTGCAGGAGACTCATCTGACGGGCGGTAAGCTCTTGAGTCTTCGGAAACCTTGGGTGGGACATCTATACCACTCGACGCATACCAATTACTCCAGAGGGGTCAGCATTCTTGTACATAAATCCTTGCCGTTCCGACTGTTAGCACTGGAGATTGATCCGGACGGCTGTTTTGTTATGTTACATGCCATGGTGGATAGGTTGGAGCTGGTGGTGGTGGGACTGTACCTGCACCCCCCGGCCTCCATGCACTTACTTAAACAGTTGATTTCTAAGATTGCTGCCTTTGCCACAGACAATGTGGTGATACAGGGGGACTTTAATCTGGTTCCGGACTCTGGGATGGACAGACTTTCACCCGTAGCGGACTCATCTTCAGAGTTGCTCTCCTGGGCGGAGGCTTCCAACCTGACTGATGTGTGGAGGTGGCGCAACCCTTCCCAGCGAGCCTACACTTGTCACTCGGCCTCGCATAAGACCCTTTCACGCATAGACCTTGCCTATGCTGGGGGGTCTGTTCTTTCTAGAGTTCAGGACGTCTCTATTCTCCCCCGTGGCATATCTGACCACGCGCCACTTGCGTTGAAACTATGTGTTTCCAATGCACCGGGGAAGAGTTTGTGGAGGTTGTCCAGGTTCTGGCTGTCGGATTCGAGGATCTCGGAGCCGTATAGATCAGAGGCAATACGTTATTGGCAGGATCTGGACCACTCTAAAGCCCTGACCACGTCTTGGGATGCATTTAAGGCTTTTACTAGAGGCAGTTTGCAGTCCCACATTCGTGGGGTCCGGAGAGACCTGAGGGAGGACACCCTGAGAGCTGAGGAGAGGGTGGCGGCACTCGAACTTGAATACTCCACTACTGGGTCCCCCAGGGTCTATTCAGATTTTCAGGCAGCGTTGAGGGATGTTCTCTTGCTCCGCACAGCGGCCACAAAAACTCAGTTCCTACACCAGTCCCAAAGAATATTTGAACATGGGGAGAAGACAGGTAGTATGTTGGCATGGCTGGCGCAGGAAAGCTCCTCTCCAGTGACTATTTCGGCTATATGCGACTCTGATGGGACAGCCTTGACTGACCCCACCGCTATCAATGCCAGATTTGCATCTTTCTATCAGGAGCTCTACAGCTCTCGAATGGTATGTACGGATGCAGAGCTTGCGGCCTACCTCAACGGGACGGAGCTCCCGTGCCTGACCTCCATGTACAGGGAGGCGCTGGATGGCCCTATCACATTGGAGGAGCTTCAGCGGGCAGTAGCATCCTTGCAGAATGGCAAAACGCCGGGCCCGGATGGCATCCCTGCCGAATTCTTTAAAACATATGCAGAGGAAATTCTGGCGATTGCCTCAATGTGGGCGAAACCCCTCTGTGATCTCACCATCATAGCCAACATGTGGCCAGTGCCCTTCCCCTCCTCAAAATATTTTTGTTGGAGAAAAAAACTTTTATTTTCCGCCTTAGTCAGTAATACATGCTTAGCGATATTTTGAGCTTCATGCAATGTCCTCTCAGTCTGTTCAGAGGGGGAGTCAACAAAAGCAGATTCAGCCTCTCAACCTCCCGAAGCATGAATTGCTCCCAAGACCTAGTCCTAGTTTTAATTGCGTTAATAGATCTGATAAACTGACCCCTTAGATAAGCCTTAAGTGCGTCCCAAAAAATACTAAGCCCCGTAGAATGTTTGTTAACCCTAACAAATGTAACCAAATCAGCATGAATGGGGTCAGGGGTAGGGAACAGCAACAACCAGAACGGGTTGAGCTTCCAACAGGCCCGCTTAGTGAGTCTGGATGTCGTTACTACAACACATAAGGGGGAATGGTCTGAAATAGTTCTTGCCTCATACCGTGCGGAGGACACCAAGGGAAGCATCTCACTATTGCCCAGACCAAGGTCAATTCTAGAAAGGCCCCTATGCGAAGCCAAATGGCATGAGTAACATTTTCTCCTGTGGATGGCTGAGCCTCCAAATATCCCTCAACCTCAGCTCCTGCAAAAGCCTAGCGAAGGGCGTTGGGCCCCCTCTCGGGTTGGCCGCCGATGCCCCAGGAGAAAATTTGTCAAGATCCGCACTCAAAAAATTATTAAAATCCCCCATAATAAGAGCAGGAACACCTGGGTGACGTGACAGAAAAGTGGCCAAGGTCTTAAGGACTTCCACTGAAAAAGGGGGTGGCATGTACACATTTGCAATAATACATTGTAAATTACCCAAAGAACACAGCAAAAAAATAAACCGACCGCAAGGGTCAATGAGAAAGGAGGTAAGGACAAATGGAACATTTGTACCAATCAGTATGCTAACTCCCCTGGCGTAGGACGAAAAGGCAGAGTGAAACTGGGTGCCATACACCCTAGAAGAGAATGGAGACACCTGACCGGGCAGCATATGGGTCTCCTGCAGGCATACCACGGAGGAGCCCAGACGTTTAAGAATGTGCTCCGCCGCCAGCCATTTCAGTCTGTCTCCCAGGCCCCTCACATTCCAACTACTCACCACACACTGCGTAGCCATAATGCATGAAAATAGACATTTAGTTCAGAAATATAGTGCTCAAGTCCAAAAGTAAAGGGCGAAGGCACCCCCACATTCAAGCAACAACTGAAAGAGCACAGTACAAGGGAGGAAACCCCCCTAATATTCAGCTCCATGCAAATTGGGCACAACCTGTAAAAGCAAAAGTTAAGCAGACTGCAGGTATACGGTCCAACAGGACCCCATTCAAAACGAAAAAAGAAAAAAAAAAGAAGAAAAAAATAAGGAACCGTAATTGTCCACAAGGGACTCTTCTCCAGGGGGCTAAGTCCACTAGCCGGCATCGAGGAGCCAACAGGCAATATGCCTCGTACAGCAACCAAAAACTTTAGTCAATGCTGACACATCTTGTGAAAATAGTCTTCCGCCTTATTCCGAGTTTGGAATGTTTAGCCACTCCGATCCCGCAAACAAGTGACATAGTCCAAGGTGACAGGCACAGCAGGCAACAGTCACACGTTATTCCGCTTTCTCCCCAAGTCTTCACACAGGGAGCGCTCCTCTCTGTCCAGCCACTGCATGGCCTGGGAAGGCTTATCAAAAAAAATGAACTTCATCTCTGGCCACCACACGCAAACGGGCAGGGTAGAGCATAGCATACTGCAACTCCAAGAAGCGCAACCTTTTCTTAACATCATTAAAATTGAGCACGTTGCTTCTGTACTTCTGCCGAGAAGTCCGGGAATAAGGAAATTTTGGAGGTATCCATCACCAGAGAGTCCCCCAACGAACTCGCCTTAGACAAAATGACATCTCTGTCCTTATAATTAAGCAATTTAAACAGGAAAGCTCTTGGGGGGATTACCCGGGGGCAGAGGTCTAAGAGGGACATGATGTGCATCAGCCACTGCTCTATGAAAGCAACCGGATTCTTCCCCTTCATCCTCTCTGGAATTCCTGCGCATTCTATTTTCGAGTTCATCAAGTTTTGCGGCGTGTTTAGCTACCATTAACTGTTGGGCATGGGACTCCCGCTGCATAGGGGCCAGATCATCCTCCAAAGTACTAACGCACCCCTCAACATCAGACGTGCGATCCCGCAGCTTTTGCATATCTTGACGCAAAAATTTTATTTCTGTCTTCACCCCTTTAATTTCTGTTGCCAAAGCAGTGACAGAAGCGATGCACAATGTAATTGCAGGAAATATGTCCCTCAATGTGGGCTCAGGCCCATCCGAGTCCGAGGCCGCAGCCTCCCCTAACATATGGGACCCAGGGGTAGTACTCACGGCCTCCCACGGTAGCATCGGCATCCGATTGTGAGCCCGCTGTGGTTCTCTCCGCCATCCCAGGGACCTCCGGCAGTCAGGAGCGCCGATCGGGGAGAACAGTTTCTGTGCGGCCGCCCTGTACCTCTCCTTTGCTGACCGAGAGGCCGCGCCGCCATCTTGGATCACGTGGTCCGGGGCCGTGCGGCCTGCTGCACCTCGACATCCCCCCAAGCCCGAACACCACCAGCAAAGGATGGATGGGGCGGCAGACAGCACCGGGGAGCAATGCGGGACCAGAGACGAGCCGCCAGGGACCCAAGGACAGGATCACAGAATGGATGAAGGGCGGAGCTCACAAGACATGCGACCGTCTACATCTACAGCCAAGCCACGCCCCCCCAAGTGTTGCTTTAGCAGTGTATTTAGGGTCATTGTCCTGCTGGAAGGCGAAACTCTGTTCTAGCCTCAAATCACACACAGAGATGTTTTTCTCAAAAATATCCCTGTATTTAGCACCATCCATCTTTCCCTCAACTCTGAACAGTTTCCCAGTCCTGACTGCTGAAAAACATCTCCATAGCATGATGCTGCCACCACCATGTTTCACTGTGGTGATGGTGTTCTTTGGGTGATGTGGTGTGTTGGGTTTGCGCCAGACATAGTGTTTTCTTTGATCGCCAAAAAGTAACATTTTAGTTTTATCATACCAGAGTACCTTCGTCCATACATTTTGAGAGTCTTCCACATGCCTTTTCACAAACTCAAAATGTGCCTTTTTGTTTTTTGCTGAAAGTAATGGCTTTCTTCTGGCCATAAAGCCCAACACTATGGAGCGTACGGCTTATTGTTTTCCTATGTACAGATAACCCAGTCGCTGCTGTGGAACTCTGCAGCTTCTCCAGGGTTACCTTAGGTCTCTGTGCTGCCTCTCTGATTAATGCCCTCCTTGCCAGTCCACGAGTTTTGGGGTGCGGCCGTCTCTAGGCAGGTTTGCTGTTGTGCCAATTTCTTTACATTTGTTTATGATAGATTTGATGGTGCTCCTAGGGATCATCAAAGATTAGGATATTTTTTTTTTATAACCTAACCCTGACTTGTACTTCTCAACAACATTGTCCCTTGCAAAATTGAAGAGAAGAAGCTGGGACAGCCGCACTCCAAAAACATTCCTTTTTATTAAAACTGGTCACAGAACATCACACGCCAAGGCCAACGCATTTCACACTGTGCTTCAGTGCTTATTCATAGTTATGACTAAGCATTGAAGCACAGTGCGAAACGCGTTAGCCTTTTCCTGATTGTTTGCTGTGGCGTGTGATGTTCTGTGACCAGTTTTAATAAAAAGGAACGTTTTTGGAGTGCGGCTGTCCCAGCTTCTTCTCTTCAATTTTGCATTAATTGCATTACCGGCACCCACGGTTTGGATCCAGTGAGTAAAAGTTCCTTGGTTCATCTGAGCGGTTACTTTTCTTCTCAACATTGTCCCTTACTTATTTGGAGAGTTCCTTGGTCTTCATGGCAGTGTTTGGTTAGTGGTGCTTCTTGCTTAGGTGTTGCAGCCTCTGGGGCCTTTCAAAAAGGTGTGTATATGTAATGACAGATCATGCAACACTAAGATTGCACATAGGTGGACATAATTTCACTAATTATGTGACTTCTAAAGATAATTGGTTGCACCAGAGATTTTTATGGGCTTCATAACAAAAGGGGGCAAATACATACGCTAGAGCTACACGATTCTGGGAAAAATGAAAATCCCGATTCTCAAACACTTTTTTACGTTAAAGAGTTACAACATTGCTTGGCAATGTTGCGCCCGGCAGTGCCCCTTTAGGCTAATCACTGGGGCTGACAACAGCCCTGGCACCAGGCTCCATTTTCTACTCTCCACGTGACCTGGGGTTTGTCAAGCCATATATATATATATATATATATATATTCCTTTTAAATTTGAATATAGAGGTTAAATGTGATACATTTTTCTTTTTTAAATTAACCATTTTAAAATGCAATAAGCGTTTATTGACTGGTTTGCGCAAAAGTTATAGCGTTTACAAAATAGGGGATAGTTTTATGGCATTTTTATTAATATTTTTTTTACTAGTAGTAATGGCGGCGATCAGCAATTTTTTTTCGTGACTGTGACATTATGGCGGACACATCAGACACTATTGATACATTTTTGGGACCATTGTAATTCTCACAGCGAAAAGTGCTATAAGTGCACTGATTACTGTGAAAATGACAATGGCAGTGAAGGGGTTAACTACTAGGGGGCGTTAAGGGGTTAAGTGTGTCCTATTGTGTTTTTCTTTACTATAGGGGGGCGCGGCTGGACGTGTGACGTCACTGATCGTCCCTATGACAGGGAACAGACGATCAGTGACAAGCCACAGAGAAGAACGGGGAAGGTTTGTTTACACTCACCTCTCCACGTTCTTCAGCTCCCGTGACCCGATCGCGGGACACCGGCGGCGATCGGGTCAGGTCATGGAGCTTAGGATTAGGTCGCGAGCGCGTCGCCACCGGCGTGCTCGCGAACCATGGCTGGGCTCTTAAAGGCGACGTGCCCTTCTGCCGACGTATATGGGCGTGAAGGGGTCCTCAAGTGGTTAACATTACCCTTAGAGTCTATGACTTTGCTAAATTAAATCTATACCCCTTACTCACCCAACTCAAACTAAAACGTTGAGCTTGGAATAACCTGCAATTATCCCTCATAGGCAGGTTAAACCTATTTAAAATTAAATTCCTCCCAGTTTTTCTTTATGCTCTGAGGCATTCCACAATTTGGACCCCCAAAGCCTTCTTTCAAAGCTTTGAATCCACTATAACCTCCTTTCTGTGGAAGTCTAACCCCCCCAGAATAAATAAATCCATACTCAAAAGAGGGTGGTCTAGCCTGTCCGGATCTTCAGAAATATTTGCTGCACTACTACCACGCCCATAACTGGATAGCCTCAGACAATACCAATGCTGCTGTAGTCCTTGAGGCCGCACACCTCGGTTCCTATGAGGCGCTGAGAAATGCTTTACATAGGGGTGTCAGGGCCCCCTTTCCTCTCACACTTTCCAAGAAGGCGGTGATCAGGGCTTGGCAACTATTGGTATGTAAACTACAAGGTATGTAAACTACAAGGGGACCTTCACACTAGATCTCCGGACACCCCCTTGTGGCTCAACCCACATTTATCAGAGTTTGACTGTCCCGGACCCAGGGTTCTGGGCTGCCAAAGGTATAAAAAAAAAAAAAAAACTGGAGCTTATCTGTATTAGTGGCTCTCTTCTATCCTTTGATTCCTTTAAGGAGAAATTTGGGGTTACTAATTGCCAATTCTTTAGATTTCTTCAAAATAGCCCCACCTTCGCTACCTATTTGGATTCACCCCAGTGCTTCTTCTTCAGGCCAACCTTGAATCCACATTAGGGGACGTCCCTCAGGTCAAACCCACCTCTAACATGTATAAAGCTTTATTACCCTCAGTCCATTTTGGAGGATTTATTCTCCAAGTGGCAGGGCGAGATCCCCGATCTGGATTCGGAAGACACCTGGGAGTATCCTTTTCCACAACATATCTCCGTAAGAGATCGGTTAATACAATTTAAACTGATTACAGAAAAAACAAGAGTGCAATCAGCGCAAAAATAAACTTAATAAAACCCCTCCCCAATAATGCAAGCTGAACACTGACAGGATGTTCACAAAAATCCCCAAATTGCAGAATTAAAATAGAAAAATAGCGCAGCGCAAAAAAAATATATAGAATTTATATATAAAGTCCAAAATAAGTGAAACGAATTCCAAACATATGCAAAAGAAAATAGGATTTTTAAATACAGCTTACCTGTAAAATCCTTTTCTTGGAGTACATCACGGGACACAGAGCTGCTTAGTAATAACTATGTGGGTTATATATCCTACCTTCAGGTGCTGGACACTGGTGTAATCAACCAAACAGGAAGTCCCCTCCCTATATAACCCCTCCCATACTGGGAGTACCTCAGTTTTTGTAGCAAAGCAATAAGTGTCCCAATATCCCCAAACAAGAGGGGCGGGAGCTCTGTGTCCCGTGATGTACTCCAAGAAAAGGATTTTACAGGTAAGCTGTATTTAAAAATCCTATTTTCTTTATCGTACATCACGGGACACAGAGCTGCTTAGTAATAACTATGTGGGATGTCCCATAGCAATGCCTACTGAGGGGAGGGAGACACCAACAACGCAGACCGCCATGAGAGGACTTATAATTCTGCCTGCAGCATACTGCGCCAAAAGACTGCGTCCTCCTGCCGTCTTATGTTCAACCGATAGGAATTCATGAACGTAAGCACAGCCGACCAAGTTGCGGCCCTGCAAATCTGAGTTATAAAGGCTTGGTAATGCATCGTGCCAAGTGATTACTATCTTGGTAGGGAGCCCCTGAAAAAAGCCAGGGGGAACCCCACTCTATAAACCACAAGCCTGAATAATAACCTGATGAATCAACATTGAAAATAGTTGAATTAGACGTTGCCTGCCCTTTTCCTGGGGCCTTCTGGCAGCGCAAACCTCTCAGCTTTCCGTATCCGAGTAGCTGCTTCAGCTAGGGCTTGACCCTTCTTACGAGAGGGAGAGAGATAGAGACCATCTTAATAGCTGATCTGAATACTGCCTGCCCATATCTAGGGTCTTCTGGTAGCACCATAAAACGCCAGCTTTCTATATCTGAAAACCTTCAGATAGATTGTTAACTGCTCTCATCTCTATCCTTCCGCGGACCAAGGTTTTGAAAAAGGAAGGCAAAAATATCTTGGATTCAAAAGAACACTAGATCCTTCTAGTAACTAAGGTTTGGTGAGAATTTAACATCACCCTTCTTGTGCAAATAATTAAGTATGGCTCTATACAAAGATAGTTGCCAATACTTTCTTGCAGATGCAACTGCAAACAAAGAACACCAATTCCTTCTTTAGAAGAATGACGGGAGTATGGCGCATCAGCCCAAGGTGCTGACCCTGTAAGCTGACACACCTAGATCCAATCTTTCGAGCCTAAGGGTGACCTAACTGGCGGACTTATACCCGTCACCCCTTGTATAACGGCCCGGATCAAGAGTGTGACAAAAGCGACCCTTGAAAACATTGACAAGGCAGAGATTGGATCATTGATGGAACTTAAGGCTAGCTCCATCTCCTTACCAAAGTAGGAAGGCCAGACTCTTACTTGAGACATACTACCAAGGATGCCACCCCTTGGTTTCACACCAGAACATGGGCCTTCCAGATCCTAGGATATCTGGTCCTGGAGGCCAGCTCTCCTGTATGAATCAAGGTAATTGCCGCTGATTCTGAAACCCAGATCTTCCAGAATGCGGGCTATAACAGCCAGACAATTAATGCCCCTGTATGCAAGACAGGATGTAACCCTGCGAAGCAGGCCTGGACAAGCCGTAAGGAGCCCTGGTTCCTATACGATCACTTCTGCTGTGCCTGCACAGTTAGGTCGCATGGGCTATGCCGGAGCAGTTAGGTCAGCTTCCGTTCTTCTGGTGTAGCATGGACGCCACGAAAGTTGAGGCCTTGGGGGAGAAAACACCTAACCAGTGATGACTGGTCCCCCAGGATCACCAACACTTCTGTTCCGCATGTTGGTGGATCCTTTGTCCTTGCCACAAAGTTGTTCAATTTCTTGCTGAACCTGGACCAATACCCCCTAAGAACAGGGTACCGTTTCTGTGACATTTGGTCAGAAACAAGTTGGGGTGTAGAGGTTAATCTCCCGGACATAATCGTAGACGGCTCAAGCGAATCGCCTGTCAATCTAGTATTCCATGAATTGACGATTGACAATAGGCCAGGCCCAAGCTCCTCCCTGGTAAATAAAGAAAAACCACCAGAGAGGCACTGTCAGATTGTATTCAGACAGAGCAACCCTTTAAACATTCAGGCCCTTAAGCCAGATGCTCCATCCGCAGCTCTAGAAGGCTGACAGATAAAGCTCCATTGGAGCATGACCACCTTCCCTGTGCCGTGGTCTCTTCCAGGCCTGGATTCTATCCTTAGAGGCCAGCCCTCGCAACCTGCTCCCAGGTAAAGGGTATGAAGGATCTTCCCTTCTGTCAATCATTCAGTCAAACCCCCCTCAACTGAAATTCCAGCATATCCCTGGGACCAGACTCCTAGGATAATGCTAGGTTAGGATCCACTTGTTCCAGGCCGACCGCAAAATGTCTATATCAGCCTTGATTAAAACTGAGCATAGGGAACTGTCTCTGAATGAAGCCAGCATATTCCCACTAGACTGGGATCCTAAACCAGGAGTTCCAGATATTTAACCATGCTGGACTCCCCAAGGCCCAGCCATGCTACTGACTGACCTGTCAGCAGGAGCTTGCCTCGGTATGCCATTACTGCTATACCCTGGGCCCTTAGGTAGAGGCGGGCCCTAGCCCCTCGTAAATAAACACACCTGCAAATGGCTCCTCATATGTGCATGTGGCCAGCTTTCAAAGGCCACATGCCTCTATGGCAGCGTGTGTACATGGAATATGAATCATGCAAATATGTCTTCGGCAAAAAACATAAAAGGGGGCGTGCTGCATACACGTATACATATAGCATGTGAGCTATGAATAAGCATCTTGCAACCAAGTATGCGCTATGAACGTGTTATGCAGCATTGCACAACATGCACCCCTGCAGACCCGAATTCCTATGTAAGGCCAAGGAATCCTGTATAATTAAGGAAACCTAATTATCATGCCTCATAACGCAACATTTAGGCAAACATGCATCAATATGCGATTCAGCAATTTTCATGCGATCCAACATCTATGCATCTTAAGCACTCCTGTGGGGACAAGTACCCTTGTGTGACCAAGGATTCTTGTATGATCGAGCACCCCTGTACGATCCAGCATCTTTATGCAATTAAGCATTTTAATGCGATTTTAGCATTTCTGCGGCTCTCTGTGTGACCAAACCTGCCTGAGTAATCCAGGACTCGGGCGATCAGATAACCATGTGTGATCCCGCATCTTTATGCACTCCAGCATTTTTATGCGATTTTAGGCATTTCTGTAGAAACAAGCCTCTCTGTGTGACCAAATATCCTTGGGTAATCAAGGACTCGAATTATCAGGTAACCATGTGTAATCCCGCATCTTTATGCACTCCAGCATCTTTATGCGATTTTAGGCATTTCTGTGGAAAACAAGCCTCTGTGTGTCACAAATATCCTTGGGTAATCAAGGACTTGCATTATCAGGTAACCATGTGTGACCGCGCATCCTTATGCACTCCAGCATCTTTATGCGATTTTTGGCATTCCTGTGGAAACAAGCCTCTCTGGGTGACCAAATATCCTTGGGAAATCAAGGACTCGGGTTATCAAGTAACCATGTGTGATTCCGCATCCTTATGCACTCCAGCATCTTTATGCGATTTTAGGTATTCCTGTGGAAACAAGCCTCTCTGTGTGACCAAACATCCTTGGATAATCGAGGACTCGTGTTATCAGGTAACCATGTGAGATCCTGCATCTTTATGCACTTTAAGCATTTTATGCGATTTTAGGCCCTTTGCTGTGATTAAACGCCCTTATGTGACCATGTAAAATCATACAAACAAAAAAACATGTATATTTATGTAATCAACAATAAAACATGCTTTGTTACCTGTCTTTACCCCACATGCATTTTGAAAATTTCAAACTCATGTATTTCATGCAAAAATGCGGACTGGTAAAGAGGCAGTTATGCTCTGCAGATGTGCGACTCCGCAACCTGCAACGTTAGCCATGTGCCCAGCAGCAACTGTGCACCCCCTTGTGCATTCGGTTAGCCTGAAGCCAACACCCGGATGAGGACTTTATAGAGACAGAGGCTCTCTAGGCTGAGGGAAGTTATATGCAACTTGAATCTCTGAAAAGACTGCAGCTGCAACCAGAGCTTGTGGCTTCTGATAGTTTTCTCCTCATTTAGGCCGACACCTGTTATCTGTTCTCTGACAGTGAACCTTCATCCTCAGGTCTTCCAATCCCCTGGTTTGAGGAATTAGAGCAGGGAAAGGGACACACCCTGTCTTCTGCTTGTGAGGATGCTGTGAATATAGCAGTTAACCTCTTATAGACCCATAAATGCTGCAACAAAACATATGCAGAGTGGTGCAATGTTGGGGGAGGCTCAACGCCTGACAGGGCTGATAGCTCATTCTGTGAGCCGTCTTAAGTCTCTACAGGGGAGGATAGTATCATGCAAGTATGATAAAGAACCACCAGATTCAGGTGGTGATACCCCTTCCTACCCCTGAACCCCCCTTTACGGGGAGACCCCTGGTGCCCCGAGGTACTTCCTCTGTATTCAATACAGATCGACAGGAATCTTAGGCCACAATAAAGTCTTTCCTTATGTAGTGAAAACAACTACTTGTGGAGCTGCCTATGGGCTGAAGCTTCCACCAGAAAACTGGAAATAGTGAGACCTGTTTTTGGGGGAGGAGGCTAAAGGCAGGTACTCCAAATAATGTGTCCAGACTTGGGCTCTCAGCCCCTGAACAGGTTGCATTTAGGGTACCTGGGTCCACCAAACCTGAAAAACTCCTGAGGAGTCAAAGGCGCTGACAGCCTCTGGAACCGCGCGCTCTGTGTCTCCTCCACCACCGCGTTGTGCCTCTATTGTTGAAGAGACGCGGCACGCTGCCTGGCTCAGCCCCGCCGCTCCATGCCTATATAACACACGTGTATGTGCGCGCGTGACCGCGCGGTCCGCGGCGGGCTGCTAAGGGGGAGCTGCAGCCAGGGATGGAGACCACGCTGCAGGGGGGACCCGAGGAACACCCAGGCCGACCAAAGTCCTCAGGCCAGTAAGCTTTACTGCTTCACCTCCATAATGCACCTTGTACCTGTTAGCCCAACAGACCACTAGAGCCAGGCAGGGGAAAAGTATGGGTTACAAAACAAACCATCCTGTCTCAACAGACATAGTGGTGGATGTGCCCATGCATAGCAGCATAATATAGGCTTACCCAAAGTCCCCTTAATAGAGAACCTGCTGACGGACCAAGTCCCGCAGACCCTCCACTTACCTGTCCACGCTGCGGGGTGTTGCAAAGCAAGAGGCCCAGCCTTCACCCCTCACCGTGGGCTTCGTCTCAGACCTTCAGGGACTGGGGTCCATAGCAGGTCACCTCTCCCCTGGACCTATATAGCACCCTGGCAACAGAAAAACATTTGGTCTTTGGTATCGACCAATGTTCTGGAACCCAGGGTCCAGCTCTCAGAGAGAAGCATTATAGGCAAAACCTCGTTCTTCGTACCGAGGCCCAGGTACCGTCCGCTTTGGCTATGAAGCACCTTGGACGGATACGGATTTTATGGAGGCTTCTTAAATCCAGCATGGATCCCTCCAGTGGAGCTCCTCAGAGCACATGTTCATTCGTGACCAACACCTTAGACACTGATGAAAAAACTGAGGTACTCCCAGTATGGGAGGGGTTATATAGGGAGGGGACTTCCTGTTTGGTTGATTACACAGTGTCCAGCACCTGAAGGTAGGATATATAACCCACATAGTTATTACTAAGCAGCTCTGTGTCCCGTGATGTACGATAAAGAAAACCAGATTGCAGGAATCTTCACCAGGTGATAATTAAAATCCAAACTCAAAGTGATCCCTCCACCAGTAAGAATGGCTACTTTCACCTCCAATCATAGACCCCTGTGTTACCAGGCAGTCAGATTAAGCAGAATTCACAGCATAGAAAGCCAGCAGGCAGGATATGATCAGTTCCTCATAGGTAAGTGGCAAAGGACATACATAAAAAAGAAATCCACAAATCTGGCCACAAACATGGTGGCATGGTGACAGTAATGTCACACGAAAAAGTGCCGTACTTTTAGTTTCGTTACTGTAAAAAAGTCACTGACGAAAAGTATGATGAAAACGTTTTTGTTGACAAAATTAACACTGGTGCAGGGTACTGTACATGCAGAGTTCAGAGCAGACTGGCCACACTACAGGTAATGCCTCTGGCTCTGGGGGCCAGCAGCTGTACTGAGATACTTAAAGGGGTTGTAAAGGAAACATTTTTTTCCCTAAATAGCTTCCTTTACCTTAGTGCAGTCCTCCTTCACTTACCTCATTCTTCGATTTTGCTTTTAAATGTCCTTATTTCTTCTGAGAAACCCTCACTTCCTGTTCTTCTGTCTGTAACTACACACGTAATGCGAGGCTTTTTCCCTGGTGTGGAGAAAGCCTCTTGAGGGGGCGAGCAGGAGTGTCAGGACGCCCACTAACACACAGCTCCTTTCTCTATCTGCAAAGTAGAGTGTCCTGACTTGCCTGCTCGCCCCTCCCCCTCAAGAGGCTTTCTCCACACCAGGGAGAAAGCCTCGCATTACTGTGTGTAGTTACAGACAGAAGAACAGGAAGTGAGCATTTCTCAGAAGAAATAAGGACATTTAAAAGCAAAATGGAAGGATACGGTAAGTGAATGAGGACTGCACTAAGGTAAAGGAAGCTATTTAGGGGGGGGAAAAAAATTCTTTACAACCCCTTTAACAGTATACAATTTGATGCCTGAAATTCAGTAATGGTCTAAATCATTAGAAGCATGAAAGAGTGAGTGATGGCAAAAAAAAAAAAAAAAAGAACAAATGGTCCACTGAGTCTGTGCCTTTTTTTGTTTTTTTTTGTTCTACTTTAATACATTTATGTTTGTCCCAAGCAATTTTGAATTCCATTTAATGTTGACTGATGCACTATCTATGCTGAAAATCTGTTCTAAGCACCAACTACCCTTTTGGTAAAATTATACTTTCTAAGATTAGTTTGAACTTTCCGCTTGCCATTCCGTTTCTTAGTAGTCTGTAAATCTTAGTGCAGACTTCTGGAAAATCAGTAAGCAAATCACTCTAGCAGAAAGGACATACCTGGGGGACATTCTGTACACCATGCCTCCAGGTAGCCATATTGCATTCACTTACTAACATACAATTACAATAGGACTTGTGTCTCACTTGTATACGATATACACACACACACACACACACACACACACTTGTTTCTTGCCCATGAAAGTGAAGCCTTAACAAAGCTTGCGTCACTGAATGCCAATGCCTCTGGTATGACATTTTGAACTGAATCTCTTAGAGACTGTTTGATAGAAGGTTATGTCAATCAGGCAAACAATTTGGGAAACAATTATTATTATTATTTTTTTCAATGCAGTGCAAAGGATCAGAGAATATGCAGGTTATCATGCATTATGGGCCAAACTTTACCAGACAAATGCTAAAATCACAAGGCAGGTTTTACTGCAGATTTTGTAGCAGAGTTCAGTGCTTGCCAACTGTACAACGTATTCATGTCATACCTCTAAGAGCACAGTGGGCATTGTTATCTTCATGCTTCTATGTACAATGTGTTTTCATTTTTGAGTACATGGTTTGTAGGAAACAAATGTAAATGCCTAAAAGCTTTAAACCAGTGAGGTGAATGAGGTACTAAAAACAAGTGGTTCAGTCACAAAACAAAATTAATGAAATTGAATAGAAATTTACAGTATAAACTACACAGAAGTGTGTATACTGAATGTAAGGGTAGCAAATGTAGAGGTTACATTTACCATCACATTGAGGAAGTTCATTGCTCCACGTTCCATCTGCTAGGCATTCTCTGACATTTCGTTTGCTCAATAAACGAAACCTATAGGCAGAAAAAAATATATATATAATTTTATATCTAATGATATTATATATATCTTATCATGGATGAAATATACTGCATATTTTTCAGTATTACAATGTTAACAGGAAATGAAGTAAAAAATTGTAAAATTTTGTAGGACTGTCTACATACAAGCTTTACTGGATTACGCAAAGGTCAGGAGCCTCGACAGCCGACTTCCGTTGATTTGCTGCCTGCTTGGACCAATGTTACTATGCAAATACCATACTTTGTCAATTCCCTGGTGTAACGGAATGACCCGTGGGACCCAGAGGCTCTTGAAGGGTGTGGGGTACTCCTGTTTCAGCTTCACCAATGACAGGATGACTGAGAAATGATATCTTGGATTACATGAGATAGGGCAGTAATGATAATTCACAATGTATTCCAGGATATCTTGAAATATTACAGGTTGTTGATTCTGAACCCAACAACAGGTCAATAGAAAGAGTGACTCATTCAATCTGGGGACACATACTGTAGGTGTTAATGTCGTCTGCTACTGTGATGTAAATGACCCTTAGTCTGGCTCCTAAGAACCTTTCAGTGTGTTATGCTAATTGACACTGTATTGTGTGAATTTATATTGATGATAAATGTGGATTGTGAGTTAGCAGTCTAAAGGTCAGATGTCTGACTTGTCAGATGTAGTAAATTAGCATGTAACTTATGTCTACTAAAGGAATGTGTATTGTATAGCAGGTGAGGGGAGCCTATCTCAGAGTCACCTTGTCTGGGTAAATGATTAGTCAGAATGTCTGTCTACTAAAAGATGTGTATTGAGCTCCTTGTGTCATGTTGTGGGTGGAGTTCAGTCATTGTTCCTTGGGGTTTCTAACTGTATAAGAGCCTGAGTTTCCCATTAAAGTATCTATCAGTTTGGAGCCAGAGAACAGAGCTGTGTCTCGTTTCTGAGGGAATTCTTATGGGCCGTGTTCGTTTGCCTGACTGTGGAGTGTCGATAAGCTGTCGTGGGTTGGTGGAATGGATATCTTAAACGGCGTTAACCCCTGGCCGTTACACCTGGAATCTGGGAAATATGGAATTGGCCACTGCAACTCTAGTGCAAAGCATGATCTAATTAATGCAAAGCATTATCTAATTGGATGAAATGGAGAAGCAGGGCAGTGACATCACACTCTCCTCCTCATCCAATCAGAGGATGCTTTGCATTCATTCAGAAAATGCAAAGCATTCTCCGATTGGCACTTGTGCTAAGCAGCCGACTTTGTGTGTTCAGAATGCAGTAGGGGTAGCCACTCAGCAAAGAACATGGAAGCAATTGGAGAAGATGGGCCAGATTCACGTAGCTGCGCGGCGGTGTAACGTATCTCATTTATGTTACACCGCCGCAAGTTTTATGGGCAAGTGCTTGATTCACAAAGCACTTGCCTGTAAACTTGCGGCGGTGTAGCGTAAATCCGTCCGGCGCAAGCCCGCCGAATTCAAATGGGGCGTGGATCATTTAAATTAGGCGCGTTCCAGCAGATACTCCGGCGTACTTCTTCTGTGAATCTGGCCCGTAGTGTCTAGTTTGCAGATTTCCATTGGCATTGGCCAGGTGTGTTATACACAACTGAAATTCCTCTTTAACCATTTCAATACAGCAGGCCCCCCACCCCCCGCGACGGCTTCCCCTTCCTTCCCAAGCCAATTTTCAACTTTCAGCACTGTCTCATTTTAAATGACAATTGCACGGTCATGTAACACTGTATCAATTGTTATAATTTTGTTCCTACGAATAGAGCTTTGGTGGCATTTGATCACCACTGGGGTTTTTATTTTTTGCCAAATAAAAGATTGAAAATTTTGAAGAAAAAATAAAAAAGCTTTTTCTTTTTTCTTTGTTATGAAATTGTAAAAAATGTTTACGTTTTTTCCTTCACTGATGATGAAGCACTAATATGCAGCACTGCAGGCATTACTGATCGGCACCTCTAATGGGCCCTAATTGGCACCTCTAATGGGCACTAAATGGCATCCCTGGTGGTCATGGGTAGGCATACCTGATGGTCCTGGGTGGGCATCCTCTGAGGGGTCTGCACTGATAATCAGCGCAAACCCCCGCTGTCAGGAAAACAACCAATCGACTCTCCTCTACTCGCGTCTGTCAGTGCGAGTGGAGGAAAAGCAGATATACTAGTCTTCCTGTTTACGCTGTGACGGGATACAGCTGATTACATGGTAGAGAGCCTACGTCAGAGGCTCTTTACCAAGATCGGTGATGCAGTGTGTCAGATTGACACACCACACCAACAAATTTGCCACGCTGCGGGCGGGCAATCGTGGCTTATACCGTTTGATGTTGCAGCTATGGGAAAGGAAGTGAAGGGAATTCTCCGCAATGGCACACAGAAAAATGAAAAAAACGTATAACCCTATATATTTTTTTTTCGGTTCTCCCTTAATGCCTGCCATATAGCAGAATGGCGGCTGGAAAGTGGTTTCGATTTCCTGACTGCCATCAAAGTCGGACCAAAGTAGTGCAGGCATTACTTTGAAGTTAGAACAACTGAAGTCGTACTAGTAAGAATGGTTGTCATTGCAAATCATGGGAACGACTGGTCATGCTACTTTGCAGTCCCAAATCATGGGACAAGTTGTACAAGTGTGAAAGGGGCCTAAAAGCAGAGTTCCACAAAAAAACAAAAACGCTGCAGAATATGTGGTGATCTACGCCATCTCCGGCCCCTCCTCTGTCCCCCATCCTCCCTGCTGTCTTTTTGGAGACACACAGGTCCAGGACCACTCAGAACACGCGACTCGTGCATGCGCAGTAGAAAACCAGGCCGTCACTTCCTGACTCCCTTACTGAAGATGTCGGCGCCTGCACCCGGATCCGTCGGCTTCTGGTTAGGACATTGCGGTGCCCTGGACAAGCAAGTGTCCTTATTTTAAAAGTGAGTAGCTGCAGTATTTGTAGTTGCTGACTTTAATTTTTTTCGGCGGAACTGCTTTATGAGAAAACACTTTGCCTTCAGTTAACTTTAACACTAAATTCTGGATATCTTACTTTGGTTATACTTTAAGGTTTTTTTGACACCTCTGTGTGTGTCAACGTATATTTGTAGATGCTCTGATGGCCTTTGCGTTAAGGGTCCAGTCAAATTGAATGGTGTCCCCTAAGGAGCCTTAATGTGTATTTAAATCCCAACAATGAGCTTCTCTTATTTGATCCCTTTTTGATCTATTAAATATACAATTAAATGTATTTGTTAAATCTGTGTGACAATTGGGGGGGAAAAAAACATTAATGATTTCATATTCAGAGCCGTCCTGTGTGCACTCTGTGTTCTACAAAACATAGAAAGAAAAAAATAAATTACTAAGTGGTCCATTGAGTCTGCCCCTTTTATATATATAAAAATACATACACACTATGGTGCAAACATTTTAGGCAGGTGTGAAAAAAATGATGTCAATTATGAATGGTATGTAGAAATTAGTGTTTATTTTTATCAACAAAATGGAAAGTAAATGAACAGAAGAGAAATCCATACCAAATCAATATTTGGGGGGTGACCATCCCTTGCATTCAAAACAGAATACATTTCTCTAGGTATACTTGCACACAGTTTTTGAAGGAATTCAGCAGGTAGGTTGTTCCAATCATCTTGAAGAATTAACCATAGATGATCTCTGTTGGATGTAGGCTGCCTTAAATCCTTCTGTTTCTTCATGTAACCCCAGACAAACTCGATGTTGAGATCAGAGCTCTATGGGGACCAAACCATCACTTCCAGGACTCCTTGTTATTCTTTACACCGAAGAGAATGACATTGGTTGTATGTTTGGGGTCCTTGTCCTGCTGCAGAATAAATGTGGGGCCAATCCCATGCCTTCCTGGTGGTATGGCATGATGGATAAATATCTGTCTGTATTTTTCAGCATTAACCGCTTAACGACCGCCGCATGTAATTATACGTCGGCAAAATGGCACGGGCAGGCAGCACTAAGTGCCCGCACGTCGCTGCCTTGCCGCGGGTCGGGGGTCAGATCGGGACCCCCCCCCCCCCAGTACATGCGGCGGTCGGTAATCCCCAGGGAGCGATCCGGGATGAGGGCGCGGCTATTCGTTTCTAGCCGCCCCCTCGCGATCGCTCCCCGGAGCTGAAGAGCGGGGAGAGCCGTATGTAAACACGGCTTCACTGTGGCGGCTGCATCAATCGTGTGATCCCTTTTATAGGGAGACACGATCGATGACGTCAGACCTACAGCCACACCCCCCTACAGTTGTAAACACACACTAGGTGAAGCTGAATTCCTTCAGTGCCCCCTGTGGTTAACTCCCAAACTGCAACTGTAATTTTCACAATAAACAATGCAATTTAAATGCATTTTTTGCTGCGAAAATGACAATGGTCCCAAAAATGTGTCCGAAGTGTCCGCCATAATGTCGCAGTCACGAAAAAAATCGCTGATCGCCGCCATTAGTAGTAAAAAAAAATAATAATAAAAATGCAATAAAACTATCCCCTATTTTGTAAACGCTATAAATTTTGCGCAAACTAATCGATAAACGCTTATTGCGATTTTTTTTTTACCAAAAATAGGTAGAAGAATATGTATCGGCCTAAACTGAGGGGAAAAAAATGTTATATATGTTTTTGGGGGATATTTTATTATAGCAAAAAGTAAAAAATATTGAATTTTTTTCAAAATTTTCGCTCTATGTTTGTTTATAGCGCAAAAAATAAAAACCGCAGAGGTGATCAAATACCACCAAAAGAAAGCTGTATTTGTGGGAAAAAAAGGACGTCAATTTTGTTTGGGAGCCACGTCGCACGACCGCGCAATTGTCTGTTAAAGCGATGCAGTGCCGAATCGCAAAACCTGGCCTGGGCATTTAGCTGCCTAAAGGTCCGGGGGCTTAAGTGGTTAAGGACACCATTGATCCTGATCAATCTCCAACTCCATTTGCAGAAATGCAGCCCCAAACATGCAAGGTACCTCGACCATACTTTACTGTTGCCTGCAGACACCAATTATTCATCTCTTCGCAAACAAACTGCCTCCTGCTACAACTAAATATTTCACATTCATTGGTCCAGAGCACCTGCTACCCTTTTAGATGCCATGTTTTCATGCATAGTTGAGTCACTTAGCCTTGTTTCCAAACCAGGATTTTTTGCTTGCAGTTCTACCATGAAGACCACTTCTGGCAAGACTTTTCTGGATAGTATATGGGTGTACCTGGGTTCCTCTGGTTTCCGCCAGTTCTGTGCTGATGGTACTGCTGGACATCATCTGATGTTGAAGGGAAGTGAGCAAGATGTGTCTTACATCTGCTGCAATAAAGGAGAAATCCAGCCAAAGCTTTTTGGCTGTACTTCTTTGGATCACAGGAGTGCAGTTAATTTCTTTCTCGTACATCACGGGACACATAGCGGCATATTCATTACTATGTGGGTTATATGGAGTACCTTCAGGTGATGGACACTGGCAATCTCAAACAGGAAGTCCCCTCCCTATATAACCCCCTCCCATAGGAGGAGTCCCTCAGTTTTTTCGCCAGTGACTTAGGTGTTGGTCACGAATTAGCTTTGCTCCACGTCCTTGGGACCAGGGCAGGCTAAACTGATCTGTCCAAAGGGCCTCAGTGCTAAAGTGGACAGTACCCGGGCCCCAAGTAGTGGGGTGTTGCCTATAATGCTTCTCCTTGGAGAAGGTAAGAGGGGGGTCTGCGGCAGGCCCCCCGGGGGAGATTCTGGTGGTTTAGCCTGGGTATGCTCTGCATTGGCGAATGGGTCCACTATGTCAATTTAAGTGACAGGATGGCCTAGTCACCCCAGTACTTAGCCCCCCCTCTTTTATTGTGTGCCTCTTCTGCTGCTAAACCCTGGCTACATGACAGTAGGTCTAGGACCAGAATTTGTCTTACCCCCAGGGTTGTTGTTGTCCTTTCATTCAGCATGGGGCCTAGTCCTCCAGCGTTGGCGTCCTCCTCCATGTGTTCGTGCGCGCAGGCGCTCGTATTTAAATCAGAGCAAGGCGGGCGCAGTTGTGCGCATGTGCAGTGGGAGGATGCGCCGATTACATCAGAGGAAGGGGGCGTCCCCTCCTCTCTGTTATCTTCAGCTCATTCAGAGTGCTGAACGGCTGAAGGAAGGACACAGAGCAGTGGTGCTCCTAGGGTGACACCTAGTGGCGGGTAAATGGTATTGCAGGTCCGGAGCTTGCTCCCTAATGGACAAAAACATTTCTATAAGCCTAGACCCTTGCAGCAGCTGGCAAGCGCACAATAATGGGGACAGTCTAAAAAAAAAAAAAGAAAGCAGGCTGTTTTATCCCAGTAGCAGGGACATTAGGTTAAACCTATTTAAGGTTAGGTTAAACCTATTTACCCTAGCTAAATATATTATTTTTCTCCTCGCTACAACAGTGAGTTGTTGTTTCATGGAGTGCCTCAGTGTTGTATCATGGCTCCCAAGGGCTAGAACTGCTAAAAAACCAAAGGGTTCCCCCTCTGATTCTGAGGATCCCAGTCAGGCTACGCCAGACTTATCCTTGTCTAATAATCCAGAGGAAGCTGCCTCGGATGAGCCATCGGGTGCGTCTGGTGCTTCGGCTGGCCCTAACCTACCCAACCCTGTGTTCGTCACAGAGGCTATGCTAGCCACCTCCTTGGGGGGGCTAGAGCAAAGATTGACAGCTATGTTTACTAATTCTTTGCCAGGCAAGAAACGGGCTAGATCCCCATCGCCCAAACTCGCATCCTCAGATGCTGAGGTTCTTTCTCCTGAAAAATATGAATCTCAGGAGGATAAAGGGGAGCAGAACCTGGAGGGTTCAGATATTGAGGAATCCACCATAGAGGAACCATTTTCGGCCTCCCAAGTGGAGAGTCTGTGGATCCAGTCTTTGACAGACATGGTCCGTTCGGCATTTAAATTGCCTCTGATAGGGCCTCAAGTCCCTACGGTATCTTCTTTGGGCTCCTTAAAGGCTCCACTATGTAATGCTCTGTTTCCAGTCCATCCTCTCTTAGAGGATCTGTTATTTAAAGATTGGGTACGACCGGACAGAATATTCATTCCCCCTAAGAGGTTTGATGTCCTTTACCCTATGGAAGAAAAGTTTTCCAAAAGATGGGCACTCCCAGCTGTGGACGCAGCCATTTCGTGCGTGAATAAGTCATTGACTTGTCCAGTGGAGAACATACAGATGTTCAAGGACCCTGTCGATAAGCGACTGGAAACTCTATTAAAGGCTTCTTTTACCACGGCTGGGGCAGTGGTGCAGCCGGCTGTGGCTGCTATTGGCAGTTGTCAAGCATTAAAAGACCAGACAAAGCAAATGTTAAGGGATATTCCGGCCGAGCAGGCACGAGAATTAGCCGACCTTCCCAGAGCGCTGTGTTTTGCAGTGGATGCGATTAAGGATTCCATCCAGCAAGCTTCCCGTTTGTCACTCTTCTTGGTACACATGCGAAGGCTCTTGTGGCTAAAGAATTGGTCGGCTGAGACTCCATGTAAAAAAACTCTTAGCAGGCTTCCCCTTTCACGGAGGAAGGCTTTTTGGTGAAGATCTGGATAAATATATTCAGACAATATCTAGTGGCAAAAGCACTCTTTTGCCGGTCAAGAAGAAACCTCCAGGCCCCGCATTTAAACGGCAGCTGTCACCAACTCCGGGGCCTTCAAACTTTAGGCAGTATCGACGGCCTCCTGCACGATCAAACTTTGGTAATAAGTCGCAGGGACAGGCCTCAGGTGGCAAGAGACCATGGGCTCGTAAGCCAGCAAAACCAGCCCCCAAGTCAGCCCAATGATGGGGCGCCCCCGCTCTCTCGGGTGGGGGGAAGGCTTCGGTTCTTTGCAGAAGTTTGGGAAGCCAATATCCCCGACAAGTGGGTTCTTTCCTTGGTCGCCGCAGGGTACAAGATAGAGTTTCTGGAGTGTCCTCCTCTTCATTTTCAGGGATCAAGGATTCCAAAAGATCCAGTAAACAAAGCATGTCTGCTGGCAGCTTTGGATCTACTACTATTCCAGGGGGTAATCATAGAGGTGCCAGCCCAGGAACGGGGGCTAGGCTTTTACTCAAACCTATTTATCATCCCAAAGCCCAACGACGACGTCAGACCAATCCTGGATCTGAAGGGTCTGAACTCTTACCTAAGGGTGCGCACCTTTCGGATGGAATCCGTACGGTCGGCGGCAGCTGCCTTGCAGCAAAACGATTATTTAGCCTCAATAGATATAAAGGATGCATACCTACATGTACCAATCTTTCAGGGGCATCAGAGGTTCCTGCGCTTTGCAGTCGCAGAACGCCACTTCCAATTTGTGGCTCTCCCCTTCGGGCTAGCTACAGCCCCCCGGGTATTCACGAAGGTCCTGGCTCCCATCTTAGCTAATCTAAGGACCCAGGGAGTCTCGATCCTAGCCTACCTGGACGACCTCCTTATCATAGACCACTCTGCTTCCAGCCTAAAGCGAGCAGTAGCCCTTACGGTCCAAATTCTCGAGGTATTCGGCTGGGTTTTAAACTGAGAGAAGTCAGCCTTGCAACCCACAAAGCGATTGGAATACCTCGGCATGCTGCTAGACACGGAACAGCAAAAGGTGTTCCTACCTTTGGCAAAGGCCGAAGATGTCAGAGTTAATCCGGTTAGTTCAGAGCAAAAGAGAACCAACAATTCGCTTATGTATGCGATTACTGGGCAAACTAGTGGCCACCCTCGAGGCGGTACCTTATGCTCAGGCTCACACTCGAGTCCTGCAGGCGGCCATTCTGTCAGCTTGGAACAAAGATCCAGCAGCCCTGGATCTTCCCTTGACCCTCTCGTCAAAGGTCCATCAAAGTCTCTGCTGGTGGTTAAACCCTCAGAATCTAAAGAAGGGAAAATCTTTCAGTCCAATTACCTGGAGGATAGTGACCACAGATGCCAGCCTACGAGGCTGGGGAGCAGTTCTGGACGGGCAGACTCAGCAGGGGACGTGGGCAGAGGCAGAGAGCCTTCTGCCCATCAACGTTCTGGAAATCAGAGCTGCACGGTTAGCCTTAAAAGCATGGACATCCGAGCTACAGGGGTCTCCAGTGAGAGTGCAGACCGACAATGCCACAGCTGTGGCATATATAAATCACCAAGGGGGCACAAGGAGTCGAGTCGCCCAGAGGGAGGTGAATTAAATTTTTCTGTGGGCAGAGGCACATGTGCCATGCATCTCGGCAATTTTTATTCCCGGAGTGGACAATTTGCAGGCGGACTTCTTAAGTCGCCAGCAGCTGGTTCCAGGGGAATGGTCACTCCATCCCCAGGTCTTTCAGGAGATCTGCCAGAAATGGGGATTGCCGGACGTAGACATCATGGCATCGAGGTACAACAAGAAACTGCAGATGTTGCCCCGCCTGCTGCGCAGGATCAGGGGAGAGAACAAACCGGTCATTCTGATAGCCCTGGCATGGCCCCGGAGGTCATGGTTCTCACTAATCGTGAGAATGTCAGTAGGGGAGCCCTGGACCCTTCCACTTCGTCCAGACCTAGTCTCACAAGGCCCGATCCTCCATCCTGCCTTACGGCATCTAAATTTGACGGCCTGGCGGCTGAATCCCTGATTCTCAGGGGTAGAGGTCTATCCAGCCAGGTGATTTCAACTCTGATTAAGGCAAGAAAGCCAGTTTCCAGAGTAATTTATTACAGAGTTTGGAGGACCTACGTGGTCTGGTGCGAGTCCCAAAGGTGGCTCCCTCGCAAGTACACCATTGACAGAGTGTTAAGTTTTCTCCAACTAGGGGTGGACAAGAACTTGGCCTTAAGCACTATCAAGGGTCAGATTTCAGCCTTGTCAGTGTGGTTTCAGAGGCCTTTGGCCACTCACTCTCTGGTTAAGACTTTTTTTGCAGGGGGTCTTACGTATTAACCCCCCTATCAAATCTCTGGTTTGTCCGTGGGATTTGAATCTGGTATCACCTCTACAAAAACAGCCATTTGAACCACTGGCAGAGGTTCCCTTGGTATTACTAACTAGGAACTTGGTATTTTTGGTGGCTATGGCTTCCGCTAGAAGAGTATCAGAGCTGGCAGCCTTGTCTTGTAAAGAACCATATCTCATTCTGCATAACGACAGAGTGGTTCTCCGTCCACATCCGTCTTTTCTGCCTAAGGTGGTGTCCAGTTTTCACTTGAACCAGGATTTGATCCTACCATCCTTTTTTCCAAAGCCCACTTCTAGAAAGGAAGGCTTGCTGCACACCTTGGATATTGTTAGGGCCATGAAGGCCTACCTCAAAGCTACAGAAAAGATTCAAAAGACGGATACATTGTTCATTCTGCCGGAAGGACCCAAGAGAGGTCAGGCGGCAGCTAAAGCTACCATCGCTAGATGGATTAAGCAGTTAATCAGTCAGACCTACGGCTTGAAGGGGTTGCCCCCTCCTTTATCAGTTAAGGCCCATTCTACTAGGGCCATGAGCGCCTCCTGGGCAGCACACCACCAGATCTCTATGGCTCAGGTTTGCAAGGCAGCAACCTGGTCATCGGTCCACACGTTCACAAAATTTTACCAATTGGACGTGAGAAGAAGGGCCGATGCAGCCTTTGGACAAGCAGTGCTGCAGGCTGCGATTTAAGATCCTTGGGATCTGGGGCACCCTTGGTTAATTAATGAATTAATTGAATTAATCAGATTAATTAATTTGGATTTATTATGATTTAAGGATACTTTCTGAATTAAATCTCCTGGCTGAGATGTCTCCCTCCCCTCATTGGAAGCATTGCTTTGGGACATCCCACATAGTAATGAATATGCCGCTCTGTGTCCCGTGATGTACGAGAAAGAAAAAGGGATTTTTAATACAGCTTACCTGTAAAATCCTTTTCTTGGAGTACATCATGGGACACAGAGCTCCCACCCCTCTTATGAGGTAAATTTTGGGAGATACGAGAGTATGAAATTGAGCATATGGAACCGGCTTGAGGAAGGCTACCATGAGACCCAGGACACGCATGCAAAAGCGGAGCGACAACCATCTTTGGGATGTCAACTGCCGCACCGCAGCCCGAAGGATCTGCAATTTTCCCACAGGGAGAAAAACTTTCCCCTCTGAGGAGTCCAGAATCAACCCCAGATATTCTAGGCATTGAGTCGGCACCAATACTGACTTCTGAGTGTTCAGCATCCAACCAAAGTCTCGGAGGGTGACAGGTTATAGACATGCTCACCTCTAATTCTGAGCTTGAAGTGGCCCTCAGAAGAAGATCGTCCAAGTAGCTCAAGATAGCCCAAGATAGCGATGCCACACTGTCTTAGCAGGATCAGAATCGGGGCAAGCTTCTTGGTGAACACCCTCGGTGCCGATGCCAGGCCAAAAGGGAGAGCCACAAATTGATAGTGGTCCTCCTGACCGCAAAGAGCAGGAATCTCTGATGCTTGGTGCATATGGGCACATGCAAGTTTGCGTCCTTGATGTCCAAGGACGCCAGAAAGTCCCCCGGATGGAGAGCAGTGACAATAGAGCGAACCGGAATCTTTGTACCTTCACAAAACAATTGAGGTCCAGGATTGGACAAACCCCATCCTTCTTTGGTACTATGAACAGATTTGAGTAAAACCCCTGAAACCGTTCCTGTACTGGGACAGGAATGATCACCCCGCGTATCAGCAGATCCTGAACATACAGGGCTTCCCAACGGGTCAGGTGAAGCTGGAGGTTAGAGGGAAAAAATCTTGGTTATTTTGTTCAATTTGGACACAGGAGGGTACACTATCGGAGGAGAGGTAAATTTTTTCAGGAAACTCTCCTCAAAGGGGTAATGCACCGCCAAACTTTTAGGGAAAAAACCTTTGTCTAAATACAAGGAAACACCTTAGCAGTGCGGGTCGGATTACAGAACCCGAAAGGGACCGACGCCTCTGTTGCTTCCGCAGACTCCTCTATCTTTAGAGTATCTCGCACTGCGGTGATAAGATCACCTACCAGAGCCTTTTCGCGTGCTGACCCGGACCCGGAGTCATCCTCACTGTTTGTCCGATCTCGGTCCGCATCCTCAGATACATCAGAACCAGGGCCATGAGCCGTAGCTGGGCCTGGCTCTGTATCAGAGTTGTCCCCAGAAGATGGCGGGGGAGGAGGCACTTTTTACCCCCGTGTTCCCACACGCCGCTTCCACCTTGGCAACAAAACCCTCCAGGATCGCCGACATAGCGTCCATCGATACATCGGGTGCAGGGGCACCAACTCGGGTGTTTCAGGGGAAGAGGCGTCCACTTCTGACACCATGCTGACCCACGCGCCTGACACCCACAGGGACTCCAGGCAAGGTAACAACAGCCCACCCCCCTAGCTGCCACAGAGACGAGGGCCCCCCCAGAGGACTCACCACCCTTGAACAGTACCGCACAGCTGCCGTCCGCTTCCTACTTGAGATGCTCTATTTGCAGCCGCATGTGTCAGTCTGAGCCTCCGCAACATGTGTCTGTTGATTCACTGCGGTGAAATGCACACTAGAGGCCAAAAGCCTTCACAAAATGGCCGCCAAGCGGCCGTACTGTAAAAAACGCTGCAGACCACAAGAAAATGGCCGCTGAGTGGTAGATAGAGGCCAAACAAGCGCAGGCCCCCTGCAAAAATGTCCGCCGACAGCATGGAGGGAGAAACACACAGGTAAGCAAAAACTGACACTCTTAATGGCAGCCCACTAGCACCCCAGTAGCGGACGTACAGTACAGCGCAGTTCACGCCACAGGTGGAGCCCCCCCAGCAGAACCCATGGCCCCCAGCAGCCAACCTAGCTCACAGAACCCAGGAAGAAGGGAAGTAACGGAGGGAGGAAAGGAAGGATGGAACCCCCTAATCGACCTCCCTGGGAATGTCCAGCTATGTCCTCCTGTCGAAGCAGGGGATTACTACTTACCCTTCCTGCGTGGATTATGCTGGAAGCATCCCAGACAGACCATCCTCCGCACGGTTACGGAGGTGACTGATGGCCCGGCATGCTGTGACTCAGCCATCTAGATCAATCATATGCATGTCCTGGAGCTAGTAGCTCACCGGCCACCCGTAGAGCGACATGTCTCAGTGAAAGTCGCTGATCGGCACTCGAGACAGCGATGTGGCAATAGCACTAAGACTCCACCTATACATATCGTCCAATAGGACGTCCTGTGGATGTTCTTATTTCTGTACCAATATGCATTTTAATAAAATACTACAGTTTAGAACAATACAGATTTGTGACGTGTGTGTCCATTCAGATTTTTTTCTCCATGAAAAAAATGTACCAATGTAATTCCTATGGGACCCCAGACAAAGTGCTATGACCATGAAACGCGTCGGGAGGACTCCACTGCCACCCCATTTTTGTATACAAAGTGCTTTTACCTTCAGCCAAATGTAAGTTTGATAGCTGCAAAATAAATACATTTTTTATTTGTAAAACGGGATTACACTATGTGGCCACTTTTCTCTCCTATCTACATACACCACTGACACATTAGGAAAAAACAAGCCTTGGGATCCTATTTTCAGAATAGCATGAGTCTCGTTCTATCCACCTACCCCATAGAGGATTTGATGATCGGTTGATGTACAACTCTGCCTTGGATCATTTCATGACATCAGTCATACAAGCCTTCTTTGACCTGCGGTGGCATATGTCAACGCGCTCTGGTAAGCCTGCATTACTATCGGTGGTGGGATTATCACATACTGGAGAAGTCACCTTTTTCATCCATTCACTGATTCACTTGATTGACTTTTTTTTTTTTTTTTATGTATGCGATTTTATTTATTCACCGTTGATCATACCACCTTTGTGTTTTGGTATCAACCAACAGACGCAACAGTTCACGTTCCATCACGTGCCAGCGGCACAATATTTGTTCCTTGCAAAATGGGTCTTATATGTCATTAATGCACATTGTATTTTCAATTATTATATGTTTTATACTTTCACATTTTTTTGATATTTGATTCTCATCATTAACAGTCATTCCAAGCGCTACACATCCACTTTTTTCTGTTATTTTTTGCTTCTTTTCAAATAAGCCGTGTTAGCAGCTTCTTTTCACTTAATATTGGCAGCGCAGGGTATCCACCTTTTTCTAATTCCTATGGGTGGGCAGATGTAGGCAGACTTGGGTCCGCCTATATCTGCCCACCTCCGGTCTGGTAAGCTGACACAAACGCAAACTTTCTACACAGCCTGATGAACTTGAACCCACCCGGAAGTGGGCATATATAGAACATGTCTTTAATGACAGGTAAAAGGGGCCCTTTTTGTACTTTTGAAACTTGTCACAAGAAAAGTATAAATAAGGAAAAGCAGCTCTTGCATGAATTAAAGCGGATCTCCACTCTAAAGTGGAGTCCCGCTGATCGGCACCCTCCCCCCCTCCGGTGTCACATTTGACACCTTTCAGGGGGGAGGGGGGTGCAGATACCTGTCTACAGACAGGTATCTGCACCCACTTCCGGCCCTACGATACGGGCAAAGGACGGGTTTTTTCTCCGCTTCCCGTCCGTCCCCCGTTGTATGCTGGGAACACTCGGCTCCCAGCACACAGCGGGAGCCAATCGGCGGGCGCAGCGCGACTCGCGCATGCGCCGTAGGGAACCGGGCAGTGAAGCCGGAGCGCTTCACTTCCTGGTTCCCTCACCGTGGATGGAGGGGGGAGCAGCAGGGTGACGAGCGATCGGCTCGTCATCTGCTGCGATCACCGCTGGACTCCAGGACAGGTAAGTGTCCTTATATTAAAAGTCAGCAGCTGCAGTATTTGTAGCTGCTGGCTTTTAATATATTTTTTTAGTGGCACATCCGCTTTAAGTCTTCTGAAAAAACATTTTTCTTTGGGAGCAATTTTAAAGTGTGCTTGTTAACAAGACAATATTCAGACTCACCCTTCATCACATGTATATTTCACTGTAGATCCAAATAAAAAGTCTGTAGCCTCCATTTGCCCATTTAACACTTCTCCAGGATTTCCACATGATCTACCTGCCAGTAAAATATATAAAATTAAAAAAAAATACTATAGAACAAAAAAATGTATAAAATATATAAAAAAACTGTTGGCGCTATATAACTCTTAAATAATAATAAATAATAATAATAATAATATTATTATTATTAGGAATATTGCCAAGCTGTTCATTCAAAATACTGCAAATCACATGAGTACGATTTTAGCCTTCCATGCCATTACAAAGCAGATGAACAGAAAAACGATAATACTTACGTTGGCAGAATACTTCAGGAGTAGACCATGTACCATCCTCCAAGCAGGTTATTGAATTTTTCGTGCCAGGAACCCGTATATAGCCTGGCCTACAATCATAGGACACTGTTGCATCAGGAGGAAAGGTGCTCTGATCAAGAGCACCTGGTTTAGGCTCTGCATATGAGATTCGTTCCGGGAGACCACATTCTCCTAAACAGAAGACAAACATGAAAAAGGGGACACTCAACACTTGTTCAAATATTAGCCTGCATTCACACCTGCGCATAGTGTTATCAGAGTTACCTATTTTGTAGCCGCTATAACTTTTGCGCAAACCAATCAATATACGCTAATTGCGATTTTTTTACCAAAAATATGTAGAAGAATAATTATCGGCCTAACCTGAGGAAAAATTAAAAAAAAAAAAAAAAAAATTGGATATAGCAAAATGTAAAAAAATATTGTGTTTTTTTTCAAACTCGTCCCTCTTCTTTTGTTTATAGCGCAATAAATAAAAACCGCAGAGGTGATCAAATACCACCAAAAGAAAGCTCTGGAATCATACATAGGCCGCCCCAATTTCTAAATATCGGCATCGACCCATATTGGTCGACCTCTATTCGAGACGCTGAAGCTCAAAAAACATTAATAGCCTAAAGTAGTGTGCATGGGCACATAGGATAACACTATTAAGCTGCTAGTGTGCATGGAGCCTTATAATAACTATGGAGGTGGTCGATAAAGAAATCAATTTTGTGCAAAAACACAGATTAGATATGATAAAAAAAAAAAACATAATTCAGAACATGCAACAGGCGAAAACTTACCCCAAGTTTCATTAATTAATGTAAAGCACAGTAAAAATGTAAGGGCCCATCCAAGGGTGTGTGATCCCATGATCATTTTGATAAATCTGCACAAAAGAAAAGCGAAAAAACTATTTAGCTGACTTGAATGTTTAGTTTTGCATTTGCTTTTATCAATAATATACAAACAGAAAATGTTTAGTATGATATGGTTATTAATATTTCACATGCATTTACCTGTAAAAGTGAAAAAATGAAAGTCCAAAGTTTTAGGACATGAAAGAGAACACGCAGCGCTGCAGAGAGCAGTTTCCCACAGTTACATTATTGGCGGTGAAACCTGCCAGTGCCATCTGCTAATGCCAACCAGTGCCTGCTAGTGCCACCTGCCAGTGCCAACGAGTGCCATCTGCCAGTGCCAACGAGTGCCATCTGCCAGTGCCAACGAGTGCCACCTGCTAGTGCCAACCAGTGCCATCCAGTGCCACCTGTCAATGAAAACCAGTGCCATCTGCCAGTGCTAACTATTGCCATCTAGTGCCACCTGCCAGTGCCAATTAGTGCCACCTGCCAATCAGTGCCAACCAGTGCTACCTGCCAATGCTAACTAGTGCCATCCAGTGCCACCTGCCAGTGCCAATTAGTGCCATCCAGTGCCACCTGCCAGTGCCAATAAGTGCCACCTGCCAATCAGTGCCAACCAGTACCACTTGCCAGTGCCACCTGCCAATCAGTGCCATCTCCTAGTGCCAACCAGTGATGCACAAGAAAGCCCGCAAACAGGTTATACAAAAATAGAATGGCAGCACTCCCATATTAGATGCAAAAATAGAAACGTTTATTGAGGCGATAAAAATCATGAGACAAAAAAGCAACAACATAGGCAATGGCAGGGGCAAAAGGTGATGCATTTCACACGGCTGGCGTGCTTCATATAAAGCACGCCAGCCGTGTGAAACACGTCACCTTTTGCCATCCTATTTTTTGTATATCCATTCGCCTGCAGCAGTGACATGGCGTGCACCCCATCTGATGTGTGTTCATTCATCAGCAGTTCAGCTATCTACCCCTGGAGCAGTTACTTTATTTTGTTCAAGTGGATCTTCAAAGCCCCCAAAGCCAGAAGACAAGCAGACTAAAGACATAGGGCCAGATTCTCAAAGGCGTTACGACGGCGCAACACCATTTGCGCCGTCGTAAGTCCTAATCTGGCCCCGGGTATCTATGCGACTGATTCTTAGAATCAGTTACGCATAGATACCCATTAGATCTGACAGGCGTAAGGCTCTTACGCTGTCAGATCTTAAATGCAATTTTTTTTCCCGCCGCTAGGTGTCGCCGACGCCGTTTTCCCCATCGCTTATGTAAATTAGCAAATTACGACGTTTCCGTAGCCTTTGCGACGCGTAAAGTTGCCCCTGGGTCTATGAGGCGCAGCCAATGTTAAGTATGGCCGTCGTTCCCTGGTCGAAATTTAAAAAATCTACGTCGTTTGCGTAAGACGTCCGTGAATGGCGCTGGACGCCATTTACGTTAACGTCTAAGCAAATGACGTTGGTGCGACGTCATTTAGCGCAATGCACGTCGGGTAATTTACCCGACGGAGCATGCGCAGTACGCTCGGCGCGGGAACGCGCCTAATTTAAATGGTGCCCGCCCCATTTGAATTGGGCGGGCTTGCGCCGAGCGCTTTTACGATACACCGCCGCAAGTTTACAGGTAAGTGTTCTGAGAATCAGGCACTAACGCTGTAAACCTGCGGCGGTGTAACGTAAATCACATACGTTACGCTGCCCAGGAGCAACGTAATTATAAGAGAATCTGGGACATAGATTACTGGAACCTGTCCTGTGGTCTGAGGAGACCAAGATAAACTTATTTGGTTTAGATGGTGTCAAGCATGTGTGACGGCAACCAGGTGAGGTGTACAAAAGACAAGTGTGTCTTGCCTACAGTCAAGCACGGTGGTGGGACTGTCATGGTTTGGAGCTGCATGAGTGTTGCCGAAACTGGGAATCTACAACTATTTGAGGGAACCATGAATGCCAACACGTACTGTGACATACTGAAGCAAAGCATGATCCCCTCCCTTCGGAGACTGGGCTGCAGAGCAGCATTCTAACATAACAATCCCAAAACATACCTCCAAGATGATCACTGCCTTGCTAAAGAAGCTGAGGGTAAAGGTAATGGAAGGTGAAGGAGAGCAAGGTCTCTAACATCCACCAGCTCCGTAATGTTATCATGGAAGAGGACTCCAGTGGCAACCTCTAAAACTCTGGTTTAAGGGTTAAAGGCAGTGCTGGAAAATAATGGTGGCCACACAAAATATTGACACGTTGGGCCCAATTTGGACATTTTCACTTAGGGGTGTACTCAATTTTGTTGCCAGCAGTTTAAACATTAATGGCTGTGTGTTATTTTGAGGGGACAGAACACACTTAGGCCCCTTTCACACGGACGGATAGAATGGTGCTTTTAGCAGCAGATTCTCAAGTTATCCACCGCAGCTAAAAGCACACAATGCTTTCCTATGGCCCCATTCACACGATTTTGCGCAGCTATCTGCACATAACCGCAGGTAGTCGCAGTGCACTGTGTCTGCTGCGGTTGGTATGAATCATGAGAGGGAACTCCACGACAAATTTTAAATAAAAAAACGGCATGGGTTCCCCCTCCAAGAGCATACCAAGTCGGACCCCCGAAGTCAGAAGATCCCCGGAGCTGCCTAATAAATTACCTTAAAAACCTGTCTAGTGTTTATTTTCTTGACACTTTTATCACCAGGTGAATGGGTAGGGGTAGGGGTACGATGTACCCCATACTTATTCACATAGGGTGGGGGAACCGTGATCTGGGGGCCCCCTTATTAAAGGGGGCTCCCGGATTCCGATAAGCCCCCCGCCCGCAGACCCCGACAACCAACCACCAGGGTTGTCGGGAAGAGGCCCTTGCCCTCATCAACATGGGGACAAGGTGCTTCAGGGTGAGGGGGCCGCAGGGCGCTCCCCTGCCCCAAAGCACCCACCCCCCATGTTGAGGGCATGCGGCCTGGTACGGTTCAGGAGGGGGGGCACTCACTTGTCCCCACCCCCTTTTCTGACCGGCCGGGCTGCGTGCTCGCATAAGGGTCTGGTATGGCTTTTGGGGGACCCCCACGCTGTTTTTTCTGCGTAAGGGTTCCCCTTTAAATCCATACCAGACCCAAGCACCTGGTATGCTCTTGGAGGGGGAATCCATGCCGTTTTTTTATTTAAAATTTGACGTGGAGTTCCCCCTCATGATTCATACCAAACACAGTGCCTGGTATTGGCGGGGATACAAGTCGGATCGCCGTTCAATATTGTGCCGCAGCTAAAACGCAATTGCATGTAAACGCAGCCAATCGCACTGTACAAATGCAGCTGATTGCTGTGCCTGGAGTCTTGAATTTCATAGAAAATAAACATGCTTTTAAACTGCAGCAGAACAGCCATCCGTGTGAAAGGGGCCTTAGACTCTCTGCTCACTGAAGACTAAAAACTGGGAGATCAGCAGTATTTGATTGCTCAGGTTCTTAACCTAGAGGCGGAAGTGGACAGCTGCAGCCATCTAGACAAGTATGGCTTATTTTCCATTCCCAAACTTCTCTTTTAATAGGTTGAAAATGACCTCTGAGCTGTTGGCACTTTCCTCTGCAGCTTGAGAGGCGTTATGGCTGCAGCCTCTGCCTAACTTGCCACTCCAAAAAAGGTGGATCGAACAAAAAAGCACATTTCGCCCTGGTTCACACTGGGTACGATTTGGAACGATTTGAGATGCGATTTGACATGTCAAATCGCATCTCAAATCGGCGGCAATTGTCGGCAATGGCACTGTCCTAATTAGTGCGACGCCGCATCTGCGATTTCAAAAAGTAGTTCCTGTACTACTTTTTGCGATTTTGGGCCGCGATTTACATTAAATTGCGGCCGAAATCGCGGCAAAATCGCGGCCGCGAAATCGCGGTAAAATCATGCATTTTACCGCGATTTTGAATTCGCAGCAGTGTGAACCTAGGCTCAATCCTGTAAAAAGGCTTGCCAACATATAGAGCAGCCAACACCCAAAGAGAGCACAAGGGTACTACAGTGTGCCTTCCCACAGTAGAAGGTTAAAGTATTGAAATCGCCCAGCCAGAGCCCAGACCTGAATCCGATCAAAAATCTGTGAGGTGATCGGAAAAGGGCTGTGCACAGGGGATGCCCTTACAATCTGACAGATTTGGAGTGTTTTTGCAGAGTGGGCAAATATTGCCATGCTGATAGACTCAAAAAGGCTGAGTGCTAAAATAAAATCATAAGATGCTTAAACAAAGTATTAATTTAATGGTGTGCACACCTATGCAACCCCCTTTCTTCATTTTCCAAAGCATTGTGGGGAAAAAATTGCAACTAAAAAAAAAAAAAAAATCACTATGCCTCTTACTAAATACACCAGACAGTGTTCTTTCAAAAATGGGTCATTTGGAGGGTATTTGTACTGTCCTGACATTTTAGGGCTCAAGAAATGATAGGCCATCAGTGCATTATGAGTGATCTATTTTCAATAATGCATAGCATAGCTTGTAGACTCCAATTTTCATGCAAACCAATTATCATACACTTTTCAGTATTTTTTGTTATACCAAAGACATGTAACAGAATACATTTTGATCCAAATGAGATTTTATTGGATTTCTTTTAAAGAAACAAAAAAGAGGAAAATAGTTGTTTTTTTCAAACCTTTTTTTCGCTTTTCGCAAAAAATTGCATGGCTGAGAGCACTGAAAGCTGAAAATTGGTCTGGGAAGTAAGGGGGTGAAAGTGGCCATTATTGAGGTGGTTAAAGGTTGTCTACCTTCCAGAATAAAAAAAAAAAAAAATTGAAATATTTTATATCTTTGTCCTGCATCCTCCCCCCTTTCTCCAGGTAATTATCATAAATATGCTCACTAAAGAATTCACAATCTCGTCCACTGTTTCCGCAAAACTTACTGAACTAGAGGGAGTGAAAGCAGGACGCCACACAACATGGTTGGCTTTGGGGTTCAAGGTCAGAGAGCAAGGTTCTTTTCAGGAACAGGAAGAAGTCAGGTTAAACTAGAAACAACTCCACTGTTTGAACATTACCTCCAGCAACAGCCATACACTCTCGTGTTGGAAAAGAGCCAACTGTGCCAAAACAGGAATACAAGAGGCCACCGTAAAAGGTTCAAGGATCCAAAAGGAAAAAAGGTTTGAGAGGTCAAACAATAAACAAATAAAATAGGTAAGTAGATGACATAAGTAAAGTCTTTCACTTACCAAAAAAAAAGCTGGCTCCACTGTAGTCACTGACACGGTCTCCTCGGATAGCTGATGCTGAGAGCACATTGTTGCATAAGGGTTAACCACTAAATGTCCAGTGTTTTCTGGGTTCACGCCCCCTTCTCCCCATGACTAATCTCTAGAGGCAGGGTTAAACATGTTGGGGCTCCCCCTTTTTCCCTTGCAGTTCTTGATTCATGCCCCTGCGATGAAACCCAGAACCGAAAGTGCCAATCAAGAGGCCTGCTCCCTCCCTTTGTGTTCTACGGACCGAAACTTGCAATGCCAGTCCCCAGGCCCTGTCCAGGCTTGAAATACTTCCCACGCATCCGTGGTTAAGGAGTTGCAGTGTTAAATGCAGGACCAGCCCAAAGGACCCAAGCCTGTGTAGGTCTTGGATTACTGGGACCATGGAGCCCAGGATGGAGCCCCAGACTGCACCCTCACTAGTTAGGAAGGTGGTCCAGGGGGCATAAAGGAAAAAGAAAAGGCTCTGCTTTACCACTCAAAACAATGGGGGTGAGCAGCGAAGATAAAGATGGAGGGAACACTCGTGCGTTGTAAAACAGGAACTTAGATAAGTATTTTTAGTTCCACTTTAAGGGCTTGTTTACACCACAACCCCTGTGTTCAGTATGCAGTTCTGCATTTGAGTTTACATAAATTTGTAATGCATTTTCATTTGTGTACTGTATGTCGTGCATTTTGTGGGAGAAGAGCTAATAAAAATATGCTAAAAGAATATTCTGCGCCAAGTGTAATAATCAGAAAATAATTGCTACACTTACTATATTGTACACAATAGCCAAACAAAAAATCCTTTACAAAAACAATAGTGTTGCGCTGTTGATAGAGCTGTGTTGCTCAATAAGTGTTCACATATTACAGTGCAAACAAATTTTATACACATAAATATATATTTATTAGGGCTGTTACTGATTCAAATTTTCGTGTGCGATTAATCGATTTTTTTTTTTAAATCGATTAATTTTGATTAATTATAACGCACATACAGATCCAACTACTTTTAGCTGATCTCATTGCATCTCTGCATTAGTGGTAAACGTGGTATACGCTATATACAATCACCCGACACTAGTTAGTTTCCACAATCCATGACTTAACTTCACAGTTCACACAAATACGTTTTAAATTCAAACTGTAGCACTGACGTAAGTATTTTTTTCTTATTAAACTCTAAGAAAAACGTAGAAAGTTAGTTTTACTTTAATTATAAAACTTATCTAGTATATTGACTGTCAGTCACTTTATAGTAGGCAAGTAGGCATCACTTTAGCCAGTCACACAGACATACCAGAGTGTTTACATTTTATGGAAGCAGACATGATCGCATTTTATTGACTTTATACCCTGAAGAACTGAACAGTCTTTCGCACAGAACAGATGTTGCCGATACACAAAGAATTGTCTGCACAAAACTGCTTAGGACAGGAAAATGGGGCCATATTCTGAGTAAATCTCCGCCAGCTTCGCTTAGGGCACTTACACTCCGCTGTCCCAACTTACTGGAGCAGGTGTTGTATTCCCCAACCACTTGCTCCATAAGTTGGGACAGCGGAGTGTAAGTGTCCCGGCGTAGCCTGGCGGATCTCCAAGGGGGCGGCTTCTATTCAAATGAAGCGCGCCCCCGATACAAAAGAACTGGGCATGCGCCGGGCTGCAAAAAGCCCAGTGCGCATGCTCCAGTTCTCGGCGGAAAACGTCAATGACGCCGACGTGTGCGTCATTGACGTAAAGTCGTATTCAAGAACGACTTACGTAAACTACGTATCCGACGAAAAAACACGACGGGGACCCGACGCCATCCGTAACATGGCCTACGCGAGACTTGCGGAAACTTACCCCTCATATAGCAGGGGTAAGTTTCCGCTTACGCAAACGACGTTAGCGACGGTTACGCGACGCGAACTCGTTCGTGAATCGGCGTAGAAGGATCATTTGCATACGCAAATGACTCCTTCACTTAAATGCCATCTAGCGGCGGCCGGCGTCATTGCATTTAAGATCTGCCAGTGTAAGTGACTTACAGATGGCGGATCTTAAGTGTATCTATGCAAAACTGATTCTGAGAATCAGGAGCATAGATACACGGGTCAAAAAAGGGAGTTACGATGGAGTATCCTGAGTTACTCCATCGTAACTTTACTCAGAATATGGCCCATGGTGGTTATTTTTGCCCCCTTCCCCTGATGGAGCCTGATGCATCCTCCTGCTCCACAGATGCAAAGGTACCTCAATCCAATGGCTGCAGTTTGCTCGCATCCAGCAGGGTAATCTCACTGTCCAGGCTGAGGAATTAATATTCAATTCCCCCAGCCCTAATATATATATATATATATATATATATATATATATATATATATATATATATATATATTATATATATATATATGCAACACCCCTTTCACACTGGGGCAGTTTTCAGGTGCTTCAGCGCCATAAATAGCTTCTGCTAAGCGCCTGAAAACCACCTCTCATTCATTCCAGTGTGCCTTTTCACATTGGGGCAGTGCGCTTGCGGGAAGAAAAATGCCCCTGCCCATTAGCACCTTAAAAGCACCACGAAACGGGAGTTTTAAAAACCCTTTTTTATGTTAAAAACGCCCCTCTCGCAGTCAAAAGGTACCACTTTAACAGCAGTAAAGTGCCACTAAAACGAGCAGCGCTTTACTGCAAACGTGGCCCCAGTATGAAAGGGGTCTAAATATTGTAAGATTGGGGTTATTAGACTCCAGCGGTAGGTGCGTTTTCCAGTGAGTACGCCTGTCCAGAACTGAGTTTTTAAGGGCCTGGTAGCCCACTTTTATTTAAAAGCACAAAAGTTCACAAATACATTAGCAGCCCTCGCAAGGGGTTTCCACCATTCCTGTATCTTGCCAACTCAACAGTTTAGCCTCCTGGGCCTTTAGCCTAGGCCTAAGTTTCTGTTCCTCAGAACAAACAGTTTCCTAGGGATAAGCTCAAACCTAGCTTTCTCCTGATAAGCGTCTTGCTGCTCAATCATCAAACGACATCAGCCTCCTGCAGATATGCATGCTCTAGCTGTCCCCATGCAGCATCTCTGACTCCTCTCAGAAGGTTTGGAAATCCACCTGATTCCCAGGAACAGACTTCCTGTCTGTTGGGTGGGGCTCTGAGCCATGTCAGGTCAGAACTAAAAAGCCCAAGAACACAGCTGTGCAATTAATGTGTCTTTCTCTCCAAAATCTGGCGTAAACAAGCAATATTTCACATAGCACAGAGTCCCACATCACATATCCTCCCCTCCTGTTTCGAACCAGGGAGGAACACATAGACCCCCCACCACAAATGGGACACCTCTGTGCCAGCCATTGGCTGCGTAGGCCCATGTTTTCCGGGTATGTTTCCACCAACACTTTACCGCGGCACCTCTGTGCCAACTATCAGCAGCATGAGTCCGAATCTGCCCAACCTTTTCTCTAAAGGGGCACTCCACCCACATCTTCTTCCGGGTGTGCTTCCACCAGCACATCTTCCTGAACCATGGGCTCCCACTAATCTCTCTATCCCTTCTATCTTCTGGCCTCAGGATCCTTTTTTCTCCCACAGTCCTACTCTCCTGGGACTGTTGGGGACCCACTTCCATGAAATATGTCAGGGACTGACCACTCTCACTACCTGACGCAACATTAACCAACGACATTTGTTTCTCAGGTTCACTAACCCCTATGTGGTTACCTTTGGCAACCAAACCATCTGAGATCAACACCACGTCCTTCTGTTTAACCTCAATAGCAATGTTCCACAAGGGGTTATTCAACTTAACATTGTCATTGGGACCTCTTGTCCCCTTGTTTGCTAGGACAGTATCTATGGAGGGACCACCTACAGGCAAGCAGTTACTCCCTATGGGACAGTCCTGCAGTTTCACAACGCCCCCTGTTGTCCAACACTCCAATAGCAATTGTCCTACCAACGCACATTTTTCCATACCAATCTCTTTAACCATTTCTGTGTCCATTGGTACCTCAACCAGGACCTCTGAGCTGTCCGACAGTGCTCTAGAGTGCTTCTCATACACTTTTTCGTTACAGTTACCATCACTGTTATTTCCTGTCAAAGTGTCTCCGGGTACCTCAAACTGCACCTCTCTGCGAGTGATGGACTGAATTCCCACTACTGCCACGTCCATTCCGAGCCCTTCCTTTACATAAGGTCTAGAGGGTGAGACAGTACGCGCACCATGCACCAACTACTGCTCAGCCGTACCTTGGACCGCACCAGCAGGAATACACCCCATCACATCAGCATACGGAGAGACTTCCACTATGTCTATTATTTCTGATTCCTCTAACAATTCCCCTGAGCACCTTCTGCACACAACCGCCGCTGGAAGCACTCTCGAAGAGAACTGTGAGACAACTTTGCACAAAATTACCCAACAGTACAGCAATCAACATTGCTTAACAACGCCTGTTCCACCTGTGTCCACCGATTGGTACTACGCAGTACCATGTCGCGCCTCTGCTGTGGACACATGCAGGTGTACAATTTAAAGATTTTCACCAATTGCAACAACCTCTCAGTTATTTCTAGACATGCCGCATCTAAACACAGAACTCTAGGAACTTTTCCTTTACTAACGATGTGGAGGGGCTCATTTGCTAAGGCGTGAGAGGCTGAGTCACTTAAAAAGATCTCTACCTCAGAGGCAACTGACAAAACTTGCGGCTCCCCCTGAGCACTGCAAATCGCATGTGTCATACTCATCCTCTCACTTTGAGCAACACTGAGCGATTCCAAATCGCTATCCATTACCCCATCAACCTGACGCACAACATTCCTCATCTCTTTTGCTGTGGACAAAACCTCTACTATGTATGCGCCCTTTTCAGATCCTTCCAACTGGAGAGGATTAACTTCTGCAGAAGCCAACGCACCCGTGTCTACCGGCCCTGCAGTCTCTCCATTTAGCACAGCAGAAATTGTGTCCACTTCACTGTTACCCAATGAGCCTTCTTTCAATATAGCCAACAAACTTATGGCCCATCTGTCCCAGTCTACTTTCTCTGTGCTCCCATCAGATGTACTATGCAGTACGGCTCCAACTGCCAAAGGAGACACAGGACAGAGTGGCTCCACTGCAGACACATTTTTAAACACAGCAGGCTGCAATAACATAACTTCACCACTCTGCTCGGGTGGCGCTTCATTAAACTTATGAGGACTTTTTCTGCCAGCAGTGACAGACCGCAATAACCCATCATCGCTACAAGTAATTTTAAACATTTGAGTTTTACCATTTTTCTCATCACCAAGATCAAGTACCCTCTTGTCCATCAGAGCGGCACCACAGTTGTCCCAGGCAACCTCTGGCTTCAACACACAGAGCTTCCTGGAGGTTTCTAAGGACACCTCTGCAGCCTTATATACGGTTGTTAAGGGAAATCGCATATCCCGCTTAGTGATCATCACCCCTACCTCATTAAGCATCACATCACCATAAGTACATGTATCATCAGCAATATCTTCATCATCAGTATTCATAAACATAGCAGTTTTATAATCTCTATCAGAATGTCTTTTGTCAGAATGCATAGCACCCTGCATGCCACTCAGCACTTCACCCTTCCTCTCCAAAGGAATTATTTTGCCCACTACGGCGGCTTCACAGTTGTTCTAGTAAACCACTTGCCTCACCATCACAGGCTCCTTGGCAGTTTCCCTTGGCAAATCTGCAGCACCTGTCTTTATCGCTAGGGAACATGGCACACCAACTGTTTTGGTCACCCCTAACACATCTCTCCCAGCACTCTGCTGGATTACCTTAAGTGCACACAGAGTCCATATGTCCTTTTCAGTCTTTGACCTTGCTGCAAGGAGGGTTTTAACCTGTGTCTCCCCACTGATCTGGGTAACACACTGCAGCAAGTCCATTTTTACATCGTCTGCAGATCTCCTCACCAGACACACCGCTACTTCACTTGGATCACAAACTGCAACAGTCTTACCATATCCCGTAGCAGGTAACTATCTTCATTTGAGTGCCCTGTCTCTCAGTTGCATATTTACTGGCCAACTCCCCCTGGTAGCCACAGGATGAAATCACAGCAGGCATCTCCCACTGTTTAGCACCCCATGCAGACACAACAGAAATCTCCTTTTTGCCAGCGGTGACTGCAAACATATCTGAAAAGGAATCTTGACCCACCGACAAAAAGTTCTGCTCAGCAACATTACCTCCAGCTGCACCCCTAGAATCTAGGGCAAGAAAATATGCCGTGCCCCAGCTGACCACATTCCAGGCGTGGTGTTTGGTGACTTTCTCCTGTTGCTAAGGGCACTCTCCCAACACGCAGAATTTCACTGGCATCTTTATGGGGATGGTGATATACCTCTTCCCTGTAGCTCCTCCTTCCCATTGACACATTTTCTCCTGTTGCTAACGGAAACGGTGCTCTCCCAGCTGCACGTTGCTGGCTCTCCCACAGTGCCGGCCCAAGACATTGTGCTGCCTGGGCCCAAGAATTAAATGCTGCCCCCCCCCAAAAAAAATGACGCCAGGGAGGGGTCAGGAGGGTACTAGGAAGGGGTCAGGAGGGTATACACCAGGGAGGGGGTCAGGAAGGTACTAGGAAGGGGTCAGGAGGGTATACACTAGGGAGGGGGTCAGGAGGGTATACACCAGAGAGGGGGTCAAGAGGGTATATACCAGAGAGGGGGTCAGGAGGGTATACACCAAGGAGGGCTCAGGAGGGTATACACCAGGGAGGGGTCAGGAGGGTACTAGGAAGGGGTCTGGAGGGTATACACCAGGGAGGGGTCAGGAGGGTACTAGGAAGGGGTCAGGAGGGTATACACCAGGGAGGGGGTCAGGAAGGTACTAGGAAGGGGTCAGGAGGGTATACACCAGGGGGGGGGTCAGGAGGGTATACACCAGGGAGGGGTCAGGAGGGTATACACCAGGGGGGGGATCAGAAGGGTATACACCAGGGAGGGTCGGGAGGGTATACACCAGGGAGGGGGGTCAGGAGGGTATACACCAGGGAGGGGGGGTTGAGGAGGGAACTAGGAAGGGTCAGGAGGGTATACACCAGGGGGGGATAAGGAGGGTATACACCAGGGGGGGGGGCAAGGAGGGTATACACCGGGGGGAGGTCAGGAGGGTATACACCAGGGGGGGTCAGGAAGGTATACACCAGGGAGGGGTCAGAAGGGTACTAGGAAGGGTCAGGAGGGTATACACCAGGGAGGGGTCAGAAGGGTACTAGGAAGGGTCAGGAGGGTATACACCAGGGAGGGGTCAGGAGGGTACTAGGAAGGGGTCAGGAGGGTATACACCAGGGAGGGGTCAGGAGGGTACTAGGAAGGGGTCAGGAGGGTATACACCAGGGAGGGGGTCAGGAAGGTACTATGAAGGGGTCAGGAGGGTATACACCAGGGGGGGGGTCAGGAGGGTATACACCAGGGAGGGGGTCAGGAAGGTACTAGGAAGGGGTCAGGAGGGTATACACCAGGGGGGGTCAGGAGGGTATACACCGGGGGGGATCAGGAGGGTATACACCGGGGGGGAACAGGAGGGTATACACCAGGGAGGGTCGGGAGGGTATACACCGGGGGGGTCAGGAGGGTATACACCGGGGGGGTCAGGAGGGTATACACCAGGGGGGAGTTGAGGAGGGAACTAGGAAGGGTCAGGAGGGTATACACCAGGGGGGATCAGGAGGGTATACACCAGGGGGGGGGATCAGGAGGATATACACCAGGGGGGGGGGGAGATCAGGAGGGTATACACCAGGGGGGGGGAGATCAGGAGGGTATACACCAGGGTATACACCAGGGGGGATAAGGAGGGTATACACCAGGGGGGGGGGGGGGTGTAAGGAGGGTATACACCGGGGGGAGGTCAGGAGGGTATACACCAGGGAGGGTCAGGAGGGTATACATCGGGGGGAGGTCAGGAGGGTATACACCGGGGGGGGAGGTCAGGAGGGTACTAGGAAGGGTCAGGAGGGTATACACCAGGGGGCAGTGAAAACCTGGAGACAGTGACAATCATTAAGCCCAATTTTCAGTTAATAGGCAGCACTTCTATGCTAAACTGCAGTAAACCAGCAGATTTTGCATAGAGGTGTTACACAAGGTATATCAAGATTATTTTACCTCCACACACACTGGCTACACATTGAGGGAAGAAACGGCAGAGATGCAGGGCGGGCGGTGAGAGATGATGTCATTTCTCTGCTCCCCCCGCTCGCCTGCTCGTTAATTGGCCAGCACTCACCAAGCCAAACAGCTGCCCAGCACGCTCTCTCACCGGACACCCGTCAGCCGCATCGGAGCCGCCCGCTCTCATAGCTGCCCGACGGCGGAGCCGCGCGCTCTGTCACCTGCCCACCAAGCCGTCCGCTCCCGAGGACCAGCTGCCCGCTGCGCAGCGCAGCCCGCTCGCTCTCCCCGCCCGTGGAGAGCTTTGTCACCCGCCCACAGCACTCGCCCGAAGCGGACGGGCTTGGCTTGGTTCTGCCACTGCTCATGGGCGGCAGTTTGCCGCTCCCCTGAAAGTGCCGCTTGGGACCCATGGTACCACTGGGTCCCATGGTGGGGCCGGCCCTGCTCTCCCACACACATAGACTTCTCTCTCCATGAAGCGGCGTTGCTTTAAACTTGCCACTTAAACTTGCCATCCCCTGTAGGCAATATCCTTGTCTTGCGGTCCACTGACCTGACATCACAGGCGTTGCTATGGGCAACTGCACCCATCTGCTCACTGTTTACACTCAGAGCAGGCTTCTCATACCTTTGCTTTGCTGAAGCCCGAGACAAAGGGCATTTGGAAACTTCATGCCCCCACTCACTGCACCGCAAACAGCACACCTGGCTCTCAACACTTTTCACTTTGATAGCTGGCCGGCCTACACCAGCGTTGCCAGGGGCAACAGCATGCACTTTCCCTATGACTTGGTTCAGTGCAGCCAAGTGCACCAGTCTGGGGATTGTTCTGTCGGTAACAACCCCTCCCGTCACAAGGTTCTGTCTCTCATTTCTGCAATCATTGCTTCCTTTTTGCATTTTGACCTCCCCATCGCTGCAAACAGGCCAATGTTTTTTTTTAACACAGTTCCTTTTTAACACAAGAACATTTTGGCGTACTGTGTCCAAGACTTGCAAACAGCACACTTTCACATGCAGACTTCACTCTTTGCGATTCCGCTTGAATCATCCATTCACTGGGCCTTCCCAAGTGTATACTTCTTCTCAGGCCACACTGATCTCACTTCCACAGGTACACCACCTGTATGCAACACAGTCCATCAATTGAACTCCTGTGCAATGCAGTTCGCCTGGCTGCCACACACAGCTAACAGCAGTTCACCGCAGAAAACTTTGACTTTCAGTTCACATTGGCTGCTCATCACAGCATTGCTGCAAAACACAGTTTATTTTTACTCACTGTTTTTGGTATGCAAGGATCTGGAACTCTTCCAAAACTGCCCGAAGCAATACCTCCACCATATGTAAGATTGGGGTTATTAGACTCTAGCGGTAGGTGCGTTTTCCAGTGAGTACGCCATTCCAGAACTGAGTTTTTAAGGGCCTGGTAGCCCACTTTTATTTAAAAGCACAAAAGTTCACAAATACTGGTACATTAGCAGCCCTCGCAGGGGGTTTCCACCATTCCTGTATCTTGCCAACTCAACAGTTTAGCCTCCTGGCTGCCATACTTGCCATCCGGCTGTTTCAGGCCTTTAGCCTAGGCCTAAGTTTCTGTTCCTCAGAACAAAAACAGTTTCCTAGGGATAAGCTCAAGCCTCAAACCTAGCTTTCTCCTGATAAGCGTCTTGCTGCTCAATCATCAAACAACATCAGCCTCCTGCAGATATGCATGCTCTAGCTGTCCCCATGCAGCATCTCTGACTCCTCTCAGAGGGATTGGGAATCCACCTGATTCCCAGGAACAGACTTCCTGTCTGTTGGGTGGACAAAAAATTGGGATAGCAGCGCTGAAGATCAGTGATATATTGAAGTTTGTATGTCCGTTTTTTTACAAATCCTTAAAAATGGGGTTAAAAATGTATAAAAACCTGGGAATGAGAAGGAACAATGAGGAGACAGGAGGGGGACACTGTCCCATGTAAAGCTGATGATCCCAGTCTGTTTTTTTTTCGGGGCAAGCCTTCCAAGACGGGGGAGATGAGAGCAGAACTCCAACATGTGTAAAAAAAAAAAAAAAAGAGAGCAGAGAAGGCGCCTCCAGGTAAATGACAAAGAGATTTAATACATTATAGGTAAACAGCATCCACTTACATTTAAATATTGAAGATCTGGCATGTAGATCCTGTAGATGATCCCTAGAGTGGGGTCCTACCGCGCTGGATGTTATAGCTGATATTGCTCTTTTCCCCGCTCTGTGTAGCACCGTCCATATAGCAGCACAAGCTGCTGGTGCGGTTACACTGTTGAAAGCAAGGCGTGGAGCGCATCATGAGTCGCGATGACGTCACTAGAATGCGACAACGTTTTGGAGCTGGCGCTCCTTTGGCTAAGCGCGCTCCTTTTTCAAGCATGTCTGTTGGGTGGGGCTCTGAGCCATGTCAGGTCAGAACTAAAAAGCCCAAGACACAGCTGTGCAATTATTGTGCCTTTCTCTCCAAAATCTGGCGTAAACCAGCAATCTTTCACATAGCACAGAGTCCCACCATCACAATATATACAATTCTGATTGGTCAAGCAATAAAGTGCCAGTCTTTAAATATTCCAAAAAAAAAACAATTCATAACCCACATGCAACACTTAAAGGAGTTGTAAAGAAAAACATTTTTTCACCTTAATGCAATCTACGCATTAAGGTGAAAAAACATTGAATGCTGCCGCCCCCCTTATACTTACCTGACCCCTCGAAAGTCCCGCACGGTCCCGATATCCTCTTTGCCGCTCAGCCTGGCTAGAGTGGATGGATTGAGAGCAACGCACCCATTGCCTGGCGCTGCTGTCAATCACATCCAGTGACGCGGCGTGCCGAGGGGCGGGGCCGAGTGATACAGTGAGCGGCTATGGCCGCTCGAGGTATCACAGAAGCGCGCCCGCAATAACTGACCACCATGCGAGCTCTCGCATGACTGTGGTGAGTAATTGCGGGGAGGACAGAGACAGCCACTCTGTGAAAAACGAACTGCACAGTGGAGGTATGTATGACATGTTTGTTATTTTAAATTTAAAAAAAAATTCCTTTACTAACGCTTTAATAAAAAAAAAAAAATATTTACGTTTCAATATTTTTATTGAAAAGGAAACAAAGTTTGGTGTAAACAGACACAATAATGCAGCAAAATTGACTCTCAGGTTGTCAACATAGTAACACAGAGACATAGAAAATATGGCCACAATACATATTCATCTCTTATCCTTACATCCAAAAACAATAGGCCGAACACCTGAGAGCTAGTGGAACTGAACAGGTACCTCCCATCAACAATCATGAGTGCCATCACATCTGGTGAGTGATGGAGAACCCGAATACGGGTTACAGTCAGAGAAAAGGGGAAGGGGGAAAGGAAAATGATGGTTGGTTAGTCACCGAGTAGTCTTGGTGAATTTCCCTGAGACTATCTTAGGGCTCACTATAGTGAGAGGCCCCATAGGCTATCAAAAGTATTGTACCTGTTAATAACAGAAAGAAACAAGAAGGAAATGGAGAAACAAAATAAAGTAAATGGATACAAGAAAGGAGAAGAAAAAGAGGGTCATCCTGGAGTTTCCTTACGGAGTCGAGTTATAGCTGATCCATGGGTCCCATATCTTATCATTTTTTTTTTTGAGCTATTACAGAGTATATGGGTGAGCATGTCATTAATCATAATCCAATTGAGTTTACTTTTAACGTGATCTAGAGGAATGATTGACTGTTTCCAATGCCTAGCAATCGCAATTCTCGCTGCCAGCAGTATATAAGTGATCAGTTTTATTGATTTTTTTGGGTACCTTATCTCACCTCAAAAAAAAAAAAAATATTCGGCGGACCTCCACTTTAAAGTCAGCAGCTACAAATACTGCAGCTGCTGACTTTTAAAATAAGAACACTTACCTGTCCAGCATGGCCCGCGGTGTCAGCACCCAAAGCCGATCTCCGTTTCGGCTCTCAGGTGCTGCTGCCCCAATCTTCGGTAAGGGAATCTTGTACCTGGTTCCCTACTGCGCATGCGCAACTAGCGCTGCGCAATGTCACTGGTCCCTGCTGTTTTCTGGGACGTGATGTGCCGTGCCCAGAAGTTGGTGCAAATACCTGTTTTAGACAGGTATCTGCTCCCCCCTGAAAGGTGCCAAATGTGACACCGGAGGGGAGGAATCCGGACAGCGGAGGTTCCATTTTTGTGTGATCCTCCGCTTTAAATCATAATGGCAACAGAAACTACCCAAATGACCCTGATCAAAAGTTTACATACCCTGGTGATTTTGGCCTGATAACATGCACACAAGTTAACACAAAGGGGTTTGAATGGCTATTGAAGGTAACCATCCTCACCTGTGATCTGTTTGCTGTGTGTGTGTGTAAAAAAGGTCAATGAGTTTCTGGACTCCTAACTGACCCTTGCATCTTTCATCCAGTGCTGTACTGATGTTTCGGGGGTTCTGAGTCATGGGGAAAGCAAAAGAATTGTCAAAGTATCTGCGGGAAAAGGTAGTTTAACTGTATAAAACAGGAAAAGGGATATAAAAAGAGATCCAAAGAATTGAGAATGGCAATCAGCAGTGTTCAAACTCTAATCAAGAAGTGGAAAATGAGGGGTTCTGTTGAAACCAAACCAGGGTCAGGTAGACCAACTAAAATTTCAGCCACAGCTGCTAGGAATATTGTTTGGGATGCAAAGAAGAACCCACAAATAACGTTAGGTAAAATACAAGACTCTCTGAAAACGTGTGGTGTGGCTGTGCTGCATGGTCGAGTCTCTAGAAGAAAGCCTTTACTATGCAAATGCTCCAAAGTATCCCGCTTACAATATGCCAAACAGCACAGATACAAGCCTCAAACCTTCTGGCACAGTCATGTGGAGTGACAAGACCAAAATTTAGCTTTTTGGCAACAACCATAAACGCTACATTTATGGGCCGTACAGACGACCGAACATGTCTGCTGAAACTGGTCCGCGGACCAGTTTCAGCAGACATGTTCGGTCGTGTGTAGGCCCGAGCGTGCAGGATTCCAGCAAACATTTGCCCGCCGGGCCTTTTCCCAGCGGGCAAATATTTCTGGACTTGTTTTAAAACAGCCCGCTGGAATCCTGCCCGCTCGGACATGTTCGGTCGTCTGTACAGACCTACCGTACATGTCCGAGCGCCCGCCATCCCTCGCATGCGTCGAATGACTTTGACGCATGCGTGGAAGCATTTAACTGGCAGGGCCGCCCACGTCGCCGCATCATCGTCGCGGCGACGGGGCGGACATGCCCCGCGTATTGTTTACGCGCGGATTTCTGTACGATGGTTAGTACAGCCATCGTACAGAAATCCCCGGGCAGACATGTAGGGTGAAAACGGTCCGGCGGACCGGTTTCATCGTACATGTTTGCCCGTGTGTACGCGGCCTTAGAGTCAACAGGCCTATGATGAAGGATACGGAGGTGGATCGCTGATGTTTTGGGGATGTGTGAGCTACAAAAGGCACAGGAAATTTGGTCAAAACTGTTGGCAAGATGAATGCAGTATGTTAGTTATCAAAAAATACTGGTGGAAGATTTCCATTCATTAGCCAGGAAGCTGCGCATGGGACGTACTTGGACATTCCAACATGACAATGATCCAAAACATAAGGCCAAGTTGACCTGTCATTGGCTACAGCAGAATAAAGTGAAGGTTCTGAAGTTGCCATCTCAGTCTCTTGACCTCAATATCATTGAGCCACTCATTGAGCCACTGGGGAGATCGCAAACCTGCAGTTCATGCAAGACAGCCCAAAAAATGTACAATCTCTTCCCCTAGTCAGTCCCATCCGCTCTACAGTTAGAACACAGTTAACCCCTTCCCTGCCAGTGTCATTTTTTACAGTAATCAGTGCAATTTTGTAGCACTAATCGCTGTATAAATGTCACTGTGATATTTATTATAGTAAGACCCCTTTCACACTGAGGAGTTTTTCAGGCGGTACAGCGCTAAAAATAGCGCTGCTATACCGCCTGAAAAACTCCTTCACTGCATACTCAATGTGAAAGCCCGAGGGCTTTCACACTGAGGCGATGCGCTGGCGGGAGAGAAAAAAAATCTCCTGTTAGCAACATCTTTGGAGCGGTGAGAGGAGTGGCGTGTATACCGCTCCTTCACATTTAAAACAATGGGAAACCGCGGCAATACCGCCCGCAATGCGCCTCTGCAGAGGCGCATTGCGGGCGGTATTAACCCTTTATCAGCCGCTAGCGGGGTATAATACTGCACCGCTAGCGGCTGATTCCCGCAGCAATCCCGACGGTATAGCGCCGCTATTTTTAGCAGCGATATACCACCACCGCGGCTCCCGCTCCAATGTTAAAGGGGCCTAAAAGATATGGTGTTTTTTTTTTCAAAATTGTCGCTCTTTTGTTTATAGCGGAAAAAATAAAAATGCAGAGGGTGATCAAATACCACCAAAAGAAAGCTCTATTTGTGGGGAAAAAAACATGTCAATTTTCTTTGGGTACAGAGTCGCACGACCGCACAATTGTCAGTAAAAGCTACGCAGTGCCGTATTGCAAAAAATGGCCAGGTCATTGAGCAGCAAAATCTTCCAGGGCTGAAGTGGTTAAGTGCCTCCTTATTGTGCATCTTGAAACACACACACCACATGATTTCCAAGAATCCTGTTTTTCATCTCAAGTTATTTTGTGTCTTTCTTTGCTTTTAAAGAGCACCTGTCATTTCAGATATGTTAGCGGGCATCCACTCACCTGCTGCCACCACGTCCCTCACATTGTTGTGTCACTACCACATCACCAGCTATCCCATTAAAGTGAATGGGACTGTGTGAGTCAACCGCAGGTCAGAGGAGCCGCTGTGGGACAGAGATAACAGTTGCTCTTTAACCACTTCAGCCCCGGAAGAATTTACCTCCTTCCTTACCAGAGCACATTTTGCGATTCGGCACTGCGTCGCTTTAACTGACAATTGCGCGGTCGTGCGACGTGGCTCCCAAAGAAAATTGACGTCCTTTTCCCCCCCACAAATAGAGCTTTCTTTTGGTGGTATTTGATCACCTCTGCGGTTTTTATTTTTTTGCGCTATAAACAAAAAATAGAGCTACAATTTTGAAAAAAAAAATGCAATATTTGTAACTTTTTGCTATAATAAATATCCCCAAAAAAATCTCAAAAAAAAAAAAAAAATCCAGTTTAGGCCGATACGTATTTTTCTACATATTTTTGGTAAAATCGCAATAAGCGTATATTGATTGGTTTGCGCAAAAGTTATAGCGTCTACAAAATAGGGGATAGATTTATTGCATTTTTATTTATTTCAGTCATGCTACGCTGTACCCAACATTTTTTTCCCCCACAAATAGAGCTTTCTTTTGGTGGTATTTGATCACCTCTGCATTTTTTTTCCGCTTTAAAGAACAAAAGAGCGACAATTTTGAAAAAAAAAAATCTATATATGTTTTACTTTTTGCTATAATTTCTATAATAAATAAAGAAAGACAATTTTTTTTCCTCAGTTTAGACGGAGGAGCGTTGCGGCTCGCGCTCTGCGAGGACATCATATGACTGCAGAAGTGCCGTTAATCGGCTCTCCTGTGTGGCGAGGAGTGCCGATCACAGCGATTACAGTACAGCCCCAGCAGTGCCCATCTCTATTCACAGTAATAGAAAAAAATACTGCGCTTGTTCTGAATAATAAATGTGAAAAGCCGCAACTGAAAAATGTTATACAACATCAAACAAACTATAAAAAGAAAAAAAGTTGCGCTAAATGTGCCTATTAATACAATGCACTGAAACTAGTGCCAAAAGTGTGCAAAAACTTAAGTGACAAATGAACACACTGTGAACAACAGAAAAAATGAAAAGTTTAGTGCACAAATATGGATAGACCATAATCCACCATAGAGTCCAAAACTGAAGAAGAATGTTCAAATTCAATATTCTCCCAGGTGTAAATGATCCCCAAACGTCCTAAGAAAGAGTGATGATAGAAGCATCTCCACCACGATCACACACTGCCTCTTACCGTAAATATATGATCTCTTAACCACTTAACGACCGCCCACTGTATATATACGTCCTGTTTTTAAAGATGGATATCTCGGTAACGGCAGCAGCTGCTGCCACAACCGAGATATCCATCTCTTCAGTGAGCGGTCCTGTAAACGATAACAGCGGTCTCCGCGGCGGATTCAGGTCCGATTTCAGCCTGAATTCGGAACGGAAACAGACCAAAAAACGCACAGGACTCCTGTGCAATTCGCACTTGAGCTGCTGTGGAGCTGTGGGGGGGGGGGGGGGGGAGCTGGTTTAAATAGCTTCATATAGCCTTTTTTTTGGGGGGGGGGGGTAAAAACTTCTTTTTTTTCTTAATTAAAATGATATTATTTGTCATCTCCCTGCTTGGCCTCTTTCACCTCAGTTTATATATATATTTTTATTCTAACACCCTTGAGAATAAAATGGCGGTCGTTGCAATACTTTCTGTCACACCGTATTTGCGCAGCGGTCTTACAAGCGCACCTTTTTGGGAAAAAAATACACTTTTTTAAATTAAAAAAATAAGACAACAGTAAAGTTAGCCCAATTTTTTTTTATATTGTGAAAGATAATGTTACGCCAAATAAATTGAAACCCAACAGGTCACATTTTCAAAATTGCGTTCGCTCGTGGAATGGCGACAAACTTTTACCCTTTAAAATCTCCATAGGCGATGTTTAAAAAAATTCTACAGGTTGCATGTTTTGAGTTACAGAGGAGGTCTAGGGCTAGAATTATTGCTCTCGCTCTATCAATCGCGGCGATACCTCACATGTGTGGTTTGAACACCATTTACATATGCGGGCGCTGCTCACGTATGTGTTCGCATCTGCGCGTGGGCTCGGCGGGACGGGAGGCGTTTTCTGGCTCCTAACTTTTTTAGCTGGCTCCTAGATTCCAGGCAAATTTGTCAAACAATGGCTTAAAGCAGTTATAAATGGCCCGCAGGCAGGGTGGAAGTGAGGGGAGCTTGAGCTGGCGCCATCTGGTGGTGAGCCGTTGGTATTACAAGTTATTACAACCAGATGTGAGCTCGTGCCATCAGGTGTTGGACGTTGGTATTACAAGTTAAGCATTACAAATTAAACAGCAATTCTAATGTCATTTTACACTATTTTCACTGCCATATTCTTCCCTCTAATTAGAACCCCCAAACATTATATATATTTTTTATCCTAACACCCTAGAGAATAAAATAGCGATCGTTGCAATACTTTCTGTTACGCCGTATTTGCGCAGCGGTCTTACAAGCGCACTTTTTTGGGGAAAAATTACACTTTTTTTAATTAAAAAATAAGACAACAGTAAAGATATCCCCATTTTTTTTAATATTATGAAAGATAATGTTACGCCGAGTAAATTCATACCCAACATGTCACGCTTCAAAATTGTGTCCGCTTGTGGAATGCCGACAAACTTTTTTACCCTTTAAAATCTTCATAGGCGACGTTTAAAAAAATCTACAGGTTGCATGTTTTAAGTTACAGAGGAGCTAGAATTATTGCTCTCACTCTACCAATCGCGGCGATACCTCACATGTGTGGTTTGAACACCGTTTACATATGCGGGCGCTGCTCACGTATGTGTTCGCTTCTGCGCGCAAGCTCGTCAGGACGGGGTGCGTTTTCTGGCTCCTAACTTTTTTAGCTGGCTCCTAGATTCCAAGCAAATTTGTCAAACCCTGACTTACACCAGTGCTGGTGGTAATAATGCGCTCGCTGACACCAGTGCTGGTGGTAATAATGCGCTCGCTGACACCAGTGCTGGGGGTTAATAATGTGTTCGCTGACACCAGTACTGTTGTTTTTGAAGTTTGAAAGTTTGCATGCGGCCCCCCATGGCATATGAAAAATTGTCTTGTGGCCCTCAGGTAATTTGAGTTTGAGACCCCTGGCTTAAAGCAACCTTTTTTTTTTAAAGTTTTGCTCAGGGTAAAGAGGCATTGGAACCCTCGTCTGGTTTTTATTGCTGTCTGTGCCCCTGTTAGGAAGGTAGGTTTCCATTTGTCCTGTTTACTGCTATAAAGTGAAAAAAAAAAAAAAAATAACCAAATTTTTAGTTGCTATCAGACCAGGAAATCTTCCAATAGGAACACAATTTATGGTCACACCCCCAACATTTCCTCTCACTTCCTGGATTCCTGGACAGAAAGTAAAGGGAAATCCGCCCAATGAGTTACACTTTAAAAACGGAACTTAAGCCTACCTACCAGGCAGCTCTGCCCTTACCCAGCCCCAGTTAACACTAACAGTCGCACAGAAACATACAGCGCATTTTGGTTCAAATCATATGGGATTCGTTGCAGAGCAATTGGAGTCCATTCCTTTTGAATTGGCTCAAACTGCCCTGCATTGCAACAAAGGTAGTGCATGCGCAACTTTAGGAAATGCACTGCAACCGAATCACAGTGCATTGTACTATGAGATCCGCACCTGCATTTGGATCATTGCTAGTTTAACCACCTAACAACATCCCACAATGTACTGCAGACAGGTGGCCGTTGTAGGCAAAGTGACGTACCCATGTTCCCAGCCAGTACTCAGTGTGATTGTACACAGCGAGAGCCTGGTAGTAAATCCCAGCCGATGATTCACTGCCAGGACCTGCTGATGGGCTGTGTACAATCACAGCCCAGAGCCCTGTGTTGAAATTCAATGCAGAGCTCTGTACAGAGGGAACGATCACTACTTAGAGACCTAATATTAAAAGCAGTACACTGTACACACATTACAAATAGTTAGGCACACATTTAACCCCTCCCCAGCCACAGTCATAAGTACAAGGACAGTGTATAGTATTATTACTGTATTAACGTCACTGGTGATGTTAGTGGCAGTTAATCAGTTTCCCCCAGCGTCAGTTAGTGTCAGATTGGTCGCCGCACTATCGCAGTCCCATTAGAAGTCACTGATCAAAGCCTTTGGTAGTTAAAAATGAAAACATATATATTTTTTTTTTTAAGAAATTGTATTTATTTTTTTTATTTGATATGTTTTATAGCAGAAGGTAATTTTTTTTTAAATGTTTGGTGTTTTTTTGCTTATATCGCAAACAATAAATAAAAAAAAAAATTGGTGATCAAATACCACCTCAGGCTCCATTCACACCAATGTGTTTTTCATGATTTTTGCAGAAACACAGGACATTTTTTTTAACATGAGTTCCTATACAAATCAATGCATTTGTGTGCCTCTGCAAATTTAGGAAAGGGTTCGGGACTGTTTTAACCACTTAAGACCCAGACCATTATGCAGGTTAAGGCAGGGTTTGACAAATTTGCTTGGAATCTAGGAGGCAGCTAAAAGTTAAGAGCCAGAAAACGTGCCCGTCTCGCCAAGCTCGCGCGCATGTGAGGTAGCCCTAGACTTCCTCTGTAACTCAAAACATGCAACCTGTAGAATTTTTTAAACGTCGCCTATGGAGATTTTAAAGGGTAAAAGTTTGTCGCCATTCCACTCGGTGTAACATTATCTTTCACAATATAAAAAAAAATTGGACTAACTTTACTGTTGTCATGTTTTTTTAATTAAAAAAAGTGTAATTTTTCCCCAAAAAAGTGCGCTTGTAAGACCGCTGCGCAAATAGTGTGACAGAAAGTATTGCAATGACCGCTATTTTATTCTCTAGGGTGTTAGAATAAAAAAAAATATGTTTGGGGGTTCTAATTAGAGGGAAGGAGTGAAAATACACATTAGAACTGCTAGAACTGTTTTACTTGTAATGCCAAACGGCCACCACAAGATGGCGCCAGATCACAGAAGGCCGCAAAGCCGTGGCCTCAATTACCGGCGATCGCGGCGGACGCGCACCGGCTAATAATTAAGACCGCAGCTTTGCGGCCTAAGCTTCCTTCTATGAAGGCCGCAAACCACGGCCTCAATTACTGGCGGGCGCGGGCACCAGGTCACAATTTCTTGTCGCAATTGCGACCGGGCATCCGGATTTTGTCGAGCCCTGGTTTAAGGACCTTGCCCCTTTTTGCGATTCGGCACTGCGTCGTTTTAACCGACAACTGCGCAGACGTGCGATGTGGCTCCCAAACAAAATTGGCGTCCTTTTTTTCCCCACAAATAGAGCTTTCTTTTGGTGGTATTTGATCACCTCTGCGGTTTTTATTTTTTGTGCTATAAACAAAAATAGAGCGACAATTTTGAAAAAAAAAATCAATATTTTTAACCTTTTGCTATAATAAATATCCCCCAAAAATATATAAAAAAATGTTTTCCTCAGTTTAGGCCGATACGTATTCTTCTACCTATTTATGGGGGGGGGGGAATCGCAATAAGCGTTTATCGATTGGTTTACGCAAAATTTATAGCGTTTACAAAATAGGGGATAGTTTTATGGCATTTTTATTAATTTTTTTACTACTAATGGCGATCAGCGTTTTTTTTCATGACTGCGACATTATGGCGGACACATCGGACAATTTTGACACATTACTGTGAAAATGACAATTGCAGTTTAGGAGTTAACCACTAGGGGGCGCTGAAGGGGTTAAGTGTGACCTCATAATATGCGTTTTTAACTGTAGGGGGCGGGGCTGGACGTGTGACGTTAGTGATCGTCTTTCCCTATATCAGGGAACAGACGATCACTGACATTGCCACAATGAAGAACGGGGAAGGTGTGTTTACCTTCAGCTCCGGTGACCGATCGCTTGACAACGGCAGCGATCGAGTCCGCGGTCACGGAGCTTCGGACCGGGTCGAAGAGACACGTACAGGAACGTGATTGTGCCCAGCCATGCCATTCTGCCGACGTATATCGGCATGAAGGGGTCCTTAACCACTTCCCGACCGCCGCATGTATATGTACGTCCACAGAATGGCACGTACAGGAAAATGGGCGTACAGGTACGTCCTTGCCTTTCCGCGGGTCCGATCGGGACCCACCCCCGCTACATGCGGCGGTCGGATTCCCCCGGCGGAGCGATCCGGGATGACAGCGCGGCTATTCGTTTATAGCCGCTCCGTCGCGATCGCTCCCCGGAGCTGAAGAACGGGGAGAGCCGTATGTAAACACGGCTTCCCCGTGCTTCACTGTGGCGGCGCATCGATCGAGTGATCCCTTTTATAGGGAGACTCGATCGATGACGTCAGTCCTACAGCCACACCCCCCTACAGTTGTAAACACACACTAGGTGAACCCTAAGCCCCCATTTACACCTAGGCGTTTTGTCGCCTGTAGTGTGACGCCGCTGCCATCCCGAGACGCCAGAGGGATGATTTAACATTGCCCTCTATGGAGATGGTTCACATCTCCACGCTGAACGCCTGCCGCCTGAAAAAAAGTCCCAGACCTTTTTTTCAGGCGGCTTTCGGCATTCGGCATAGGAGATGGGAACCATCTCCATAGGGGGACAATCTAGGGGCACATCTAGGCGGACAATCGCGGCGTTTTGTCGCCGCAAATCGCGGTACAAAACGCCGCTATTTGTCGCCGCAATTCGCAGGACAAAACGCCGCGATTTTGTCTGCCTAGATGTGAATGCAGCCTAACTCCTACAGCGCCCCCTGTGGTTAACTCCCAAACTGCAACTGTCATTTTCACAATAAACAATGCAATTTAAATGCATTTTTTGCTGTGAAAATGACAATGGTCCCAAAAATGTGTCAAAATTGTCCGAAGTGTCCACCATAATGCCGCAGTCACGGAAAAAAAAAAAATCGCTGATCGCCGCCATTAGTAGTAAAAAAATATATAAAAAAATAAAACTATCCCCTATTTTGTAAACACTATAAATTTTGCGCAAACCAATCGATAAACGCTTATTGCGATTTTTTTACCAAAAATAGGTAGAAGAATACGTATCGGCCTAAACTGAGGAAAAAAAAAAACATTTATATATGTTTTTGGGGGATATTTATTAAAGCAAAAAGTTAAAAATATTGAATTTTTTTCAAAATTGTCGCTTTATTTTTGTTTATAGCGCAAAAAATAAAAACCGCAGAGGTGACCAAAAGAAAGCTCTATTTGTGGGGAACAAAGGTAGCCAATTTTGTTTGGGAGCCATGTCACACGAGCGCGCAATTGTCTGTTAAAGCGACGCAGTGCCGAATTGTAAAAACGCCTTTGGGCATTTAGCAGCATATTGGTCCGGGGGTTAAGTGGTTAAAAGCAAAACAATGCTTTTTTTGGTTCAATGGACTTCAGTGATGAAATTGCAAAAAGCATTTAGCGCATTTTTACTGCGATCCTCATTTTGAACTTCAATACAGGGCACTTTCACCCAATTCCTGCCCAGGCCAATTTTCAGCTACCAGCTCCGTCGCATTTTGAGTGACAATTGTGCGGTCATGCAATACTGCACTGAAATTTTTTTTTGGTGGTATTTGATCACCGCTGGGTTTTTTTTCTTTGCGATACAAAAAAAAACTGTTATAAAAATGTTGTAAATAAGTATGCTTTCTCCTTCACTGATGAGACTGCACTGACGGGACAGGCACTAACAGGCAATCACTAAGGGGCACAGATTGGCATCCCTGGTGGGCTCTAGTGGGCACCCTCGATGGGTCTGCACTGATAATCAATGTGACGATTATCATCATAGACCCCTGTCAGGAGAGCAGCCAATCAGCTCTCCTCTACCCGTGCCTGTCAGCAGGAGTAGAGAAAATGCAGATAAATGGCACTCCCTGGCTACCAGGTGATGAGCTGCAATTGTACACAGTTGATCACATAGTAAAGAGCCTACGTCATAGGCTCTTTACAGGGATAGGAGATGCGGTGTGTGATAATGACACACCACTAATCGCTGCACTGCGTGCCCCTGCTGGATGTCATATGACGCCCAGTCAGGATAATACAACCACTTTCAGGTTGTCATTCTGCTATATGGTGAGCGGGAAGTGGTTAAATCTGTCCAACAACAAATTCTAAAAAATGCAAATTGTGGTATACAAAAAAAAGGGGGGGGGGAGAAGCAGAAAGCACAACAAAAATCTCTATTTGTGTGTAAATAAAAGGATTGAAAATGTTGTTTTGGTAAAGCGTTGCATGACTGCGCAATTACCAGTTAAAGTAGCACAGTGTAGTATGAAGTAACATCGACACCCCCTGCAGATCGCAACTGCGGTATACTGCATTTTAGTATAAACCGTGCACACGTGCCCATAGGCTCTGGCACAGCTTTCATCTCCTGGCACAGCCTGTGGGCACATCTGCACACTGTGATTTTCCGAGCATATACAAAGATTTGGAAGGTTTCAGGAAACCTTGTACGAAGCAGGTGGAAATTGCAGAAATGCAGCTTAGCAACACAAATAAAAGTACTTTAAAAAAAAATCCATCTGTGGAAGATGGAGGAGGCAGGGCAGCATAACGTGCCCTTGAGGGTGAAAGTCCCCTTTAATGTACGTAGGTGACAAAGCCATCATAGGCCTGTACATAGCTGTACTAACACACTTGGGTGTGCCTTGAAGGTGCGGCTGTTCTAGGAAATGGTAATGTCTTCTACGGAGTCACCACACGCACAGCGCTCACACAGCTCCTGACCTCCCACCAACAAACTTACCTTTTAGGTAGTGGTGGTCAGTCAGCTGTAGTCAAGTCCACCCTCTACAACGTACAGACACTTCCTGTACTGTACTGTACTGTACCAGGAAATACTGAGAGACAAGTGCACATGTGTACACGCCCCTCCTTCCTGCTCTTACTGGCAGCTGATTGGTCTTTTCCTTGGTGCTCGTTATAAGAAAGCATCCCCCGGTATCCTTTAGCTGAGCTCACCGTTCCCTCCTCTTAGCTGGGTGGAGACACTTCCGTGGATGATTCAGACCATTTCCTTGGTAACATTGTGCAAGTAGAGTTCTTATCGCTGTTATGAGAGAACCAGAAGAATGCTATATACCTGTTATGAGAGAACCAGAAGAATGCTATAAACCTGTTATGAGAGAACCAGAAGAATGCTATAAACCTGTTATGAGAGAACCAGAAGAATGCTATAAACCTGTTATGAGAGAACCAGAAGAATTCTATATACCTGTTATGAGAGAACCAGAGGAATGCTATATACCTGTTATGAGAGAACCAGAAGAATGCTATATACCTGTTATGAGAGAACCAGAGGAATTCTGGCTGCTTTGGATTTAGTGGTTAAATAGGCTATAAATCTCCCTGTCTAAGACAGTTGTACTTTTAGATAAGTCTAGAATAAGGCTTGCCTCTAGGTACTGTAAATATCTCCTAAATGTATACCATTTGCCATATTTACTGTGTTTTGCGTCAATGATGAATCGACACATGCGCTGTGAAGAAACGCCCCCCCTGACGCTTCTTCCCGAGCGAGTGCCGTGACCAGCGGCTCCCCCACGCATGAGCGTGAGTGACATCATGCGGCTTTGGCCAGTCACAGAGCCCCAAAACGAAAGGGGCGAAGATGAATGTGGCCTCCAATGGGGACAACGTGATCTTCGTTTGCAGGTATGTTCCACATAATGGGCTAGTATGCTATGCATACTAGCCCATTATGCTTTTACTTTGCAGGGTACAACAGTGGAAGTAAAACCCATCGGTGTCACATTTGGCACCTTACAGGGGGGAGGGGGTGCAGATACCTGTCTAAGACAGGTATTTGCATCCACTTCCGGGAATAACCTACTGCGGCAGCCACGCCCCTACCCGCAGCCCCGACTGTCTTCTGGGAAACACACTGTTCCCGGGAGAGAGCGGGGACCAGTGACAGCGCGCCAAGCTACTCACGCATGCGCAGTAAGGAACTGGGCAGTGAAGCCGCAACACTTCACTTCCCGATTCCCTTAACGAGGATGGCGGCGGGTGCAGCCCGAGGACGAGCGATTGCCCGTCCTCGGTTACCGACATCACGGGCGCGCTGGACAGGTAAGTGTCCATATTTTAAAAGGCAGTAGCTGCTGGCTTTTAAAAAAAAAAAATTGTTGGTGGATACCTCCGCTTTAAGGCCATCGTTTGCAAAATAAAAATGCTTTTTTGGGTGTGTGTGTATATACAGTTGCAATAAAAAGTATGTGAACCCCTTTGGAATGATATGGATTTCTGCACAAATTGGTCATAAAATGTGATCTGATATTCATCTAAGTCACAACAATAGACAATCACAGTCTGCTTAAACTAATAACGCACAAAGAATTAAATGTTACCATGTTTTTTATTGAACACACCAATGTAAACATTCACAATGCAGGTGGAAAAAGTATGTGAACTGGTTGAACCTTCTTTTGGCAGCAATAATTTCAACCAAACGTTTCCTGTAGTTGCAGATCAGACGTGCACAATGGTCAGGAGTAATTCTTGACCATTCCTCTTTACAGAACTGTTTCAGTTCAGCAATATTCTTGGGATGTCTGGTGTGAATCGCTTTCTTGAGGTCATGCCACAGCATCTCAATCGGGTTGTGGTCAGGACTCTGACTGGGCCACTCCAGAAGGCGTATTTTCTTCTGTAAGCCATTCTGTTGTTGATTTACTTCTATGCTTTGGGTCGTTGTCCAGTTGCAACACCCATCTTCTGTTGAGCTTCAGCTGGTGGACAGATGGCCTTAAGTTATCCTGCAAAATGTCTTGATAAACTTGGGAATTAATTTTTCCTTTGATGATAGCAATCCGTCCAGGCCCTGATGCAGCAAAGCAGCGCCAAACCATGATGCCCCCACCACCATACTTCACAGTTGGGATGAGGTTTTGATGTTGGTGTGCTGTGCCTCTTTTTCTCCACACATAGGGGCTGATTTACTATTAACAATGCGCTGCGCCGGTTCATGGCTTAATTAGTGCGCCGGATGAATCCTTAATTAGGCGAATGAACCAGCACAGGGCGCAATGCAATTAAAATGTCTATGGGAGAGATCAAAAGTGTTAATTTAAAAGGTTTATATTTCTAAGTTTTGTCCTAAAAAGTGTTTGGGGACCTGAGTCCTGCCCCAGGGGACATGTATCAATGCTTTTTTTTTTTTTTTTAAACGGGAGCAGTGAATTTAATAATGCTTAAAGTGCAACAATAAAAGTGAAATCTTTATTTAAATTTCGTACCTAGGGGGGTGTAAAGTAAGCATGTGAAATAGCGCTTGTGGTAGTAGGAGATTGCACCATGGTGAGCTCTGTGGCCATTTCCTGAACTTGATGGTATAAACAGCAAAGTTCCTGTGCAAACATCTGAGCCTGCTCAGGATCCATGATAGGTTTTCCCTTTTTATGTATGGCTCGTGATAATGTCACGCTAGGAGCAGATAACAGTTCAGGTGTGCTAACTATGCAAATAGTTCAAGAACAAGAGCACATACCATGAGCAGGTCTGAGATGAGCAGGTCAGCTGAGACTTGTAGTTCACCGCTGCAGATGAAGGTGGATGTTTATCTGGCATTTATTACTAATGTTCAGATAAAGGAACACCTGGGTAGCAGTGATCATAACATGATTTCATTTAATGTTAACTATAAGCAAGAAATACATACAGGAAATATTAAAACACAACATTTTAAGAAAGCAAATTTTCCAAGGATGAGGGCTGCTCTCCAGGACTTGGACTGGGAGGGACTATTGGCACCGATGAACACAGAACAGAAATGGGAATTCTTCAAAAAGACTGTGTGGAACCTCACTGCAAAGTATGTTCCCATGGGCAATACGTTTAAAAGGCTAAAAATAAAACCTATGTGGCTCACGGTCAAAGTTAAAAAAGCTATAAACAATAAGAAAGTAGCTTTTAAAAAATATAAAAATGAAGGAACACTAGTGTTGTTTAAATGTTACAAAGAATATAACAGGATATGTAAAAAGGAAATCAAGGATGCAAAAATTCAAAATGAACGACAGATTGCAAAAGATAGTAGGACAAACCCCAAAAAATTCTTTAAATATATTAATAGTAAAAAGGTGAAGTCCGAGCATGTAGGCCCCTTACAAAATAATCTCGAGTGGGTGACTGGGGACAAAGAGAAGGCAAATTTATTAAATTCTTTCTTCAGCTCTGTGTATACAATGGAGCATGGGGGAGCTCATGTCCAGAATGGGGGTGGGAGTGACACAGCCCCAAATCCACAATGGCTCAAAAGAGATATGGTCCAGAAATATTTAGACAGAATAAAGGTGGATAAAGCACCTGGACCTGATGGCATCCACCCACGGATCCTAGGTGAGTTGAGCTCTGTAATTTCAAAGCCGCTGTATCTAATATTTAGAGACTCATTAATGACAGGAATAGTACCACTGGATTGGCGCAGGGCCAATGTGGTGCCCATATTTAAAAAGGGAACAAAGTCTTTACCAAGTAACTATAGACCTGTTAGTCTAACTTCTATAGTCGGGAAGATACTGGAATGTTTAATAAAATATGGGATATGATCAACATGTACAAATATATAAGAGGTCCATACAGTGGACTTGGTGTTGAGTTATTCACTTTACGGTCAACACTGAGGACAAGGGGGCACTCTTTACGTCTAGAGGAAAAGAGATTTCACCTCCAAATACGGAAAGGTTTCTTCACAGTAAGAGCTGTGAAAATGTGGAACAGACTCCCTCCAGAGGTGGTTCTGGCCAGCTCAGTAGATTGCTTTAAGAAAGGCCTGGATACTTTCCTAAATGTACATAAAATAATTGAGTACTAAGATTTGTAGGTAAGTTGATCCAGGGTAAAATCCGATTGCCTCTCGGGGGATCAGGAAGGAATTTTTTCCCCTGCTGTAGCAAATTGGATCATGCTCTGCTGTTTTTTTTTGCCTTCCTCTGGATCAACTGTGGGTATGGAGTTGGGTGTATGGGATTGTACTGTGTTTTTTAGTACATGATGCGGCCCCCGTGGCTTCAGGAGCGATCCGGGACGACGGCGCGGCTATTCGTTTATAGCCACTCCGTCCTTCCCCGTGCTTCACTGTGTCGGCGCATCGATCGCGTCATCCCATTTATAGGGAAGACACGATCGATGACGTCATTCCTACAGCCACACCCCCCTACACTAGTAAACACATACACAGTGATCCCTAAATGTTACAGCGCCCCCTGTGTTTAACTCCCAAACTGCAACTGTCATTTTCACAATAAAGAATGCAATTTAAATGCATTTTTTGCTGTGAAAATGACAATTGTCCCAAAAATGTGTCAAAATTGTCCGAAGTGTCCGCCATAATGTCGCAGTCATGAAAAAAAAATGCTCTGCTGTTTTTTTTTTGCCTTCCTCTGGATCAACTGTGGGTATGGAGTTGGGTGTATGGGATTGTACTGTGTTTTTTATTTTGTTTGTTTATTTTTTGTGGTTGAACTGGATGGACTTGTTTTTTTTTTTCAACCTGACTAACTATGTAACTATGTTTGTAGTTCACCGCTGCAGATGGATGTTGCTCGTGTTTGTAGTTCACCGCTGCAGATGAAGGTGGACGTTTATCTGGTGTTTGTAGTTCACCGCTGCAGATGGATGTTGCTTGTGTTTTTAGTTCACTGCTGCAGATGGATGTACTACAGAAGAATCAGGCAAAGCGTAGTCTAGGCAAGCTGGGTCATACACAGGTAGATCAGAGTTCAAACGGTACCGAATCAGAAGCGAACAAACAGGGTCAAACGAGCCGGGTCATACACAAAATATACAGAGCAGAAAGTCAGGCTGGATCACACAGTGGCAAACAAAGGTAACTCTATCACGAGCACTGATTGGATGATGATACAGGTGATTTAAAGGTGAGCTGCCCAATCACTGTTGTTTCCCAGGCAAAGGCTGTGTCAGGTGAGTTGTGCTGGGTCCTAAAGGGATCCTAGTACTAGAAAACGAAAAAAAAATCTGCGCTAACTCTAAATGAGTGAAAATAAGCAGCTACATACAAACAAAGCCAATGAAAATATAGAATAAAAAATGTAGCGCTAATGGGTTCAAAAAGTACAATAGATGTAACCATGTGAGGCAACAACTTAATGATACATGTGCACATAAAAAAGAGGTACCCGAAATGAGGTAGGATTGGGGTAACCTGGGGAGAAAAATCACGATGTGATAAAACGTGTAAAAAGTCTGAGATCACATCATTGAATGAACAGTCTCTAGCCAAAGCATTGAGCGAACTTCAATGGAAAAGTTGGTGCAGTGCATGGGATGGACTGATATCCAATAATTTGAATAGAAGGTAATCAAGTTGTCTGTAGAACTCAATGGAAATCACAATCACATCAGGTGTAAAGTAAGTATAAACACGCTTACCAGATGGGTTGGACTCTACTACTGTACAGCAAAGAGTCAATCAGACGTTGTGGTCTTTAGGGACCGGGACCACTGAAATCGGAATAGGACCGTTGTTGTAGCTGGAACTCCAACTGGCGTAGACACCTGGAACCAACGTTGCTCGGATAGCTTGTTGCGTAGTCACCACAGATTCGTGAATGTGACCCTCAGGCCGTATATCCAAGAGTACAGGAATGCATGTGGCTAAACCTCCAGTTGGACCGTGGAATGAATGGTATAAAAAATAGAAGAAAAAGGGGCTCCAATAGCGCAGGTCAATTAAACCAGGAGAGGTTTATTTTTAAAAGTCATACATGTAAAATTATGACAAGGATAAAAGTGATCACAAAAGCAATATGGGGTGCACAATAGCAATACCCGACGCGTTTCGGCCACATAAGCCTTTAACAGGGGCATGCCCCTGTTGAAGGCTTATGTGGCCGAAACGCGTTGGATATTGCTATTGCGCTATACAAGTTTCTCACTCACTTAAAAATAGATTTTATGGCTGGAGCTACACTTTAAAAAAGTACCAGTTCACAATTACAAACAGATTCTACCTAAAGCGGAGGTTCACACTAAAACAATTATATACCATTCCAACCAGCATACTGCCAACATGTACAGTAAGCTGTTTTTTTTCCGCTGTACATACCGTTTTATAGTTCTTTTTCTTTTCCGACTCCCGCGGGGAATAGGCGTTCCTATGAAGAGGCGTAGATGGCTAAGGTGCATCACGCGTTCCGAAAATAGCCGGACTGGGACTCGGCTATATACAGCGCCTGCGCAGTCAGCTCCTAGTCTGTGCGCAGGCACCGTATAGAGCCGAGTCCCAGTCCGGCTATTTTCGGAACGCCTGACACGCCTTAGGCTACGCGCTCGGAGCCACTCTATCAGGCTAATAGAAGGAGCACTGGCTCCGAGCGCATAGCCCAATCAGCCTTTGTTCTCCCTGTCTGACCCTCCTCCCGGAAGTGTTCCTCGGAAGTAATCACATGACCTGTCACGTGACCTGTGAGGCTGGAACAGGCCTCATCCTGATGGCCACAGGACAGGCCTGAAGACTACAGGATGTTACAGATGAGCCTTCTTTGCGTACCTTCTTGTAAGTGTGTTTTGTACAATGTGTCATTAAAAGAACCTCTTTAACCATTTAAGGACCGCCTCATGTACATATACGTCAGCAGAATGGCACAGGCAGGCACATCAACGTATATATACGTGCCCTGCTTGACGTGGGTCGGGGGTCCGATCGGGACCCCCCCCCCGGTACATGATGCGGCCCCCGTGGCTTCAGGAGCGATCCGGGACGACGGCGCGGCTATTCGTTTATAGCCACTCCGTCCTTCCCCGTGCTTCACTGTGTCGGCGCATCGATCGCGTCATCCCATTTATAGGGAAGACACGATCGATGACGTCATTCCTACAGCCACACCCCCCTACACTAGTAAACACATACACAGTGATCCCTAAATGTTACAGCGCCCCCTGTGTTTAACTCCCAAACTGCAACTGTCATTTTCACAATAAAGAATGCAATTTAAATGCATTTTTTGCTGTGAAAATGACAATTGTCCCAAAAATGTGTCAAAATTGTCCGAAGTGTCCGCCATAATGTCACAGTCACGAAAAAAATCGCTGATCGCCGCCATTAGTAGTAAAAAAAATAAATAAATAAAAATGCAAAAAAACTATCCCCTATTTTGTAAACACTATACATTTTGCGCAAACCAACCAATAAACGATTATTGTGATTTTTTTTACCAAAAATAGGTAGAAGAATACATATCGGCCTAAACTGAGGAAAAATAAAATGTTATATATGTTTTTGGGGGATATTTATTATAGCAAAAAGTAAAAAATATTGAATTTTTTTCAAAATTGTCGCTCCCGAACTGTAAAAACCCCTTGGGTCTTTAGGCAGCATTTTGGTCCGGGGCTTAAGTGGTTAATACTGCACTTAGGTGGCGCTTACTTTCTCTACCCTTCTTAGATAAATCCAAACCCCCTAGAGCCCAATTATCTCGTCCAACTAGAGAGAGTCTTAAAAATTACTTTCAACATATAATCTTACAGACACCTGGAGGGAATTAAATCCCTCAAAACGTGATTTTACGAATTTTTCGCATCCGCATAATACATATGCCAGAATAGATCATATCTTGACACCTACGCCTGTTCTCCCTTTTATCATAAGTGTCCATATCAGGGATACAACACTCTTGGATAATTTTTTTGGTAATTGTGTCCTTGCGCTCCAATGCTCTCAGCAGAACAAGAGGAATTTGGAGACTCAATGATTCAATCCTTTCTGGCCCAGTTAAAGTTGAGGCGATTAATGAAGCGCTACAAGATTATTTCTCTTTTAATAACAATGAAGACACTTCAGCTGAAATGCTTTGGGCTGCTCACAAGGCATTCATTCTAGGTAAATTTATTCAGTTAGCAACGCAAATTAAAATGGAACGCAAGGCTAACATTGAACGTTTGGAGAAGGAATACACTTAAATTTCTAGGTTTCTAGATGATCTTCCCATCCCAAAACTTCACACCTCACACAGAGATCTACTAGAAACAGCTTTCACCGTGGAGGAGGTCACGGAAGTCATTAAGAATCTCAAGTCAGGTTCAGCTCCGGGTCCTAATGCATTGTCCATCCCGTATTACAAGGCCTTTGCTGATATTTTGGCTCCACATCTAACAACATTTTTTAACGCTAAAACATCGGGAGAACCATTGTATATACACCTTAATACAGCATATATAACAATTATTCCTAAACCCGATAAAAATCCTGAAGAAATTCCCAATTATCGTCCAATCTCTTTAATAAATAATGATATCAAGATCATGACAAAAATTTTGGCAAACTGCTTAGCTTCTTTTATAAAAACATATATACATAGGGACCAAGTGGGCTTTATCCCAGGTAGGCAAGGTCCTGACCAAATAAGAAGAGCCATAGATGTAGGGCCGGATTCAGGTAGGAGATACGACGGCGTATCTCCAGATACGCCATCGTATCTCTGAGTTGTATCTATGCGCCTGATTCATAGAATCAGTTACGCATAGATTTCCCTAAGATCCGACTGGCATAAGTGTCTTACACTGTCGTATCTTAGGCTGCATATTTACGCTGGCCGCTAGGTGGCGCTTCCGTCGATTTACGCAAGGAATATGCTAATTAGGTAGATATACGCCGATTCACAAACGTACGTACGCCTGGCGCTATTTTTTACGTTGTTTACGTTAGGCTTTTTCGGCGTAAGGTTGCTCCTGCTATTATGAGGCGTACGCAATGTTAAGTATGGACGTCGTTCCCGCGTTGAAATTTTTACATCGTTTGCGTAAGTCGTTCGCGAATAGGGCTGTACATAAGTTACGTTCACATCTAAAGCATTGACGATTTGCGGTGGAATTTCGAGCATGCGCACTGGGACTCTTTTACGAACAGCGCATGCGCCGTTCGTAAAAACGTCAAATACGTGGGGTCACACAAAATTTGGGTAAAACACGCCCACATCATCCACATTTGAATTAGGCAGGCTTATGCCGGACCACATACGTTACGCAGCCGTAACTTAGGGCACAAGTTCTTTATGAATACGGAACTTGCGCCCTAATTTACGGCGGCGTAATGTATCGGAGATACATTACGCCCGCATAACATTACGCAGGGCTACCTGAATCTAGCCCGTAATCTCTATACTCCAGTCTAACTGGGAGGGTATCAGTAGGTAACAGAAGTACACTTACCAAGGCCAAGATGCTGAGGGCGGCTCCCTTTGCGACCTAGCGCGGTCCGCCCCCTGGAGTGAGGACAGGGGGAAAGACGCACCAGGAGGCACCGGTACCGACAGGAAGGTGGAGGCCGGGTGTGTGGAGCAGGGTCAATCAGGAAGTAGTCCACTGGAAGTGGCTGGGAAGCACACCAGGATGATCCTGGAGGTCCGGGAACTGGTAACGGAAGCAGCAGAGGGTAATCCGGGAGACAGGCTGTGATCAAGGGAGCACGGAGATCAGGATAGTCCAGAGTTCAAGCCAATAGGTCAAGGGCGGGTGAGATCAGACAGTCCAGTAAACAAGCCGAGGTCCAAGGTTTAGGAGAAAGCAGCAATCCGGGAAACAGAGCCAAGGTCAGGTAATCAGGAACAAACAGAGTAGTTTTCACAACCAGGAAATACACCACTATTGCTGTGACAAGCCAGCAACCAGCCAGGAGAAAGGAGGTGGTTTAAATAGCCCGCTTCAGGGCTCTGATTGGTCAGACGGACCGCGGGTCCGTGCACGCCCTCGCGCGCCAACAGTGTGCACGCGCGCGGCGCTAACAGCCACGATTGCGCCGTTCTGAAGACAGGATTGGTGCCCTGATAGTGCCCCCCCTAGGGGCGGACTCCGGACGCCCAAACTGTCCATCAATTCCGGATGGTCCAGATGAAAAATTCGGATCAATCGAGGAGCGTGGAGGTTTCTGGAAGGTTCCCATGAACTGTCCTCAGGCGGGTAACCCTTCCATTTAACGAGATACTGGAGTTGCCTGTCCCTCTTCCGGCAATTTAGAATAGATTTCACCTCAAATTCTTTTTCACCTTCAATTTCCACTAGAGGAGGTGGAAGTTCTTCCCTTCCTGGAAAAGAGTCTGGTATAACGGGTTTGAGCAGAGATGCGTGAAAGACCGGGTGAATCTTGTAGGAATCCGGCAATGCCAACTCAAAAGCCACAGGGTTGATCACACATTTGATTTCGAATGGACCAATGAACCTAGGGCCTAGTTTCCGAGAAGGGATGGGCAGCCTGAGGTTCGTGGCCGATAACCATACCTTCTCCCCGACCTTAAAAGCTGGACACTCCTTCTTCCGCCTGTCATAAAATCTTTTGAAATTCTCTTGAGCTTGTCGCATGACTTCCTGGAGTTTTTGAAAATTTTGTTGCAGAGAGACTATGTGCTCTTGGACAGCTGGTACCAGTACCTCGGGGATAGCGTCCGGAAGAAAGGAAGGATGGTAACCATAGTTAGCCCAGAATGGGGTTTGGTTGGTGGATGAATGAACTGAATTATTATACGCAAATTCTGCGGATGGTAGCAAAGAGGACCAGTCATCTTGCGATGAGGAGCAGAAGCAACGGAGATATTGTTCCAACGTTTGGTTGGTCCTCTCCGTCTGACCGTTGGACTGCAGATGGTAGGCCGGTGAAAGGCAGGTTTTAATTTCCAGTGACTTGCAGAGCTCTTTCCAAAATTTCGATGTAAATTGCACACCTCTATCCGATATAATGGTTTTGGGTGCCCCATGGAGTTTCACGATCTCTTTAAAGAAAATTTTGGCGGTTTCTGCTGCAGAGGGTGTGCCAATCATGGGTAAAAAGTGTGCAAGTTTGGACAACCGGTCGACCACCACTAATATTGTAGTAAAGCCTCCAGAAGGTGGTAGGTCTACAATAAAATCCATTGAAATGTCCGCCCAGGGGCGCTCACGAACAGGAAGAGGTCTGAGTAAACCCCAGGATTTGGTTTTTGGACCCTTGTAGCGCTGACAACGGGAGCACGAAGACACGTAGTCCTTACAGTCCGACCTCCACTTCGGCCACCAGAAGGAGCGGCTGACCAGCTCCGCGGTTTTCCGTGCTCTAAAGTGGCCTGCTAACTTATGGTCATGGAACATGCTTAACACTAGTTGTCTTGTTTCCTCAGGTACAAAAACTTTGCCTCGTGACCACAGCAAACCGTCTCGTTTTTCCAGAGAGAGTGAGGGCTGGTCGGCAATTTGACTGGAAGCCGTCTTCAGAGAGGTAAGTAGATCCAACTGGGAAACTAGAAAAAAGTTCTGAGGGGTCAGGATGGTACTGGGTTCTGACTGGTCGGCCGTTTTGGTGAACATCCTGGATAGGGCATCCGCTTTCCCATTTTAAGATCCAGGTCTGAAGGTTATGTGGAAACTGAAACGGGCAAAGAACAGGGCCCAACGGGCTTGTCTTGGTCTTAGACGCTTGGCAGATCGTAAGTATTCCAAATTTTTATGATCTGTAAAAATCAAAATGGGATGAAGAGCACCTTCCAGGAGTTACCTCCACTCTTCTAGGGCAAACTTGATGGCCAGCAGTTCCCGATCCCGAACATCATAGTTTTTTTCCGTGGAGCTTAGTTTCCGTGAAGCGTAGGCTACCGGATGTAGCAGGATCTTGGGTCCTTGTCTTTGTGACAGGATAGCACCAGTGGCGGTTTCTGAGGCATCGACCTCCAGGATAAAGGGTAAGCTCGGGTCTGGGTGCCTAAGGACAGGTGCAGAAGAGAACAGGACCTTCAGTCTTTCGAATGCTTCCTGAGCTTCTTGGGACCAATGGAAACGGGGCCCTTGGCGAGTTAGTCTGGTGATGGGAGCCACAATGGCTGAAAAGCCGACAATAAATCTTCGATAAAAATTGGCGAAGCCAATGAAGCGCTGTACCCCCTTTTTATCAACTGGCGCTGGCCAGTCTTGAACTGCCTTGACCTTCTGCGGATCCATGGATATTCCATCGGTAGAAATGATGAATCCCAAAAACTGAACTGTGGTTTTTTCAAATTCACATTTTTCCGCTTTAAGGTAAAGCTTGTGTTCTCTGAGGATGGCTAGGACCTTTTTGACATGGAGACGGTGTAGCTCAAGTGATACTGAAAAGATGAGGATGTCATCCAAATAAACGACCAAAAAGTCATCCAGGTATGGGCGAAAAATGTCGTTTACTAGATGTTGGAACGTGGCAGGGGCGTTGCAGAGGCCGAATGGCATCACTAGGTATTCGAAGTGCCCGAACCTTGATCTAAAATCGGTCTTCCACTCATCCCCGGGCCTGATCCGGATGAGGTTGTAAGCCCCCCGGAGATCCAGTTTAGAAAAGACCCAGGCTGACCGAAAACATTGAAAAAGTTCCGGTCTGAGAGGCAATGGGTACCTGTTTTTAATGGTGATCTTATTCAGTTCTCTGTAGTCAATGCAAGGCCTGAGAGAACCGTCCTTCTTTTCAACAAAAAAGATTCCGGCCCCGGCTGGGGAAGAAGAAGGGCGGATGAATCGCTTCACTAAATTCTCGTCGATATAAGCCTTGAGGGCCACTAATTCAGTCTCGGAAAGCGGGAAGATCCGACCAAAGGGGATTTTAGAACCGGGTAGTAAGTCAATGGGGCAGTCGTATGGCCGATGTGGGGGAAGGCGGTCAGCTTGTTGTTTGTCGAAAACATCAATAAATCCGAGTATGCAGCAGGAACGTGTTGGAGATCCGCTGGTGCAGATATCAGGGTCGAGCAAGAAGCTTTGATGGGTTGAAGACAATGCTGAGAGCAGTAGGAGAAAGGAAATGTGATGTCCTTCTCAAGCCAGTCTATGGAAGGTTGGTGCACCTGTAGCCATGGTAGACCCAAAATGATGGGGAACAAAGGGGATGGAATGAGGTCCAGGGACAGATATTCTTGGTGACCGGTGTCAGAAATGGCATGAATAGGCAGGGTTTCCAGGGTGACTAGTCCGGAGCGGGGTAGCGAGCCGTCTGCCAGATGGATCTGTAGATGAAAGTCTTTAGGCCGGTAGGGAACGTGCAGCTTCTGGGCCAGGGCAGAATCCAGGAAGCAGCTGCAAGCCCCGGAATCAACGATGGCCGGCAGCCGGATTGCCCCCTGCGGGAGCTGTAGGGAAAGAAAAAGAACAACGTAAGTCTGTGGTAAGTTGGAAATGTGGCAACTGAGGGTAGGTGGAGATCTTGACTTACTAGGTCTTATGGGACAGGTGCGAAGAAAGTGGCCTGCACCACCACAATACAGGCAGAGGTTGGACTGCCATCTACGTTGCTTCTCTTCAGGAGTAAGAGGTGCCCGGACTAGCCCGAGCTGCATGGGTTCCGGATCTGGGAGTGAAGAGACGGATGGAACCGGAAGAGGTGGAGGAGCTGGAGAGAACCTTGGTGGGGTCCAATTGGGACGGGATGCTTGGAACCGTTCCTGTCGTCGTTCCCAAAGGCGTCTGTCGAGCTGGGTGGCCGACTGAATTATAGCTTCCAATGTGGCAGGTGGATCGCCTCTGGCTAATTCGTCCTTGAGGGACTCTGACAAACCTTGGCGGAATTGGTATTTCAGGGCAGCTTCATTCCACCCTGTATCAGCAGACCATTTTCGAAATTCCGCAACATAGTCCTCCACAGGTCTCCTTCCTTGACCTAGTTGATGAAGGGTAATTTCGGCCGTGGCCGAGCGTAGGGGATCGTCGTATAATTTAGATAAGTGTTCAAAGAAAATGTCTATAGTATCCAAGATTGGACTTCTTTGTTCCATCAGGCTGTGCGCCAAAGCTTGTGGTTCGTCTGCAAGGAGGGAAATCACAAAGCCGACCTTCACGGCTTCCGAACAGAAGGTCCTGGGTTGCAGAGCCAGGTACAAGGAACAAGCATTTTTAAAGGCCCGGAATTTCTTACGGTCGCCAGCGAATCGCTCTGGAGTTGGTACACGCGGCTCTGGATGAGTTACAACCACTGGGAGGACCTGAAGAGGGTTGAGAGGTAGAAGGTCCCGTAGCTGGTGCCGCAGGGACGGCCGAAGGTCCAGGTGTGACATTCATCTGTTGAAGGCGACCGTCCATTTGTAGATAGCCTTCCTGTAGTTTCTGTACAGCTTCGGTCAGGGCTGAGACCTGTTGGCAGAGAGTCTCAAAAGGCGAGCGCGCCCTGTCGGCCTCGGACATCTGGCTGGCTTGTACTATCAGTAGGTCACAGAAGTACACTTACCAAGGCCAAGATGCTGAGGGCGGCTCCCTTTGCGTCCTAGCGCGGTCCGCCCCCTGGAGTGAGGACAGGGGGAAAGACGCACCAGGAGGCACCGGTACCGACAGGAAGGTGGAGGCCGGGTGCGTGGAGCAGGGTCAATCAGGAAGTAGTCCACTGGAAGTGACTGGGAAGCACACCGGGATGATCCTGGAGGTCCGGGAACTGGTAACGGAAGCAGCAGAGGGTAATCCGGGAGACAGGCTGTGATCAAGGGAGCACGGAGATCAGGATAGTCCAGAGTTCAAGCCAATAGGTCAAGGGCGGGTGAGATCAGACAGGCCAGTAAACAAGCCGAGGTCCAAGGTTTAGGAGAAAGCAGCAATCCGGGAAACAGAGCCAAGGTCAGGTAATCAGGAACAAACAGAGTAGTTTTCACAACCAGGAAATACACCACTATTGCTGTGACAAGCCAGCAACCAGCCAGGAGAAAGGAGGTGGTTTAAATAGCCCGCTTCAGGGCTCTGATTGGTCGGACGGACCGCGGGTCCATGCGCGCCCGCGCGCGCCAACAGTGTGCACGCGCAGCACTAAAAGCCGCGATTGCGCCGTTCTGAAGACCTGGGCAGGATTGGTGCCCTGATAGAGGGGGGCGCGAGACAAAAGGGGTTTCTTTTGGCCTTGGATCTCCAGAAGGCTTTCGACTCGGTCTCCTGGACTTATTTATTCACCCTTATGGAACAATGGGGCTTTGGGGATCGTTTCTTGGGTCTTTTACGCTCCCTTTACTCGTATCTTAAAGCGCAAATTTGCCTACTGGGGCATTATTCCAAACCATTCAACATAGGAACTAGACAAGGGTGCCTCCTTTCCCCTATTATCTTTGCGATAGCCATTGAAACTTTAGCTATTGCTATACGCCAAAACCCAAACATTCAAGGGGTCTCCTGCGGAGATCAAATACATAAATGTGGTTTGTTTGCAGATGACATTCTCTTATTTGTCACATCCCCTTTGATTTCATTACCAAACATTTGCAAAGTCTTGAACAAATTCTCTAAGATATCTGATTTGAAAGCTAAATCGCAGGCCCTGAACGTCTCGCTCCCCCCTCTAGTGTCTCCTCTCTAAAACAAGCATTTAAATTTGAATGTCAAGACTCCCCTATCAGTTATTTAGTCATCACACTGACAGCCCGTATAGAAACTCTTTATGATCACAACTACCCATGACTATATAAGAAATTGGAAGATGATCTTAAAAACTGGTTTAACTACTTGCCGACCTGCCGCCATCATTCTACCGCGGCAGGTTGGCTCTCCTGCGCGAGAGCCCGTAGCTCTACGTCGGCTCTCTCGCATGTAACTAGAGGTGCGCCCCCCGCTCGCCACGACTCCCATGCGCGTGCCCGGCAGGCGCGATCGCCGCAGGGCACACGCGATCGCTCGTTACAGAGCGGGGACCGGGAGCTGTGTGTGTAAACACACAGCTCCCGGTCCTGTCAGGGGGGGAAATGCTAATCCTCCGTTCATACAATGTATGAACAGAAGATCAGTGATTACCCCTAGTGAGGCCACCCCCCCACAGTAAGAACACACCCAGGGACATACTTAACCCCTTCCCCGCCCCCTAGTGTTAACCCCTTCCCTGCCAGTGGCATTTTTATAGTAATCCAATGCATTTTTATAGCACTGATCGCTATAAAAATGCCAATGGTCCCAAAAATGTGTCAAAAGTGTCCGCCATAATGTCGCAGTACCGAAAACAATCGCTGATTGCCGCCATTACTAGTAAAAAAATAATATTAATAAAAATGCCATAAAAATACCCCCTATTTTGTAAACGCTATAACTTTTGCGCAAACCAATCAATAAACGCTTATTGCGATTTTTTTTTTACAAAAAATATGTAGAAGAATACGTATCGACCTAAACTGAGGAAGAAAATAGTTTTTTTTATATATTTTTGGGGGATATTTATTACAGAAAAAAGTAAAAAATATAATTTTTTTTCAAAATTGGCGCTCTATTTTTGTTTAAAGCGCAAAAACTAAAAACCGCACAGGTGATCAAATACCACCAAAAGAAAGCTCTATTTGTGGGAAAAAAAGGATGCCAATTTTGTTTTGGGAGCCATGACGCACGACCACGCAATTGTCAGTTAAAGCGACGCAGTGCAGAATCGGAAAAAATACTCTGGTCTTTGACCAGCAATATGGTCCGGGGGTTAAGTGGTTAAGCATGAATTATCCTGGTTAGGAAGAATAAACTCAATAAAAATGACCTTACTCCCGAGAATTCTCTACTATTTCAGATCACTCCCCATTCCAATAAAAAAAGGTCACTTAAAATCTCTTCAGAGCAAAATCCTCAAATATAACTGGGGTACTTCAGGGTTTCGTATATCTCAGAACACACTTTATCGTCATAGATGTAATGGAGGTCTGAGTCTTCCAGACTTACACAAATATTTTATAGCAGCAAGACTAGCACAACTCTCCTCGATATACTCAAGGTCTGAGAAACCGGATTGGATCAAGATGGAGAATCAAGCAGTACCCTGCTACTCCCTTGATTATCTTCTATGGAGGTCACCCAAGAAACAACCACCCATAATGTCTCCTATCCTGTCTCAATCCTTTGCTCTATGGGACAGATTCAGGTGTCATCAGGCTCTTATTTCCATAGGACATCCTCTAATTCTGTTATTTAATAACCCGGATTTTCCTCCAGGATTAAATGTGGAAAATTCAAATGGTGGACAGACAGGTTTATACCGCATATACCTCTTATGTTATTTTTTCCCTTCCTTTTTATTTTTACCTGTTCTTCAGTTTATATTTACTTATTGGTTGTTGATTATCCTTTCTTTTTTGTTATATCTCTCCGGGAGGTATCTTGATTACACCAAAATGTATTGTGATTTATTGTCTTTATATTATTTCTTATTTCTTAAAAATAAAATACTTTGAAAGTAAAAAAAAAAGAAGAAAACAACTGATAGCAGATGTGAAATCCACCTGCCGCTCAGAGATTCAGGCCCTCCAATCGGGCCTCAAGCACTTAGCAGACAGAGTGGAAATGGTGGAGGAGGATATCCAGGAAACCAAACTAGCAGTCCACAGGACCCAAACCCAGGGTACGGAGCACTGCACCTTACTTAGAGATATGCAACGCCACGTGGAGGACCTGGACAACAGGGGACGTAGAAATAACATCCGCATGCGGGGGATCCCGGAGTCAAAGGGCCCTGAGGATGTGCACTCCACTTTACAGACCCTGTTCAACAACCTGATGGGTCAGCCTCCTGCTAAGCCTATAGAAATGGACAGAGCTCACTGGGCCCTGCGCCTCAAAGGAGCCATCTCCAAACCCCGGGACATAATATGCAGGCTAAGTTCCTACCCCCTGAAAGAGGAGATAATGCGACAGGCTCGTCTTGCCCACAGAGTGTTATTATATGAAGTTCCAGTCCACCTTTATCCGGATCTATCGTGGATCACCCTGCAAATGCGCAGATTGCTTCTACCATTGCTGCACACTCTACAGGAAGAAAATATACCCTACTGCTGGGGATTTCTGTTCAGCCTTACAGCTAAACATCAGGGCAAAACGGCTGTGTTGAGATACCCGGAAGACCTGGAAGCATTCTGTGATGTTCTAGAACTTTGTGTTCCCCAGCTCCCAGACTGGGACCTTGTGGCCACAGCACCCCCACCTCCCACAGTTTGGCAGAAGGTTCCTCCAACTAAACTCCCCAGGGGCTCAGAGGGAACCAAGAAGGGTCACCACACGCAACAACGGAAAACCTGATCTGACATAGGCAGAGCGGGGTAAGATCTTCCGGCACCTTGCCTCATTGCTTCTGCCAGTGATTCTGCCCTGGCCACTACCCTTGAACCCTAGCCCTAGCTCTATTTTTGGTTAGCATTATGGGCAAGTCTCGGACGAGACTTTAGAGAGAGACCTTTCATACCTCACCCCCCCCCTCCCCATCCTCATCTCAGTGTACTGGACTATAGTTGCACACGGTCCTGTTGTTTTGCTCAACCGTCCTAGGGTTCCCCTGCGTCCCTCTGACTCACCCTTCGGGTGTGGGGTTGCCGAAACACACGGGAAGCCGTCTTGACCTAGGCCAGTTGGCCCTCAAAGGTCTTGAGTTTATGTTAGTAATATGTTACCAATGTTGCCTAAAAGTAATTTTTCCTTTTCTCTTTCTTCTAGCATTTCCCCTTTCCTTTCTCTTTTTAATTCATTATCTGGCTCTGCACAGGAATCACGGAACTTCTCTGGTTCTCCTCCCGTGGGGTGCCCCCTCCCAACCTTCGGTGCCTGGAACTTCTCCATCCACATCAGATAAGTACAATCCCCACCACCCTCACACATCCCCATGGCTAAGATATTATCTTTAAATGTCCACGGACTGAACTCCAATAGAAAAAGGCATCTGGCGCTGAGGGAGTTTAGGCAGCCGGGGGCGGATGTTATTATGGTCCAGGAAACACACTTTGACAAGGGGGGGGTGTCACGATTCCGCCGACCGACGGCGACTAGCTAACCGCGACGGGCGCTTTGTGACGGGGCTATATGAGGAACTAAGGGAATAAGGGGGAACTTCTACTGAGCATGTAAGACTAGCTGTGGTACTTTCACAGCCCGCACTACCTTTGGCCACCACTAGAGAGAGACTCCACTCCAATCCAGCTAGCTGATCACACACAGGCAGATACGAATCTTACATAAAATCTGGTGCACTCTTAGGGTTGGGAAACAGTCTAGCAATTACTACACACTTCTAGGGTTCCTCCAGATATCCTGTAAGCTTGAACCCCAGTGTTAATCACTCTTCCCAGTGTCCCCACACCCACACACCAGACACACAATAAATCATAGCCTGCCACCACCCAACAGTTTGTCCGCAGACTGGTCTGCTGAGCCACCACACACAGATCTCCGTCTGGCAGATCTTTTAGCTTACAATCTGCATGCAATCTGCCAACACACAGGGCAACTGCATACCGATTGGCACGCAACATAGACTGAGCACTTAGGCACTAAAATACAATAACCTCTCCAGAGATATGAGTCCTAGCATAGTACACAGAAGTCACTTATTAATTGTATCATTTAATATCCCGAAAGTGGGCAGCGCATACAAAGAAAAAAGAGTTACCAAAAAAGATACAAATAATACAGAAAGACACACAATTGGCAATTTGCTATGAAAATAAAAAGGGATAAAAACAGAAATAAAACTTTACAAAGTCTATCCGTTAGTAGAAGCATACTGGAACATGTGGCACTCCCCAGTTTGGAACTGCCCTCTTGAATTTGGACTTGAAGATTTTCACTAAATTGCTCTCAATCCGTCTGAACTCTGTCCTCCCCTCTCTTATCCATAAAGACCAAGTGGGATTTGTCCCGCTCCGCCAAGCGGGGGACAATACTAGGAAAATAATTGACCTTGTGGAGGTGGCGAACAGGGAGGGACGGCAATCCCTACTACTTAGTTTGGATGCTGAGAAGGCGTTCGATCGCCTGGGGTGGCCCTTCCTCTGCCACGTTACGCCATGTGGGGTTCGGGGGACCTTTCCTGCAAGCAATCCAACACCTATACACTGCTCCTTCCTCTCAAGTCAAGACCCCCTTTGCCCTTTCCTCTGCGTGTTCCCAGTGACTAATGGCACTAGGCAGGGATGTCCACTGTCCGCCCTGCTCTTCGCACTTTGCGTCGAACCCCTGGCCGCCACTATCCGCAGGAACCCGGACATCAGGGGCATACTAGTTAGAGATCGGGAGTTTAAAATCTCACTATTTGCTGACGATATAATTCTCACACTGACCCAACCTAGGACCTCCCTCCTGAACCTACACGCGGAACTGGACTGGTTTGGGGCTTTGTCAGGTTACAAAATAAATGCTTTCAAATCAGAAGCGATCCCGGTTAATATTCCCAACAGGGAGGTAGCTCACCTACAGGCCAACTTTCCGTATAGCTAGAAGATCTCCTCCCTGAAGTATTTGGGGATCCACATCACTCCGACACTACCCTTTACCGGTAGAATTCCCCCCCTTTTCGCTCTATCAGCGCCCTCCTCCTGCAGTGGAAGAAACACCACATCTCCCTCCTGGGGAGGGTGGCGTCAGTAAAGATGACGATTCTCCCAAAAATACTGTACCTGTACCTTTACAAAATATAGGCTCAGTACACACTGTCGAGTTTCTGTTTGATAACATTATATAAGAAAAATAGTGATCCTGAATTTGTTGAACGCGAAGGCTGCAACCTTATTACTTAAACTACGCGTGTAATGTCTTATATGTATATCTGTTGAAAATCTCTAAATAAAACGGTTATTGGAAAAAAAAAAACATTTAAAGGTATGTTTTTTAAAACAAAATTCACAATAACATATTTTGAAATGCAGACTAGGATATGTATGTAAAATAGTGCATACGTGTTCATTTAGTGTAGCAATCAGGGCTAGGATACTAGCATTGTAACTGAAGCAATAAAGAGGAGTCGTCAATTTTTAACCCAATGCAGGCTTGGTCTGTATCCACTACAAATCACTTCTTAAAGAAGTCAACAATCCAAGATAAGCTAAAGACCTGTTGGAGACCACGACTCCACCGATTAGACCAAACGGTCCTGTGATCGATCTGATTTGTGGGGTTTGTCCCAATTGTCCTGCCTTTTTGTATAATTTGTATTATTATAATTGTTAAATAAATTTTTATATATATTTTATATTGTTGTACACTAGTGCCTTTAAAGTCCCAAACAACCTTCCTTCTCCTCTTCTCTTGATCTATGGTCAATTAATCAGGCCCCAAGCAGCCTTGGTTTGAGTTCACTGATCAAGATATACCCATTACAAACAACAGGGATGTTGGCACAGTTTATAGACTTTGCTATTTAATTCTAACGAGGCAATACTCGCAATTTTTACTGTTTCTAATTTGTCAGTAAGTTGTCGGGTATTTTTGCGTATGACACCAGTGATGGACATAAAGGTACCCCGCAATGTAGTTTTAAAGGCCTCCCATTCTGTGGAGGGATCCACTGTGGCCAGATTGTCTTTCCAATAGCCCGAGATGCCTTTTCTACATTCCCTCTGCACCACTTCCAGCCAGTAAGAATTCAAGCGCCAAACAGTAGGGCCCGAACCAGGGAGGAGGAGTAGGTCCACAGAGAGGGGAGCGTGATCCGAAACCCCCCTGGGCAAATAGGAAACAGCAGAGACAATGGGAAGAGTGTCTGACGTGGCAAACGCCAGGTCAATTCGAGACATGGTGTGGAAAGAGTCAGAGTGGCAGGAATATTGTCACACATCCGGATGTTTCCAGCGCCATACCTCTGTGAGACCATGAACCTGTGTCCAGTCTACAAATAAGGGGAAGGGCCTACCACCACCCCCAAGCGGTCCATAGCAGGATCTAAGATGGCATTAAAGTCACCCACATAAAGTAGGGGGCCTGGGGGTCTGGACAACAGCTGGAGCGACAATTTGAAAAAATAAAAAATACTGCGCTATCTTGTAGATACAAAAGCCGCTAACACAGCAAGAGAGATCAAAAAATTTCTAATAAAACATATGTGGAAAAAGTGTAGTGCTAACAATGAAACAAATTGTGATAATACAATAAAATTAATTAAATCGTGCAACACCACATGTGAATGAATGGTATTAGAAAGTCCATATGTTAATGGGTGAATCGGTGAATCGGTTCCACTGAATAAAACAGATGCACAAAATCCGATATATGAAAAAGTGAGAAGTCCACCACCACTTATGACAAGGGGCTTACCGGATCGATTGAACCTAGACAGGCATATACCTTCTAGGTCAATCAGGCTTTGTTAAAGTTGATATACTGAATCGGGTACACCATACACGTCATGCGATTCGGTATCAATGAAGGCAAACCTCAGACAGATAACTCAAAATTGGTTCCCAACAGACAGCGTTTTTCAACAGATCACACAGAGGGCATATCAGTAGTCCAACCGATAAGCATGAAAAAGAAAAAGCAGGGCGCACATACCGTAATTCCGTAAAAAAATCGATATTTATTTTAAAAGAGAGTTACTCACATATTGCAATGGTCAATTGAGCTCATAGAAAAAGGGTAGCAGGAACAACAGTAGTCCATCCCGACATGTTTCGTTACAAAAAGAACATCATCTGGGGTACTGTCATCATGCTACACTTACCCTTATATACAGCATAGGATACCCACGTTCATATCCAGGCTCCAATAGGCAGCTGATGGCAATAGCATAGCACTTCCTGTATATTCCAATGGAGGATATGGCGTGCGGGTCAAGCCTCTCTTTCAGTACAGGAAGTACATCAAGAGGATAATTAAAATAGACCAGACCTCGAGAAACAGAGCTATAAGCTCACTCAATGGCGTCCGCTCGGACAAAAGAGAATTGTGGCCGTGCAGGAAAGAAATATAAAGAGTGGGATTGCAATTCATATATCCAGTAGGTTTCAAGTCTGGATACTCCCCTAGTCTTGGCTCCCCCTCGCCAGGGTGGGATATACCTATCAACACCTATCAGCACATAGCCAAGATCATAGGAGGTGACACTAAACATACTGGCTCAGATTCAAGAAGCACTTGCGCCCGCGCAACCATAGGTTGCGCGGCGCAAGGGCTTACTTGCTCCGGTGTAACGAGTGCTCCTGATTCAGGAACCTCGTTACACCGACTGCAGCCTAGGATATGACAGACATAAGCCTCCTTATGCCTTCATATCCCAGGCTGCATTCTTGCGTTGGCCGCTAGGGGGCGCTGCCATTGTGATCGGCGTATAGTATGCAAATTGCATACTACCACCGATTCACAAAAGTTGCGCGGGCCCTGAGCACGCAAGGTACGGAGTTTCCGTACGGCAACTTTAGCGCAAGGTTGCTCCTGCTGTAGCAGGGGCAGCCAATGCTAAAGTATAGCTGCGCTTCCCGCTCGTGAAATTTAAATTTCACGTCGTTTACGTAAGTGATTCGTGAATGGCGCTGGACGCCATTCACGTTCACTTAGAAGCAAATGACGTCCTTGCGACGTCATTTGCCGCAATGCACGTCGGGAAAGTTTCCCGACGGAGCATGCGCTGTTCGCTCGGCGCGGGAGCGCGCCTAATTTAAATGATTCCCGCCCCCGGCGGGATCATTTACATTAGGCAGCCTTACGCCCGGCTGTTTAGCATATCGCCCACGCAATTTACGGAGCAACTGCTCCGTGAATCGCGGGAAAAACGCAATATTTGCGTGGGCGCAGAGAAAAATATTTGCTCTTTGCCCACGCAAATATTGCTCGGATCTACCTGAATCTGGGCCACTGTACCTAGGCATTATAGATCTTGTCACAGTCGGGATCGCAGTTCTTGATCATTGATAGGTATATCCCACCCTGGCGAGGGGGAGCCAAGACTAGGGGAGTATCCAGACTTGAAACCTACTGGATATATGAATTGCAATCCCACTCTCCCCAGGGCATGAATGTAGAGTGGGATATCAACGCATTCATTAACCAGTCCTAACCAATTGGTTGATTCTATACATTTTTCTATTAGTGGTTAATTAACTGTCTTTTTTATCATCATGATATGTAGTATTTTTGCTGTTTTTTTCTGTAAACCTATGTTCAATCTCGGCTCCAATAGGAATGCATGCCCCTTTTTTTCCCCCCGTTTCCTATCATAGGGGGTTTATTTAGGCAATTTTATCATTTTCCTTTTATAGCCAGATTTTAGTACATTTTAAATAAATAATTTTTATTTTAAGTTTTTTGACACATACATTTTCCTAAATGTCATTTATGTCATCTAACATCATACAAGTATTTTAATTACAGGCTAACTTCTGTTTTTTAATATTAATACTATATCCATCACAGTGTTGTGCTTTGGATTTCGTTTCAAATAGATCGTTTTTTAAATAAGCTTGTTTCTCTCTCCCTATCATTCCATTGCACTTCCACAGTAAGGCTATTCATATTTATGTATACTGCTGTGGAGTGCACAGTCCCGAATTCAACATGAGGCTTGGTAATGCGGTCATGTGACCATAATCTACCAATAGGGGGAGAGTATGTCTAATCGTCCTCATCCTCAGAATGAGGCTTGGTTGCAATAACATAGGATGTGCTGCGACGCTGTGTTAGAGCGTGGAGCGCACATCCTTTCACTAATACAGGCACTGATGTTTTTATATTTCTTTCCTGCACGGCCACAATTCTCTTTTGTCCGAGCGGACGCCATTGAGTGAGCTTATAGCTCTGTTTCTCGAGGTCTGGTCTATTTTAATTATCCTCTTGATGTACTTCCTGTACTGAAAGAGAGGCTTGACCCGCACGCCATATCCTCCATTGGAATATACAGGAAGTGCTATGCTATTGCCATCAGCTGCCTATTGGAGCCTGGATATGAATGTGGGTATCCTCTGCTGTATATAAGGGTAAGTGTAGCATGATGACAGTACCCCAGATGATGTTCTTTTTGTAACGAAACATGTCGGGATGGACTACTGTTGTTCCTGCTACCCTTTTTCTATGAGCTCAATTGACCATTGCAATATGTGAGTAATTCTCTTTTAACCACTTAAGCCCCGGGCCTGTTTTTCAGATTCGGTGTTTACGAGACTAAAACATTTTTTTTTGCTAGAAAATTACTTAAAACCCCCAAACATTATATATATTTTTTTCTAACACCCTAGAGAATAAAATGGCAGTCATTGCAATACTTTTTGTCACACCGTATTTGCGCAGCGGTCTTACAAGCGCACTTTTTTTGGAAAAAATTCACTTTTTTAAATAAAAAAATAAGACAACAATAAATTTGGCCCAAATTTTTTATATATTGTGAAAGATAATGTTACGCCGAGTAAAATGATACCCAACATGTCACGCTTAAAAATTGCGCCCGCTCGTGGCATGGCGTCAAACTTTTACCCTTAAAAATCTCGATAGGCGACGTTTAAAAAATTCTACAGGTTGCATTTTTTGAGTTACAGAGTAGGCCTAAGGCTAAAATGATTGCTCTCGCTCTAACGATCGCGGCGATACCTCACTTGTGTGGTTTGAGCACCGTTTTCATATGCGGGCGCTACTCGCGTATACGTTCGCTTCTACGCGCGAGCTCGTCGGGACGGGGCGCTTTAAAATTTTTTTTTGCTTTTCGTATTTAGGGGGGGGCCCTCTCCCGCCACCGATAACGGCGATCTCGCGGCAAATCCGCCGCGGAGACCGCCGTTATCGCTGACAGGACCGCCCACTGAAAAGATGAATATCTCGGTTGTGGCGGCAGCTGCTGCCGTTACCGATATATCCATCTTCAAAGTGATGACGTATAACGACGGTGGGCGGTCGGCAAGTAGTTAAAATAAATATCGATTTTTTAACGGAATTACGCTATGTGCGCCCTGCTTTTTCTTTTTCATGCTTATCGGTTGGACTACTGATATGCCCTCTGTGTGATCTGTTGAAAAACGCTGTCTGTTGGGAACCAATTTTGAGTTATCTGTCTGAGGTTTGCCTTCATTGATACCGAATCGCATGACGTGTATGGTGTACCCGCTTCAGTATATCAACTTTAACAAAGCCTGATTGACCTAGGAGCGACCATTTGGGCAGTGAAATGGGGGAGGAATATAAATGTTAACAAGGGTGAACGTCACAAAGGAAATTTGTAAGGCGAGTACTATAAATCTCCCATCGGGGTGTGTTTTAACTTGTAGAATTTCAGCGGAGAGAGATTTAGCCAGCAGAATAGACACCCCTCTAGAAAAACTTGTGTGAGTAGCTTGATAATATCGGGCCAACCACGGGCATTTGAGGGCTCTCACCTTAGTGCCAATAAGGTGAGTTTCTTGGAGGCATATGATATGAGGGCGAAATTTTTTTAAAACTGAAAAGACCAGGCACTGCTTTTGGGGTGCATTCAAACCTCTAGTGTTCCATGAAATTATCAGTAAGGGCTTCACCATAGCAAAGTAGACAGTACAAAATAATCACAAAAGAGCATGAATACAATCACAAATGAGAGGTCGTGCCACCTAGAACATATTCCAATATGCATACATTACAATGTGTGGATCAACCGCTAGGGTAGTAAGAGCCATGAAGGTAATGAACATGAAAAACCAATAAGACTTTCTCTGAAAAATTGGCACCAAGATTCTTAGCGGCCTTCAATTTAATACGAGATGGGCAAATGATGCCCGCAGAGACATTAATGGCTCACATAACAGTAATCCCTTAGGAAGGAAAGGATCCTTCTCAATGTGCTAGTTATCGCCCAATTTCATTGTTAAACTTTGACTTTAAGATCCTTACGAAAATACTGCTAATAGATTATTGATTTATATTCCCTCCCTAATACATTCGGATCAAGTAGGATTTACTCCTGACAGAGAGGGTAGAGAAAATACGCAACGGGTCTTAAGTGCTATATAACTCTCCCAATACCATCAAAAACCATTAGTGCTTATATCTGCAGATGCAGAAAAAGCATTTGATAGGGTAGACTGGGGATTCCTGAGAGCCACGTTACAACACATAGGACTGGGTAGGGGGATGCAGAACTGGATAACAAGTTTATACTTCTGTCCGAAGGCAAGGGTGAATATAAACGATACAATGTCCGAGCCTTTCTCTATATTGAATGGAATGGAACAAGGCAAAGATTCCCACTCTCTCCGATTATTTTTATTCTCACACTTAAATCTTTTTTGAGAACTATATGGGCTAACCCAGATATTAGGGGCATATCAATAAAGGGAGAAGAATATAAAGTAGCCGCATATGTGGATGACTTGTTATTTTCTATGACTTCCCCAGTTATATTTCTATTATCCCTTTTATCGGAATTATGTGTATATGGGGACCTGTCCAACTTTAAGGTGAACTACAGTAAATCAGAGTCGATGGGTTTGGGGGTGAGCGACTCCCTGCAACACCAGTTAGCGTCACATTTCTCTTTCAGGTGAACAAGTTCCCATGTATGTTATTTGGGGACTAAAATACCAAATAAATTAAACAGAGTTTTTGAATTGAACTTTGCCCCATTGATACGACAGATTAAATCAGATTTTCAACGGTGGTTAAGTGGTTTGGTAGAATATCATAAAAATTTACGTAATGCCGAAATTGCTATATCTGTTCCAGACCTTACCTATACAGCTTTCTCCAGGAGTTCTGAGAGATGATCTAGATTCGCAAGGTTTATCTGGGCAGGAAAATCTGGGAGAGTGCGTAGGGATATTTTGACTTTACTGAAAGAGAGAGGAGGAGTGGGATTTCCTGATCCGATGGGCTACTACGACGCATCACATTTAGCACGGGTAGTGGGCTGGTGTGTACATCAGAAGGATAAGCCATGGATACACATGGAACAAGAAATTACTAATATCCCCCTAGAGGGAATACCATGGCTTTCGGATGCAGAGATACCGCAGGCTGTGAGGAAACACCCCACGATAGGTGCCACTCTCCGAATTACTAAAAAGATATTTAAGAAAACTAAGATGTCGACACATCCAAGCCCCATGATTCCAGTTTTGGGCACCCCGAGTGAGAACCACTGAGACATGCACTTTCATCTATGTACGCCTTGCTGACGAAGTTAGAAGCCACACAAGAACTGACCTTCTTACAAGCCTGGGAAAGCGATCTGGGGGTCACATTTTCTAAGGCACAGAAAGTTAAGATCTTCATGTTTACGCATAAGGCGTCAATGGCCACTAGATATCAGGAAGGGGGTACAAAATTCTGACTAGATGGTACAGAACCCCAGTTTAACTGAACCGGATATTCCCACAGGTATCAAATTTGTGTTGGCGTTGCCAGGGAGTGGAGGGCACCATGATACATATATTCTGGGAATGTCCAGGATTTAAAGAATTCTGAAGGATGGTCTCTGAAACAGTTAAAGAAATCACTGACACTGAGCATTTTTGCTGCATGACATTCCATTATCTACTGAAAAATATAAAAACTCCCTTTTAAGGCATCTGCTCACGGCAGAGAAAGCCTGTATCCCAATCCTTTGGAAGAGCATGGTATCCCCGAGATCGCAATGGCTAAGTAGAGTAACAAAGATTCAACAGATGGAAAATCTTACTATGGGGCTGAGGGAACAGGAGGATAAGTATCGGAAGGTATGGACTCCGTATATCATAAATAGGGAACAAAATCCATAGAAAGAGAAGGAGGAGAAAAGAAGGACGGAAAAAGGAGAAAAGAAGGAAATCCCTAACACTAAGCTGTAACAAATAAATCTTGGGGGGGGGGGGGTACGGGGGAGGGGCTGTGTCTTGGAGTTTTATTTATTTATTTATTTTTTCTCTTTTCCTTCTGATTCTTTTCTTTTTTCTTTCTGAATCTTCTGAAGCTAGGTGGGAGGATAACCAGAACCCTTCTTGGTTAAGGTAAATGTAACAATAGTATAGATGGTAGCACGATACTACGTTATAAAGGAAGTGTAAATGATGAGCAAATATAAATATAACAGAACCTCTTTAAATGTGGATAGAAACTGTGTTTATAAAGACTAGGGTTTCTGTAAAATTGAAGATGTGTTGTATGGATGTACCTGTATGTAATACCGTATTTATATCATTGTGGAAAAAATAAAAATAAAGAATTTATAAAAAAAAAAAAAAAAAAACAATACACTGCCATGGGCAGCACCCATAAAAAAATACAAAAGGTAAAAAAGGAAGAAAAAACTTAAAGAAAAAATAAGAAAAAGAGTCCAACACAAAACCCATGCCACCCACCTCACTCGGCCATCCCAAACACAGTGGGCCAGATTCATGAAGAGATACGACGGCGGATCTCCTGATCCGCCGTCGTATCTCTGAGATCCGACAGTCGGATCTATGCGACTGATTCATAAGAATCAGTTCCGCATAGATCTCCCTTAGATCCGACTGGTGTAAGTGCCTTACACCAGTCGGATCTTAGGCTGCAATCTACCGCCGGCCGCTAGGTGTCGTCGCGTTTTTTTACGCGTCGGATATGCAAATGAGGAGAACCGCCGATTCAAGTCGCTTTTTTTTTACGTCGTTTGCGTTCGGCTTTTTCCGGCGGATAGTTACCCCTGCTATATCAGGGGTAGCTAATGTTAAGTATGGCCGTCGTTCCCGCCCCGAGATTCAAATTTTTACGTCGTTTGCGTAAGTCGATCGGGAATACGGATGGCCGGAATTTACGTAGCCGTCGAAAACAATGACGTCCTAGCGACGTCATTTGGAGCATGCGCACTGGGAAATTTCGCCGGCGGCGTATGTGCTGTTAAATCGGCGCGGGAACGCGCCTGTTTTAAATTGTACACTCCCCCTAGCCGCGGAATTTGCATTCCGCTGGGGGAGTTAAGATCCGACGGTGCAATTTTCGAGGTAAGTGCTTTGTGAATACAGCACTCGCCTCGCAAAAGTGCACCGACGGATCGTAAATCACATAGATTACGCGGATCTAAAGATCCGCTAATCTATGTGAATCTAGCCCAGTGACTGTGTTGGATCCCTGAACCTTGAAAGCCCCCCTGTCAAAAAAAAAACTGTCAGTGGGGGTCAAAACTGTTCCAACACCATGCCACTAACCTGTGAGGGGGTAATATGGAATCCAGTGGGGCTCTCAACAGAAAGCATGAATGATATAAAGATGTCGTGTTCTAGGATACAGAACCACCGTTGATGTAGGGGAAGTCAAATGCCACCCAGCTTCTCTGCAGGTCAGGAAGTACAGTAGTTAGGCCAGGTAAAGAATAACTCTAAGAGAGAAGGCCGGGTACAGTGGTAAAGTGCGCCCTGCTAATGTGAAGGAGGGGGGGCCAGGGTTGTCACGGGGCAAAAAGGCAACATGGTGAAAGAGGCAGATACAAGCATTATAGCCTAGGCACAAATATGTAGAAATCCCTGGATCTGTAGTAATGGGGCAGAAGGCAATTTCAAGGAACTAGTGCTGCTGTCAATCACCCCTGCGTCTGGGCACATTTCCATACCGGTCATTCAACCACACCTTGGCTTCCTTGGGGCTGGTGTAGAAGTGGGCCTTACCACCCTGAATGACACGCAGCTTGGCAGGGAAAAGAATAGCATATGGTAGGCCATCAGTGCGCAGGAGGGACTTCACTGCTGCAAAGGAGATGCGTTGGCACTGGACTTCGGCTGAGAAATCAGGAGAGGCCAAGATGGTATTGCCATTAAACTTAAGTGGTCCTTTTTCTCTTGCCAGGTGTAGAATTGCCACCTTGTCCTGGTGATTTAGATTTGCAATGATTCACTGGTATAATCTGTGGAAATAAGCAAAGACAAACGAACACACACTCACTCAGCTTCTGGGGGCTGGAGCTGTAGCAAAAAGCAGACACACACACAGAGATGCAGCAGGTAAAATGTGAGCAGAAGAATGCTGCTGGCAATCTTCTCATCCTTAGCTTTATTCACCTCATGACGTCACAGAATACACACCCATCAATCCCTCCCAATAACCCTTTACTCCACCCATTTACCCTCCCATTCTGTTAATCCACATGGCAAGGTCTTTGTTCCATCATAAATGATAGGGGTCTCTCGATCAGAACTGCAAGGGTGCAGTGAGGTGGGCTGGAAAGGGGCGTGTCCAGAAAAAGGCTCAAGGATAACGAAGTCCTCTGTTAGAAGTAGTCCAGCAAATCGCCCATTTAGAAATCCATACACAGGAAACAAGCATGTTGCCTTTTAAGGGAAAAACAGTCCAGGACACAAATTCCTTCTTTATGGCCAGAAGACAGGATGTAGCAAGGTCACAATTTCCTCTTGAAGTGATCAGGAATGCAGGGAAGAGTGAATACAATGGGGTGGGGAAGCTTCATATAGCACATATCATTTCTAATATAAACTTTTTCAAGGAAAATAAACACTCGTTGTGATACATATATTTCACACATGCATAAATATATTTATATATAAAAAGGTATCAAAAATAGTATGAAAAATAATACTAAACATTATTAATAATTCTAATATAAAGATTAGCGCAGCTTATCAAATAGCCATTATTACAGAAATCTATCACAATCCCCCCTATAAGGTCTATTTGAAAAGCAACATCCCTACATTCTCTTTGCCCTTTCTTTCACTTGAGAATGTTGTAAGCAGTCTCAACAGTCAAGGATGGTAACAGAGGATATGGTCCTTCTTCTACTTTCTTCAATGAATCTCCTATTTCACCCAAATTTACAAAAGTAGGAGTTACCTCTTCAGCTGCTTTCCCTAACAGCTTCTTTATACAGGGCAGAATACAATAAAACATCACCACAACCAATATAACCAAAATCAAAATTGCTATACCTATTTGAGTACAAATGCGTTGCCACCCTTTCATCCATCCAAAATACTGGTCCCAGGGATCTGTCAACCCAGAATTTCTTTTTAATTCTTTGGAGAGCTCCTCTAATTTCTTAATGGCCAATGTTACCTTGCCATTCGGACCTGTATTGTCCGGAATGTACGTACAACATGTACTTGTACCAGGTAAGATTTTACATACACCCCCCTTTTCAGCTAATATCATGTCTAGGGCCATGCGATTTTGAAAAGTCATCCGTGAAGTGGCTTCTAGTTGTTCAGCTATTCCCTGGAGTGCATCCCTGGTGTAGTTAACAAACCTCTGTTGGTTATAGTAAATATAATTAATCCAATCCACATTCTTATTTATGGTGATTATGGGAATCAGGGACTCAAAACCGGCAGCTACTTGATCTCTAGCTTTAAACTCATCCGGGACCCCCCTTGGAACCCCTATGGCATCTATATATACATGAGGGTCAAAACTACCTGCTGGGGCACTTCTACGCTCTCTATTGGGGTGCTCCCCTTGTGCGACTAGGTCCTCTACAGAAAAGATGTGCAAGGGCATTATGACTTTAGCAAGTGCACATTCCCCTGTCCATTGGTCAGTTAATTTAGTCCTAATTTTCATGTCACCACAGATCCAATACACATCTCCCAAAGATTGTATTTGATTTTGAACTAAATCTGCAGATACACTACTGTATGAAGCACAGTAACCCTCAGAGAAGTTACCTAAGAACCTCCCTGCTCCCTGGTATTTCCCATAACATGTGTAATTACCGGGATATATAGTGATACCTTCCCCAGGCCTTGCTGTTTGAGTTATTATTGGGTATTCCTTTTTCCATGTTTCACACTGGGAGTGATCAGTAGTAGTGTTGGTAAACAGGCTCAGAAAACACTCCTCTTGAGTAGGAGGTATGTTTAATGGTACTGTTCCCAAATGTGGTTTAGCTCCACTGCATACATAACAATTGGATCGGTTATGCTTCAATGCACTATACCTCATCCATTCGAGCCACAAGTTGACATCCGAGAAACCAGTCTCAGCTGCCATTGTGTCTTCGAATGTGGGATCTGCTATGGCCTCTATTTCTCCTAGGGTGGTTTTATGTACCTGTACCTCAGGGGGATCACTTGATGCTTGTAAGGCCTGCCATTCAGGTGAATTATACATGTCTTTAAGTTGGAACGGTACCATTGGTCCCCTATCCCCTACAGGTAATGGTATTGGTTTCCTATCCTCTTCACTATACCGTAACCCCATATTATATGTGCCTGCATCCCCAGGACTGGGATTCCTTATGGTTAGGGTAAGTTTCATGTTATATTCCGTCTCACCAACGGACCATAAAGCTGATTTTTTCAAGGTTAGTCTATCAAGTAATGGCTCCCCATATTTGTCTTTTTTACTCAGAGCATGCTGTGGTCTGTTTCCCCAGTCATCACCTGTATTCCAACCCACAGATCCCCAATCATTACAATCTTCAGTTGCATCACATAGATATATGTCTCCGCGGGCACTAAACACCTGTCGGTTCGTATGACACCAATACCACGCAACTGGAGGATATATATCACAGTAATCAAATATAAAGGTAGTCACACGTGTGTCTGATGAATTATACCAGAATTGCACTATCTGTTCTGTTTTTCTAATAGCCACCTCCTGTGTGTACACCACTGTCACTGTAAAAAGAAGGATATATAACTTCATTCTGATGCGGGTAGGTCACAATCCTCAGGAACTGGAGCCTTTTTGCAATGGGATGCGTGTATCCAAGTGTTCTTTCCGGCCAACTTTACTGAAGTAGCTGTTGTCAGCAACACTTGAAATGGACCATCATATCTTGGCTCTAGAGAATGTTTTCGGAGGAACTTCTTAACCATCACCCAATCACCAGGAAGTATGCTGTGAGTACCGGTATCTAAATCAGGATCTGGAATGGAAGAATATACTCGTGCATGGATATTAGTTAATTCGTTGGCAAGAGCCGTCACATAATCTACCAAAGTATCAGACTGTAATTGCAACTGTTTCGGGTAGTAACAACCTAACCAGGGAGCTGTACCAAACAAGATTTCAAAAGGGGACAAAGAATACTTCCCTCTCGGGGAGTACCGTACACTGAATAAAGCTATTGGCAAACTTTCTGGCCAGGACAGACCTGTATCTTTGGCCATTTTCAACATTCGGGTTTTAAGTGTCTGGTTCATTCTTTCCACCTTCCCACTACTCTGAGGATGATAAGGTGTGTGAAATGCTAACGTGGTACCTAGGGCCTTCCATATTTCTTTTGTAATAGTAGCAGTGAACGCAGGACCTTGATCACTTTCTATAACCTCGGGTACCCCAAATCTGCAAACCACCTCCAAAAGTAACTTTTTAGCTGTGGTTTTCGCTGTCTGATTTGCAACTGGATATGCCTCGGGCCATCCTGAGAACATGTCTACAACTACCAGGGCATACTCGAATCTACCACTCTTTGGCATTTGTATGTGGTCAATCTGTATTCTCTGGAAGGGGTAGAGTGGTCTGACTGAATGTTTCGGGGGAGTTTTCTCCAGCCTTCCGGGATTGCATGCTAGGCAGGTGTGGCAGGACTTGCAGTACTGGTTAGTTAAAGTAGTAATTCCTGGAGCTACATAATGTTTGTTTATGAGTGAGTTCATCAAAGTCTTTGAGAGATGGGTTGGCCCATGGGCCCACTGTACCACAGCTGGGTACAAAGCTCTGGGGAGACATGGGCGGGTTCCTACAGTCCAAAGGTCATTCATCCGTACTGCTCCCATCTTATTCCACGTAGTTTTCTCTTGGTCTGCAGCGTCTGTTTGAGTCTTTTTAAGTAGGTCTGTGTGTACCGCTTCTGGTTGTGGATGGTATATCCCCACAAAGTCTGTGGTTTGAGCCTCTAGAGGGGTCATGGCTGCTTGTTTTGCTGTTTCATCGGCAAGGTAGTTTCCTCTGGCTTCTGGTGTGGTTCTCTTTCCATGGGCTTTAACCTTGAGTATTGCTACTTGTTCAGGGAGTTGGAGTGCTGTCAGCAGTGCATCTATTGCCCTTCCATGCTTCACCGGGGTACCGGCTGTAGTCAAGAAGCCGCGAGTCTTCCATATAACTCCAAAGTCTTGGGCAACGCCCAGTGCGTACCGCGAATCAGTATAGATGTTTGCTGTTTGTCCTTCTGCAATCTGGCAGGCTACTGTAAGGGCATAGAGCTCAGCCTCTTGAGCAGACATGGATGCTGGGAGCGAGGCGGCTTTCATAACTACAGTCTCTGTGGTAACCGCATATCCTGTATGGTAATTGCCGAATGAATCTGCAAATCTGGAACCATCAACATACAAGGTGAGTTGAGGATCTGGGATCGGTGAATCCAGGACAGAGGGTAGATGGGTGGTTTCCGCCTTCATGAGTTCAAAGCAATCATGTTCATATTCATCCAAGGTAGGGGCAGGTAAGTCTGTGTTCTCTTCTTCCTGTTCGTCCAGAGACATATCACGATTTCCCCCCTGGACAAGAGGAAGAAGGGTAGCGGGGTTCAGCTGCTGGCATCGAAGCAGTGTGACATTGTCAGGCAGGAGAAGAGAGCATTGCAACCGGAGGTGCCGAGCAGAGGAAATATGCTTGGGCTGCACTTGATTCAAGATGGCAGAGATATCGTGAGGGGCAAGCAGCTGTAGGGGATACCCCAGAACAATATCTGAAGTTTTGTCCAATAGGGCCTGGGCAGCAAAAACAGCTCGGAGACAAGATGGGCCTCCTCTAGCGACAGAGTCCAGGCGGGCAGAATAGTAACCAATGGGGCGGTTACGTAGTCCATAACTTTGTGTCAGCACCCCTGAAGCGTGTCCTTGGGTCTCAGAAATAAACAACCGAAAGGGCTTTCCATAGTCAGGAAGACCAAGTGCAGGAGCAGTGCTGATCGTCTTTTTCAAAAGGGAAAAGTTAGTAAGGGCTTCTTCGGACAATGCAAAGGGGACACACGGCAAGTTGTCATATAGTGGCTGCATGAGAAGGGAGGCCACAGGTATCCAGGCTCTGCAATAAGAAATCAGTCCCAAAAAAGCATGTAGGGCCTTAGCGCTGCTGGGGGGTGAAAGGGCTTGGATGGCTTCAACGCGCTGTTGCGTAATGTGCTTCGCGCCATGAGATATGCAATGTCCCAGGAAAACAACACGGGGAGAGCACCACTGTAACTTCTCTTTCGAGGCCTTGCATCCTTGTTGAGCCAGGTACACCAGAAGGCTGACCGAAGATTGTTCCGCTGTGTCCTGAGAGGGGGCACAGACGAGCAAGTCATCCACATATTGGAGAACCACAACCAGGTCCGGGTGGGGGTTAGGCCAGTTGGAGAGGATGAGGGACATGGCCTTGGTGAACTGGTTGGGTGAGTTCTGGGCGCCTTGAGGGAGAACACCCCAGGTATACTGCTTTGAAGCATGGGTGAAGGCAAACAAGTACTGACAAGAGGGGTCCAATGGGACACTAAAGAAGGCATTTGCTAAATCGATGACAGTGAAAATCTTTGCAGATGGGGGAACCCCTGACAGAAGAGTGTGCGGATTGGGGACAAGTGGTGTCTCCAAAACGGTGGCCTCGTTCACTGCTCTAAGATCCTGTACTAACCGAAACTTATCCGGGTGACCCTTGGGGGTCTTCTTCTTAATAGGAAACAATGGGGTATTGCAAGGGGAAGTACAGGGTATCAGGGCACCATTTCCCAACAAAACTTCAATTTGCTCAGAAATTGCCTGAGTCTGGACAGGTTTGAGGGGATATTGTGCCCGTCTGGGAAGAACAGCTCCTGGCTTGAGAAGGACTACCACCGGGGGAACGGACAACCTACCTACATCCTCTGGGCCAGTGGACCAGAGGCAGGAAGGTATTTGATCAAGGAAATGGTCAGGGATAGATTCCGGCGGGACCTGCAGGGACATCAGGATGGGGAGGGAACATAATGCTGACGTGTCACCCTCACTCAGGGCAGTGGACACGGAGATGGACCCGTCAGCATTATACATAATGGAGGCCTGAAGCCGGGAAAGAACATCCGCCCCCAAGAGATTGAGGGGACAGGTGTTCGAAACCACGAATCTAGCCAACAATGCGGGGGTAGTACCCACCTGTAGAGGTCTCGTGAGAGGGCTGGACCGAGACTGACCGTCCACACCCACGCAGGACACATCTATAGAGGATAAGTAGGAGGGGTCAGGGATTTCTGCCTCCCGAATGACGCTACGACAAGCCCCTGTGTCCACCAGAAAGTTGGTGGGGCGGCCCTCTATTGGGATCAAAATATTTGCTAGAGGACCCGCCCCTGACCGGGTTGTGGCGGCCATCATTGGAAGGGAAGGGGAGGAGGCAGAAGACACAGGGTTGCCGTATTCCTATGCGATGGGTTGAGGGCGCTCCCCTCGGGGAGGAGGAGGAGGGAAAGCCCTGGCATTTGGACGCTGATCATACCTGTGGTCAGGGTATTGATCATACCTGGAGTCCGGGTATTGATCATACCTGGAGTCCTGGTACTGATCATTCCTGGAGTCCTGATTCCGATCGTATCTAGAATCCTGGTTTCGATCATATCTATGGTCAAACTGGTTCCGATCATACCCATGGTCATACTGGGGGGGGTTACGGCTAAACCGTCTGGGGGCCCTACAGTCCCTCCGGTAGTGACCCTGAACCCCACAATTAAAGAAAGTAATCATAGGTCTCCGAGACAGGCTGGGAGCCACAGCCAGTGGGGGGTCGGGAGCCACAGATAGTGGTTGGGCGGGAGCTACAGGTAGTGGTTGGGCGGGAGCTACAGGTAGTGGTTGGACGGGAGCTACAGTCATCAGGGGCGTCACTTCTGGGAGTGATTGCTGTACTTCCAAACCTCTTGCAACAGGCAATAAGGCGTCTAAGGATAAAGTCCTATACTCTGGTCGGGCCACCATCAGTCCCTTCCGTAATGGTTCTTTCAAACCTGCGACGAAAGCACTTGACAGCATCTGGTAATGAGTTTTGGTATGTATAGAAAATCCTAGATCATTAAAGACCTGATTGAGTCTCATGTAAAACTTTTCCACCGACTCTGTCGGGCCTTGTGTCACATCCTGAAAGCTAGTGGTCTGATCTGCTAGTTTACCCCTAGCCCAGTCCTGCAGCTGTTCACAAAACACAACCCCCGAGTTATATGAGACGTCGGAGTCTAACCGGGAATCATTAAAACATTGCTCCATTAAGGGCCAGTATGCATCCCCCGCTTTAATTTCACACAAGCTAGCTAGATCCTTCCATGCTGATGAGTACGTCTTTTGGATCTGTGCAATTCTCCTATAAAATGGCATGGGGTGTAATTCTGGGTCGGGGAGAGAGACTACAAGGGTGGAGGCTTGCGAGGGGGAAAAGGAGGCATACCTGAGCGGAGCGTCAGGCAGCATACGGGCAGGCCCCGAGTTCCAGGTTATCTCGTCCTTCAGGCCCTGGGTTGTACACCGCTCATCAGTACCTTCCCATTCAGAACCTGCTAGGTCATAGCAAGGTAGGCTGGGGTTTAGGCAAAGGGGTGGGGGTGGTAGTGCTGCAGGAGGGAGCAGTGCCCTTGCAGGGGTGGATTGAGGAGGCCCTGGCACTGGAGCAGATTGAGCGGAGGCAGCGGATGGCTGAGCCAGTGAGTCCGACACTGCAGGCATCACCGGAACAAAGGCCGGTGGGCAGTAGTAGCTGCCATCTACGTTCAATACTGGATATAAGGGACAGATCGGTGTGGGTGGGGGGGGTTGCAAGACAGGAGGCGGGTCTGTTTGCAAGGGGGGGGACTTCTGGGGGAGTGGCTCCGCCTTACGACTACATTCGTTGCAGAGCCCAGGGTGTTCAGGATGTGGGAGTCCGGACCTCTCACATTCCCTACACGCCCAGTTGGAGCCGCCCTCATAGGGAGGTGGCATGATTTTACCTTTGTGGTATACATACATCAGCCCCCCCTCTGTCTGCAATTCCTGTTCCACCCACCCCTCATCCATCAGACCACGTGCAACACGAAGCCAAGCTTCCACTGCTGAAAACAAATGACTATTAGCCAACAAGCCCTTCTGTTCAATTAACAATATTCTCCATTGTTCTGGCTGAAGCCTGCCACCACTACCAGAAAAATTGGCAAGCTTCATTAACTTTCTCCAGCCTTTTACACCCTGCTGTCCCTCTCGCTGAAGCACAAGGTCATAGGCTAGTGTACCCTCAGCTGGCCTAGTAAGCCGGGAACCCATTCTCAATCCTTACCCAGGAAATGCACTAGTAACAGACCAAGAATCCACACACCCCAACAGAAAGAATATTTTAACAAAAAAAAAAACGGGAGAAGCGCGAGAGAAGAAGAAGAAAAGGAAGGAATTAAGGTAGGGATAAGAGAGGGAGAGATGGGGGGGTTAGGGAATCAAAGAAAGGCAAAATGGAAGAGCAGAAGAAGGGGAGGAGCTTTTCAGAAAAGGCGGGGAAAAAAAATCTAATGCATAAAGTCAATCCAAATAAAATGGAGCCAGCGGAGACAATAGTTTAGCAAAAGCGGGAGGAACACGAGAGAAGAAGAGAAGGAAGGAATTAAGGTAGGGATAAGAGAGGGAGAGATGGGGGGGAGAATCAAAGAATTAAAGTAGCAAAATGGAAGACGAAGAAGAAGGGGAGGAGCTTTTCAGAAAAGGCGGGAAAAATCTAAAGCCAAAGAAAAGCAAAATGGAAGACGAAGAAGAAGGGGAGGAGCTTTTCAGAAAAGGCGGGAAAAATCTAAAGCCAAAGAAAAGCAAAATAAAATGAAACCAGTGGAAACAATAGCTTAGCAAAAACGGGAGGAACACGAGAGAAGAAGAAAAAGGAAGGAATTAAGGTAGGGATAAGAGAGGGAGAGATGGGGGAAAGAATCAAAGAATTAAAGTAAGGCCAAGAGAGGGAGGGATGGGGGGAATCAAAGAAAAGCAAAATAAAATGAAGCGGCGTAGAAAAAGGTTGTAGAAAGGAGAAAGAAATAAGAAAGAAAGAGTTCGATTCCAGCACAGAATTGAGAACCCAAACGAAAAGTGCAGGATATAAAGGTAGACACCAGAAGTTTTAGAACACACAGAATGGAAGCACAATCAGTTACAGACACAATGTACCATTAGACACAATCAAATCAATTCTTGCACAGTCAGTACAATTGGCATGCTACATAGAGGGAGAGGAAGTTAGAGGGGCTATGTAGTAACCAGCAATGAAAAGGGTTGGCAAGGCAAGCTACAACAGAAGAGAGAGAGAGAGAGAGAGAAAGGAGAGAGAGAGAGAGAGAGAGAGAGAAAGAAAAGGAAGGAAGGGAGGGGGCTATGAAAAAGGGAGAAGAAAGAGAGGAGCTATGAAAAAAAATGGCAGAGGGGGGGGCTATGAAAAAAAAAAAAGCGGCAAGGATTTGGAGAAGAAAGGGAGGAGCTAAGAAAAAGATGGCAGAGGGGGGAGGAGCTATGAAAAAAAGAGCGGCAAGTATTTGGAGAAGAAAGGGAGGAGCTAAGAAAAAGATGGCAGAGGGGGGAGGAGCTATGAAAAAAAGAGCGGCAAGTATTTGGAGAAGAAAGGGAGGAGCTAAGAAAAAGATGGCAGAGGGGGGAGGAGCTATGAAAAAAAGAGCGGCAAGTATTTGGAGAAGAAAGGGAGGAGCTAAGAAAAAGATGGCAGAGGGGGGAGGAGCTATGAAAAAAAAGAGCGGCAAGGATTTGGAGAAGAAAGGGAGGAGCTAAGAAGAAGATGGCGGAGGGGGGGGGGATCAGGAATTAAGGAAAAAGTAAAAACAAAGCAAGGAGAGAAAGAAATAAAAAAAATTCAACCTTCAGTCAGATATTAAAAACAGAAATCAATGTCAACAGCAGTTGATATATAAAACAAGAAAGCCAGATATATCTATACTTATCAGAAACAAGTAATTGCTTGACCATGCGGTCCTTTCAGACTGGCAAGGAAAGGGTTCGTTCTATTCCTGTACCAACACAGTGCTTTCCAGCAAAAACCCCATAAGCATATATATATAAAAAATTAACTAAGAAATGGAAAGGCACAAAAATGAAAAAGGTTTTCTTTTTAGACAGCAAAGGGTTAAATATAATAGTTTAGAAAGACCCTAGAGTTAATTACTGTCCAGCCGTGACAAAAGATCCCAGCAGCCAGGTTCCAGACAACAACAAAAAAAAACAACAAATGCATGCAAGTTAGAAAAAAAATAAAAATCCCAGAGTTAATTGCTGACCAGCTGTGACAAAAGGCAGAAGGTTTCAGGCACACATTAGCAGAGCAGAAAGCCAGAGACGAAAGAGTTAAGTATGCTGGTTAGAAAACCCTTAATTAGTATGCAGCTGTGACAAAAGGCAGAAGTGTAAGGGAAAAAGCAATTTAAGACACAAAAATATACACAGATAGCCAGCTAGCAGAAGCCACACGAAAACAACCTCCTCCAGCTCAGCCCCCACCTTTCCTAGCACAGGGTAGTTCTGTAAAAAAAAAACCCGCGTAATTCAAAGCAAGGACAAAATGGGGAAAAGCTGACTCAATATCTCACTACAGACATACTCAAATAAACCCCAGAGCTTAATCCCAGTTCCCCAATTTATCTAACAAAAAGGAGGTTTGGAATATTTATCACAAGCATAAAATAAAACAAACCCATATATATATAAACTTCGCAGCTAACTTCCTTAGAGCTGAATCCCAGACTCAACCAAGCCAGAATGCACTCCCCGTGCACACCACCTTTATCTCTTTGACTATGTCCTGAGTCAATGAACAGCCAGTACCTAACTTAGTCGGCCGATTTCACACACCCCACAAACAGACAATCTACAAACAGGCAGACAACCCACAAGCTACTCACACCCTTACAGCAAACAACCCACAAGCTACTCACACCCTTACAAACAGGCAGCAAGAGACCAAAAAAATTAATAGCAGTGAATCAGCACAAGCCGGGTTCGCCTTTGTTTAAAAAAGGTTTTGGACAAGGAGATACCGCCTTTGAAAGGCTGGGGATGTGCAGATAAACTGGATGAGGGAAAAATATGTCTTACATTGAGTACACAAAGTGAGGAGAAAAAAACTACACTCACCGTGATTTGGGGTTCATGACGTCCCAGTCAATGCTAGACAAAATCTCATCCCTCAGGCAGCTTCTTGTGGATCCGCACTCCTGACCTTGAAGTCCAAAAAAACCACGTTGGCGCGTCAGTTGATTTAGATTTGCAATGATTCACTGGTATAATCTGTGGAAATAAGCAAAGACAAACGAACACACACTCACTCAGCTTCTGGGGGCTGGAGCTGTAGCAAAAAGCAGACACACACACAGAGATGCAGCAGGTAAAATGTGAGCAGAAGAATGCTGCTGGCAATCTTCTCATCCTTAGCTTTATTCACCTCATGACGTCACAGAATACACACCCATCAATCCCTCCCAATAACCCTTTACTCCACCCATTTACCCTCCCATTCTGTTAATCCACATGGCAAGGTCTTTGTTCCATCATAAATGATAGGGGTCTCTCGATCAGAACGGCAAGGGTGCAGTGAGGTGGGCTGGAAAGGGGCGTGTCCAGAAAAAGGCTCAAGGATAACGAAGTCCTCTGTTAGAAGTAGTCCAGCAAATCGCCCATTTAGAAATCCATACACAGGAAACAAGCATGTTGCCTTTTAAGGGAAAAACAGTCCAGGACACAAATTCCTTCTTTATGGCCAGAAGACAGGATGTAGCAAAGTCACAATTTCCTCTTGAAGTGATCAGGAATGCAGGGAAGAGTGAATACAATGGGGTGGGGAAGCTTCATATAGCACATATCATTTCTAATATAAACTTTTTCAAGGAAAATAAACACTCGTTGTGATACATATATTTCACACATGCATAAATATATTTATATATAAAAAGGTATCAAAAATAGTATGAAAAATAATACTAAACATTATTAATAATTCTAATATAAAGATTAGCGCAGCTTATCAAATAGCCATTATTACAGAAATCTATCACACTGGAAGTTAAGAATTTGTGCGATAAGGGAGCGTGGGGGAGCTCCCACTGGGGGGGAAGAGGGGGGGTGCGGTGCGCACGTTCGATGACATAGGAGAATGAGGGTGCATCAGTGCCAAAGATGTCCCGAAGCCAGGAGTACAGAAACTTTTCAGGGTGTGAGCCTTCTGCTCGTTCAGGAAACCCGTCAAAACAGAGATTGTTCCTGCACGAAAAATTATCTAAATCGTCGATTTTTGCGCAAAGGGCAGTCATTTCACTTGTAGTATCACACACATTAACTGATACGTTCCTCCATGTCCCTGGTTCTATCACATAGGTTCTGGACTGCTTCAGGAGGGAGAAGTCCATATGTATAGAAGCAATCTGTGTGGCTATACAGTCCTGTATAGCCAGCATGATAGTGGACATTGTAGGCTCATTAGGGGGAGCTGTGGGGAAGGATTTGGCACCTTCAGCAAGGAGATAGGACACAGGATAAGGGTAGGATGGGTGTTGAGAGCCATAGCAGTGTTTCTATGCAGCCGTTTGTTCCACCATCAAGCCACGCCCCCTCCGGTTGCCCGGTCTTCTTCATCATCTTTCCTCTGGTCTTCTTCCCTCTGCTCTTCTTCCGGTGTTGACTCAATGCTCTCTCCCACTGTAATGCCGTGTGCGTGATGCGCAACAACTTATATTGGCATGGGGCGTGTTCATAAGGGGGCGTCACCGTCCCATCATGCCCCAGGCAGTGACGTTATAAGGGGCGGGGTCACTGGATGACATCACCCGGTGACCACGCCCCATGCTAATATAAGTCGTTGTGCACCACGCACACGGCATTACATTGGGAGAGAGCGTCAAGTCAACTTCGGAAGAAGAGCAGAGGGAAGAAGACTGGAGGGAAAAAGATGATGGAGAAGATCGGGCAACCGCTAGCAAAAGAGTGTGAAAAAGAGCAGAACATAGTGGAGGAGCCCGGCAGAAGAACCGTAATGCACACGGCATTACATTGGGAGAGAGCGTCAAGTCAACTTCGGAAGAAGAGCAGAGGGAAGAAGACTGGAGGGAAAAAGATGATGGAGAAGATCGGGCAACCGCTAGCAAAAGAGTGTGAAAAAGAGCAGAAGATAGTGGAGGAGCCCGGCAGAAGAACCGGAGAGTGCGGAGAAGAGGCCGGAGAGCATGGAGTAGTTGAAAGAGACCCCCAGAGATGCCTAATAAATTACTTTTAAAGCCTGTGTAGTGTTTTTATTGACACTTTTCCCCCCAGGTGAATGGGTAGGGGTACCCCATAGTCATTCACAAAGGGTGGGAGGCTGAGATCTGGGTGCCCCCTTATTAAAGGGGGCTCCCAGATTCCAATAAGCCCCCCTGCCCACAGACCCTGACAACCAACGGCCATGAAAAATTCGAAATTTCGAAAATTGAAAAATTCGAAATTTCGAAAATTGAAAAATTCGAAATTTCGAAAATTGAAAAATTCGAAATTTCGAAAATTCAAAAATTCGAAATTTCGAAAATTGAAAAATTCGAAATTTCGAAAATTCAAAAATTCGAAATTTCGACAATTCAAAAATTCGAAATTTCGAAAATTCAAAAATTCGAAATTTCGAAAATTCAAAAATTCGAAATTTCGAAAATTCAAAAATGATAAAGACCTGAATTTTTGAAATTCGGAATTAAAAAATATTCGAAATTAGGATGAGAAAGTGGATGGCGCGCGCGTACACGTGAGGACGCGCGCGCGCTCGTAGGTGGGGGGAGTGAAGAGCTCGGAGCCTGAGGGGGGATGAGGACGGACCGCGCTCGGAGAGGGAGAGGAGCCGACAGCCTCCGTCTGCTCGCCGCACGCTGAACGCAGCTCCCGTGAATCAGCTGCCCGGGGACCGCTGTAGCGTGGGAAGGGGGGAGGCTCGGATCGGAACCGTACAGCTGACACCACGCCATGTGGACTGACAGTGCGGAGGGCTACAGCAGATGAGAGGCGGAGACGGACGGGGAAGGAGGAGAGGAGAATGCTGCCGGAGGCTCGTATCCCCAGGAACGCGGTAGAAACATCTTAGCATATACACCACCACCAGGATTAAGGTTGGATCTCATATTATAACGTTTTATTTTGTGTTTATCTCTGCCACACCAAGCACCTGGAGGAGGAGGTAGAGGTAAAGTAAAGGACTCTTAAGGGGAGAGGATCAAGTGTCTGTATGGTCAATGTGGTAAAGCACAACCAAAAAATGTGATGTTGTACAGTGGCTGTTAATGTACTAGAAAGAAGCAATATCTGTGCAAAATGTTCCATGTACCAATGATAAGTGCCTAGTAATAACCTATCACCTCACCAAGAGAGACTGTCTTACCTAAGGGGTACTGCAAAAGCCGGTTTAAGGGGGCCACACTACTTTTTAAAAGGGACACCCCCCCATCTGCATACAGAAGCACCTTATATGGTGCAGATAAGGGGATCTAAAGGAACTGGACAAACATAGGAACGCCACAGACACCCCCCCATCCCTGGCTGTATCACACTGTGCTCGGCTGGGCTGGCGTTCACAGCGGTTAAAGAGCTGGAAATAGAGGGGTGAGGTGGAAACCGGACCGTACGGCAGGGGGTTTGAACTTGGCCGGAACACATGAAGGGACGGTAAATTTCTGTACCTGTATAAATCCACCATTACAGAGGATAAGGTTGGATCTCTCCTCACAGCCCATTATTTTCCCAGAAGCATTCCCTGGAAGGGCGGACCCGCGGAAGTTGGGTAGAGGAAGCTCCTAGAGGGCCCTGGAAAACCGCAGCTGGAGGAAGTGCCCGGGGTTTGTATGTTGCAGGACACGAAGGGGAGAGCGATAAGGCTGCTAAAGATTTGTTTGTCCACTTTCTCTTTTGGTTCTCCCTTTTTTCTTTTTATAAATTAATTAACCCCATGATCTTGAAAGGGGTGAATCCATCTCTGATACAACGACCTTCCCTCACCGAGCACACAGAGTGACTTTTAGAACCTTGAAAAACGAACACTGAACAAGACCCCAAATATCCAGAGGACTCCCCCAAATCTCCTAGGCCTAGGTAGATAATCACACATACAAAGACGTTTGGGATTACCCCCCCCCGGGTAGAGGGGAATTACAAATTCGCTTGACCCTTACCAAACCACCACCTAGAGTAATTTGCCTATAGTAAGTAACCAAGGGGCATTTAGAAAACTTCGAAAAACAGGGAGCCTAAAAAAAGGGAACAGGTATCCCACCCAGTATTTTCTCTCCTCGCCATTTGGAAGGAAGGGGGGGACTGGGTGGAGAGCTGTAAGGGGACCGGGGGGATAGGAGAAGAGGTAGCAGAAGGTCAAACTGGGGAAAAGAATCAGAAAAAGGGAGAATAATATGAGCAGAATGACAAGCAGATCTACAAGGGGGGGACCTCCAACAACCCCGAGTAATATATCAACAACAAGCTCTATTAGACCTTTCATGGCCAAAGGAGTAAGCCCACAAACACAAGGAGCCCAGGGAGGAACAAAGCAACAACAACCTAACAAAGATCAAAAGTCGGTAAATAAGAAACCCCAGGGGGGAAACACCAGTGAAACATCAATAGATGAAAGCAACATAGAGCATGGGCCTGAAGGAAGGGGGAACAACGAACACCGACCAGACATACAGTCCCCTTTAAACGGGGAAATCGCAGAGATGCTGCGAAGGATGGAAACGGCGATCAAGGAGGAAATTAAAGGGGAAATTCAGAACCTACGCACAGACCTTGGACACTTTATGTCCAGAATAGTAACAATAGAAGAACGAACAGAGAAGGTAGAACAAGAAGTTAAAGGAATAAAAGACCAAATAGACCAGACACAAAGACAGCAGAGACTTATCCTCTATAAAATAGAAGATCAAGAAAATAGAAACCGTAGACAAAATCTGAGGATAAGGTCAATCCCAGAGGAAAGGGGAGAAGATCTCAGGAAAATAATGAGGAAGATTTTCAACCCCCTCCTGGAAAAACCAATAGAAGACCCCATCAGGATCGAAAGGGTCCATAGAGTGGGGAACCCACAAAGAGCCAGTTCAGAGCGAACAAGAGATGTCATAGTCAGGTTCCGACTCTATGAGGACAAAGAAAAAGTGTGGAAGAAACTGAGGGGCCAACCCCCGATAGTCCTCGAGGGGATAGAGTTACAGATATTCTCGGATCTATCGGCTGAGACTCTGGCAAGGCGACGAGTACTGAAACCACTGTTAAAGCAGATGATAGATCTAAACATTAAATATACTTGGGGACATCCGGCATGTCTAATTGGCACAAAAGACGGAAGATCGACGATACTTAGATTCCCGGAGGACCTAGAAGAATTCTGTAAAAAATTGGATATCCAGATCCCTGATCTACCAGGATGGGAATAGAGGAGAGGGAGTAAGGGAGGGAGAAGGATTAGTGAATTTACAATGACCTATTTTCCAGAGAACTCTGTTCTCGGCTATTTTTTTCCTTCCCTTTACCTTTGTGTTTTTGGTTTTTCCCTGTGGTGATGCCCGGTGAGTTGGGGATTTACCCGTCCCCCCTCTCCCCCGCTCCAGAATTGGAGCGGAGGGGAGGTTACCCCAGGACCCCACCTAGAGGAAACTGGACCAGACATGGAGGACGGTCCAGTGGCCAACAATTGGCCGAAAGGGGAGAGAGGGGGAGGGGGGAGGGAGTGGGGGGGAGGGGATGGGGGAGGAAGGGAGTGGGAGGGGAGAGAGAGGATGGGATCTATCTCACCAAGATAATCAGAAAAAAGGAAAAGATCAAAGATGCCACAAATCAAATGTATATCTTATAATGTGAAAGGTCTCAATAGCCCAACCAAGAGACACAAGGTTCTCAAGGAATTGAAGGGATATAAAGCAGACATCGCCTTTCTACAGGAAACGCATATCACCCTAGGATCAAATATTAGATTACATGCACCAGACCTCCCTATTTGGTACTATGGGGATACCATCTCCAAAAGAGCTAGAGGGATAGCAATCGGAATCTCTAAAAGGATACGGTTTGAATTAACCGATAGACTGACAGACCCAGAGGGGAGATTCCTTTTTCTGAGAGGAAGATTGGAGGAATTGGAATGTACTCTAGTAAATATCTATGCCCCGAATGTCTTACCTATAAAATTTCTTTTGGGAATACTAGGGAAACTAACAGATTTCAGGAGAGGAAGAGTAATCATGGGAGGAGACTTTAACCTATGTATCAACCCAAAAATAGATTAGACATCCCAGACATCGAGTGTTCGGTGCACACAGTTAAGAAAGCTTAGGGATGCTTTGTTTAGGAGTCAGTTGATTGACACGTGGAGAGTCTTTAACCCCGACCAACGGCATTACACATTTTACTCCCCGGTCCATGGGACCTACTCAAGGATCGACCACATATTGGTGGATCACAGGACCTTAGATATAGTGGTAGAGACAAAAATAGAAACCATGACGATCTCTGACCATGCACCAGTAAGTATTATAATAGACATTTCAGGAAACCTGAGACCTAAACAAAATTGGAGGCTAGATGAACACTTGTTGATAGAGGAGACCAGTTTAACAAGGGTAAAAAAGGAGCTGGAAGAGTATTTCACGTTAAACGAGATAGAGGAAGTCTCAGCGGCAACACTATGGGATGCCCATAAGGCAGTGATAAGAGGAACCTTGATCTCGGAAGGAGCAAGGAAAAAAAAAGAAAAAAATAGGAAAAAAGAAGAACTAATTAAAGAGATCTTCCTCTTAGAACAGGAACACAAAAAAATAGGGAAACAACGCGATCTGTATTTGAAACTGGTCAACAAACGAAACGAATTGAAGGATATTATGGAACAAGAAACCCGAAAGGAATTTAACTCAATTGCTAGGGAAAGATATTTGTGGGGAAATAAAACTAATAAACATTTAGCAAGAATAGTTCAGAAAAAGAAATCAAAAAACTATATAGAAAAAATCAAAAACGAAAAAGGAGAGACGATGCATACAACAAAGGAAATTGCGGAGACCTTCAGGCTGTATTATGAGAGACTCTATTCGGTAGAACAAAAGAAGGAGCAGGAGGGAGAAAAAATAAAGAAAACTGTAAATTTTCTGAGGGAAGCTAGGCTGCCAAAAATAAACAGAAGCGAGGCATCAGTTATGGATAGACCAATATCGGAAAAAGAGATTAATACAGCACTAGCCGGCACTGCAACAGGTAAAAGTCCGGGGCCCGACGGCTTCACTATCTTGTGTTATAAAAAATGTAGGGAGATTCTTCTACCAAAATTATGCCAATATTTTAACGAATTGGGTAAAGATTTTTTCTTGAGCCGGGAGGCCTCAGAGGCTATTATAACAGTTATTCACAAGGAGGGCAAGGACAAAGGAGATTGCTCCGGGTATCGACCAATATCTCTGTTAAACACAGATGTAAAACTGTTCGCAAAGATCTTGGCCGAGAGAATAAAACAAGAAATGGCAAAGATGATACATCCAGACCAGACAGGGTTTATCCAGGGAAGAGAGGGGAAGGATAATGGAGTCAGAGCATTGTTGATAATGCAAAAAATGAAAAATGACCGGATCCCCCAGTCTACTCCTGTCGATAGATGCGGAAAAGGCATTCGACAGGGTAGACTGGGGATTCATGCTACGCACCCTGGAGGAAATGGGGTTTGGACAAAGGATGAGAGAGTGGATAACAACTCTTTATCAGGAACCGAGGGCAAAAATAAAAATAAATGGTAGTTTATCACAAGATCTGATAATGAAAAACGGTACTAGGCAGGGATGCCCCCTGTCCCCACTCTTGTTTGTGCTTTCTTTGGAGCCACTATTAGCCAGGATACGCAGGTGCCCCGACATAAGAGGAATTAAAATAGGGGAGGACGAACACAAACTCTCGGCATTCGCTGATGACGTCCTCTTCTATTTGTCGGACCCTAAAACCTCAATTCCAAATTTATTAGATCTATGCACGCTATACGGGGAAATATCAAATTTCAAAATCAACGTAGCCAAAACCGAGATCTTAAGTTTTAATGTTGACAGACGAGAAGAAAGAGACTTAAAACTGAAATACCGATTTTCCTGGGTAAAAGCACTCAGGTATCTCGGTATTTTTCTAGTAAAATCAACCAAAAAAATGTATGTGAAAAATGTTATTCCTTTGCTAAATGAAATCAGGGAGGAAATTAGGAGGATAAAAAATAGACCATTATCCTGGATAGGACGAATAAACTTCTGTAAAATGGTAATTTTACCAAAGATTACCTATAAGTTCCAGATGATACCTATAAGTTTGCCTGGAATACTCTTCTCAGCTCTTAAAAAACAGATTATGAATTTAATTTGGAGAAACAAGAAACACAGAATATCCTTCCAGACCCTAAGACAACCTAAAATAAAGGGAGGACTAGCAGTACCAGACATTAAAACATACTACGAGGCGGCGATCTTGTCAAGGGTAGTGGAGTGGGCTAGGGCCAGCAAGGAAAAGAGGTGGGTTAACATAGAAAATGAAATGTCAAATGCAAGTCTCAATAAGATTATATGGAACCCCCCTCAATATAGGACACTTGATAAGAACACACATGAGATTACTAAAAACGCACTAAAAATTTGGGATATTATGTATAAAAAAATTGAAAAGGAATTTAATTCACCACTATTAGCACTAAAAAATAATGATTATTTTGCACCGGGCAAATCACAGGTTGGAGGAAACTGGATAAAAAAAGACACGACCCAATTAAGAGACGTAATAAAAGATGGGCACATTGCAACACTGCAAGAATTAAAAGAGAAAAAAATATTTTTTTTAGAAATTGACGAATGGAGATACCATCAGCTGGCCCACTTTATACAAAGATTGCCGCACCCACTGAGGTCAAGGGAGCGGCTATCCGAGTTGGAAAAATTATGTACATCAGAGAGGGTCAAGGGAACCATCTCAAAATTATATAAGATTCTGTTAAAGGTGGACGAGCCGATGGTCCCCCCTTTCGTCAAAAAATGGGAGAGGGAATTAGGATCAAAACGGGATAGGATCACAATAGAAAAAATGCTGACACTAGCCCATTCCTCGGCAGTAGATAGCCGTACAGCTGAGATGAGCTATAAATGCTTGACTGGATGGTACATGACCCCGGATAAATTATCTAAATTTAATGACGAACAAACGGGAGAGTGTTGGAGGGGATGTAGGACCCTGGGAACCATGGCTCATCTGTGGTGGAAATGCCCTAAAGTAGAGGAATTTTGGAAAAAAAATTTGGGATGCATCGAAGAGATTATAAAAGGAAAAATTAAATTGGATCCTTGGGTGGTACTGTTTCATGGGGGAGAGGAAAATATCAAAAATTATAAGAAAACCCTAGTCCCACATCTCTTAAATGCCGCTAAAAGGATAATACCGAGAAAATGGCAGGAGGTAGAATGTCCCTCAATCTGGGAATGGATTGACTCCGTGGAAGAGATCTATAGAAGAAGAAATGAGAGAAGGAGTAGAAGGCAATAACATAGCTCAAGATAAGAAGTGGGATAACTGGAGGAAATTTAAGAGATCTTGGAGCTATGTAGAAAAACTTAGGGTTGAGACCTAAAGACAATTTAAAATTAGATGAAGGCATCAGGAGGCATTTTGGATTGTCTATGGTGAGATAGGGGGAGGGGGGGAGGAGGGAGGAGGGAGGGGGGGGAGGGAGGAACCGGGTGAAGGAACTGTAATATTACTTTTTCTTTTGGAACCAGATATCTCTAACAAAAAAAAAAAAAATATTCGAAAATTAAAACATTTGAAATTTCGAAATTGTAACATTCAAAAATCTAAAGTGCGAAAATCTAAAATACGAAAATGGGAAATTTCCAAATTTTTTGAATTTCCAATTTTCCCGAAAGTATGTTTTTTTCATTTTCGTTGTATTCATTTTTTTCGAAAATTTCATTCAATTCCGAATTTTCAAATTTCCCGAATTTATGAATTTTCGAAAAAAAAGAATAAAATGGAAAAAAATAATTGTTCGATTTTCCCAAATTTCCGAAAACAAACAAACAAAAACGAAAAAATTATTTTTTTGAATTTCCGAAAAAAAACAAAAAAAAAACAAAAATAACAAACAAAAAAAAACAAATTTGTTGGCAGTGCACGTCTATATAAAAAAAAAAAAAAAAAAAAATATATATATATATATATATATACATACATACACACTAAGACTAGACAAGACTTCATTCCTTTCACATGTGCAATATCTTTCCTAACAGGAAATAGACCATGGCCCAGATTCTTAAAGGACTTACGACGGCGCAGCGCCATGTACGCCGTCGTAAGTCCTAATCTGGCCCGTTGTATCTATGCGACTGATTCTTAGAATCAGTTACACATAGATATCCATTGGATCAGACAGGCGTAAGTCTCTTACGCCGTCGGATCGTAACTGCAATTTTTTTTTTGCCCGCTAGGTGGCGCTTCCGTCGATTTCCGCGTTGAGTATGCAAATTAGCTAGATACGCGAATTCCCGAACGTACGCGCGGCCGACGCAGTAAAGTTATGACGTTTACGTTAGGCTTTTCCCGGCGTAATGTTGCCCCTGCTATATGGTGGCCTAAGTGCGGCGCAACAATGTTAAGTATGGCCGTCGTTCCCGCATCGAAATTTTAAAAAGTTACGTTGTTTGCGTAAGTCGTCCGTGAATGGGGCTGGACGTCATTTACGTTCACGTCGAAACCAATGATGTCCTTGCGACGTCATTTGGAGCAATGCACACTGGAATATTTTAGGGACGGCGCATGCGCAGTTCGTTCGGTGCGGGGACGCGCTTCATTTAAATGATACACGCCCCCTACCCACCGAATTTGAATTCCGCCGCGTGATTTACGCTACCCTGCCGCAACTTTACAGGCAAGTGCTTTGTGAATAAAGCACTTGCCTGAAAAACTTGCGGCGGCGTAACGTAAATCGGATACGTTACGCCGCCACATAGATACGCCAGTCTACGAGAATCTGGCCCCATATATCCATCTCCCTTCTGTGGTCACCATGAAATCAACCAAAAAGGTGTCTACTGAAACTATTTAGGACTTACTTTGTCAATTTTACTAAGTTTAGGTTTAAATATATCCAGTAGATTCATTTTTATCTCAAAATTTCATATTACTTTAACCACTTCAGCCCCAGAAAAATTTACCCCCTTCCTGCCCAGGCGAAATTTCAGCTTCCGGCACTGCGTCGCTTTAACTGACAATTGCACGGTCGTACAACATGGCTCCCAAACAAAATTGACGTCCTTTTTTCCCCACAAATAGAGCTTTCTTTTGGTGGTATTTGATCGCCTGTGCGGTTTTTATTTTTTATGCTATAAACAAAAAAAGAGCGACAATTTTGAAAAAAAACACAATATTTTTTACTTTTTGCTATTATAAATATCCCAGTTAAAAAAAAAATTTAGGCCGATACGTATTCTTCTACATATTTTTGGTAAAAAAAAATTGCGATAAGCGTATAGTGACTGGTTTGCGCAAAAGTTATAGCGTCTACAAAATAGGGGACATAATTATGATTTTTTTATTTTAATTTTTTTACTAGTAATGGCGGCGATCTGCAATTTTTTATTGGGACTGCGACATTATGGCGGACTCATTGGACACTTTTGACACATTTTTGGGACCATTCACATTTATACAGTGAACAGTGCTATAAATATGCACTGATAACTGTATAAATGTGACTGACAGGAAAGGGGTTAACACTAGGGGGCGAGGAAGGGGCTAAATGTGTAGCCTAGTGAGTGTTCTAAATGTGGGGGGATCCTTTAGGCCGATACTTGTCCCTTAAATTGAAATCTAACTCTGTTTTTACAGTGGCTAATATATATGGACCGAACCTGGACCAGGGGGCTTTCCTGTCAAGGGTATTGGAAAAATTACTCTCTTTTGGCGGTCCTTGTTTCATCCTTGGTGGCGACCTTAATGTGGCCCTTTCTCCATCCGTGGACACTTCCTCAGGTAAATCTTCCCTGTCTCACATTGCGCTTAGACACATAAAATCACTTCTACACTCTGCACAATTGGTTGACATCTGGAGAGTACAACATCCTTCTGAGAGAGATTACAGCTGCTATTCTGTGGCCCATAACTCCTATAGTCGCATTGATTACTTCTTGATTTCCCAATCGTTACTTGACACTCCACTTAAGACCTCTATAGGCAACATACTTTGGTCCGACCATGCCCCCATCCACCTCAGCCTGGCCCGACCCCCAACCTGGAAAAAAACATTCTCATGGCGTATAAACGACAACCTCTTGACTGACTCTGTATGCATGGCAGACATTAAGCTGGTGATTCAAAATTTTATTCAAGATCACTGTTCGGATGACACTAACCCTCTCACTAAATGGGAGGCCCTTAAATGCGTAATTCGGGGGTCCCTCATACAACATGGTTCTCGACTTAAGAGGGCCAGGAATGCAGATATTTCCAAGCTACTGTCTGTTATACATACACTCGAAACAACACACAAACACGACATGAACCCAGCAACGTATGTTGATCTTTCCAACGCTCGTAGGGAGCTTCTCCGTCTCCTTGACACCAATTAGTTGATAGCCAGAGACCAGGGACGTAATAGGCATTATCTCCTTGCCAACAAATGTGGCCAACATTTTGCGAAAACCCTTCACCCCCGCCCCACTCGTCGTCCCATACAACATATCCATACTAATGACCAACAAAAAATTTACAACACAAAGGGTATTCTAGACGCCTTCCGGCGTTATTATTCCGACCTCTATAACCTACCATCACAGACCCCGCTATCCAAATCGGGGGACTCTAGTCCATCCGATTTGAGGACATATATGTCAGAAACAGCCCTACCTCAAATAACTGCCGAACAGGCTGCGGCTTTGGATAACCCCCTAACAGTCGAGGAATTCCTTTACGCTATTACAGGGTTAAAGTCTGGCAAATGCCCAGGCCCAGATGGGTTTTCACCTAGGTTCTACAAATCGCTGGCCGAATCCCTGACCCCCTCTATGTCCGCTGCATTTAACTCTATTGACGACGATCATCTGCCCTCCAGTAATCTCCTAGCTGCTAACATTTCACTCATACCCAAACCTAACAAGGACCCTTCACAGTGCAATAGCTACCGACCAATATCACTTCTTACCATAGATGTTAAGCTCTACGCCAGGGATATGCAATTAGCGGACCTCCAGCTGTTGCAAAACTACAAGTCCCATGAGGCATAGCGAGACTCTGACAGCATCAAGCATGACACACCCAGAGGCAGAGGCATGATGGGAATTGTAGTTTGGCAACATCTGGAGGTCCGCTAATTGCATATCCCTGCTCTACGCCAAGGTTTTAGCCAATCGCCTCTCCCCCCCTTTTACCCTCAATCATCCATAAAGACCAAGTGGGCTTTGTCCCTGGTCGTGAAGCCAGGGACAACACGACTAAAACCATTCATCTGATTTCTTACATTCAACGCCGTAACCTAAAGGCCTGTTTGTTGTCTTTTGATGCGGAGAAGGCCTTTGACCGGATCAGTTGGCAGTTTTTACGTCTTTCATTACTACAACTAGGCTTGGGCCCCGCTTTCATATCCAAGACTATGGGCCTATACTCTCGCCCCTCTGCTTCTGTCATGGTCAATGGTTCCTCCTCCGCACCCTTCCAGATAACAAACGGTACGCGTCAAGGCTGCCCCCTGTCACCCCTACTCTTTGTCCTGGTGATTGAGCACTTGGCCCAAGCCATCAGGCAGAATTTATCCATATCAGGGATTCGGACACCGTCCGCTGAACACAAACTTTCCCTATATGCAGATGACCTGCTGGTCTACATTCAAGAACCTCATGTATCTCTCCCCTCATTGTTACATGAATTTCGTAGGTTCGGGAGTTTTAGTAATTTTAAATTATACATCAGACAGGAGGCTCGTATCTATGCATTAATCCTTCTTTATTAATGCTCACAGCAGAAATGTAAAAACATCTTACTGTAAAAATTTAAAGAAAAAACTGTAAGAACTACGTATCCCAGCAGCCCCCTGACCTTAGCCACTCCCATCTTAGTGTCTATAAATGGGGCTGCCCTCTCCTGATTCTTCCTCTTTCTTTCTGCTCACGGCAAAGATAAGTGACGATTAACAATTTTGATTGACTTTATTGAAAATTATTTTTGTGGATTAGAATAGATATTATAGGCAATGATAAGGCTATCCTAGGTTGTATAGTTGTTGTGTTGTGGTTATCAGTGTGTTATCAGCCAGTGTGCTGGCTGTCAGGTAACAGGTACAGCTGCCCTGATCCCTGCGCTACACATCCTTCCCCTGTGCCTTTCCGGCACTGACCCTTGCCAGCACCTTCACACTTGTACTGAGACGCTGCGTGAACAGCGTCCCTCTTCTGCATCCACCCCTCCTCTCTCTCGAGCGCGGCGCCATCTTACATCCTCCCTTCCCTCAGGAAGGCTTTCGCGCCGTAGAGGGAGGCGGACCCCCCGCCTCCCTGCGACCAACCCGCAGTGCCGTTCCCCCGTCCAATCGCGTCGTGCGCGGGACTCCGGGGGGCGGAACTGCACCATCTTCCTACCAATGGGAGCGCTGGGGCCGTAGTCTCGCGAGACTTCGCCCTACAACGAGATCTGCAGGCTCTCCTCACCGCAAACTGTCAGCGCTGCGGTACGGAGGGTGAGCCTGCAAACGTGTGAGTCAGCGTACGATACCCTGGGAATTCTAGTCCCTGACCACAGCCAACTTAGCTCCCCAATAAATCTTCTGGGAATTTGATTCCCTGCCTATCCTAAATAAATAATAAAACCTACCTAATATAAAACTAATACCCTTACTAGTATATCGGCATCTTAACAGCATGGCAGAAGAGGGCTCCCTTCCCATCCCAGAACAGGAACTGCTGTTAGAGCCAACGCAGATGCTGACTGCTGCCCAACTGAAAGACATTATAAATATGTCTATACAGTCAGCGTTAACTGCAGCTGCCACCGCTTCTATAGCCAAACCAACTCTGACCCCCCCTGAACCCATGCCACAGGCCACGGTACTAACCGTAAAAAAGGGGAAAGCTTCCCAAAAGAGGAAGCATACGGTGGCAGCCTATGACTCCCCGGCAGGGGAAGTAAATAATATGCTCAGAGCAGATCCCTACCCGGACTGCCACCCCACGCATCCGTCAGACCCCCTTCAACCCCTGGGCCTCAGGGAGTCACATAAGAGGCATGGATCCGCAAAAAGGACCAAACCCGACTCATACGTGTTAGAGTCAGACGACGATTCGTCCGCTGAGTCGGTCGAATCCGAGGTCTCGGGGTCCGACTACAATGATGAGGATGCGGGGGCACCGGCACTCCTACAGGATGCCAACCCTGACAACCAGGGCAAAGATATTATGGATGCCATGGGTGAACCACTGTTTAACCCTGACGCCATATCCCACCCACGCTCTGGGGATTGGTCTCCCCTTCCCCACGTAGCAGAATACGTTGAGCTGTGGGCACGTAAATCACTAGAGAGGTCAAACCGCAACAAGCTTAGAGCGGAATGCCCCCGGCCCCACATACCCATGAAAGCTGTAAGTACACCTGAAGTGGACCCGATCTTAATAAAATACCTACTAAAGACGGGAAAACTCCCGAAAAAAGGCATAGACCGGTCTTTTAAGAATATTCAGGACCGCATCCTGGACCTATTCGGCCCTCTGACCAAGATCCTAAATCTGGCAGAACAAGCCGCAACCACTGGCCAGCAGGTTGACCTGACACAATTACGCGGCTGGGCCCAAAGGGCCATATGTCTGACGGGCAACGCCAATACAGCCTGCTCCGTCGAGCGCAGACGCTCTATCCTCATGCGGCTCGATCCGCAACTGGCCCATCTAGCGGAATCTGAACCAGGCCCCGCAGCAGAGGGCATGTTATTTGGTGATTCTTTAATCAAAGACATCAATAAATTTGTGGGAATGTTTAATAGCCTGGATAAAGCTCAAACGTCCCTCAAAAAAGCGGGTAACGCTAGAATTTTTCCCCGGGCCGGCAGAAGTAGGGGCCGTTCTGCCGGCCGCTATAACAACAGCAGACCTTTCCAGAGACCAGCTGCTCAACCGCATTATACCCAGGCTCCCACTCCGTACACCACCACGGCGCAACCGGCACCGTTCTTCCCACCACGCGGCAGACCCTGGAGGGGACGCGGCCATAGAGGATACCCTCGCTCCCGCCCGTATACCGGTGAGTACCACACACATACCCTTACCCCTCACACCTGTGGGGGGCCGTCTAACGTTTTTTACCCACGCTTGGTCTGCGATTACGGCAGATTCATGGATTCTGAATACGGTGGCAGGGTTTCAGATAGACCTCCTATCAACACCGACTCTGGGAGTAATCCCCCCCCCTATTCAATTTGCGGGGCAAAATGTAACCCTGATAGACAACGAACTCAGGGATCTCATTGCCAAACATGCAGTGATCGAAGTCGACCCCTCCTCCCCAGGTTTCATCAGCAATCTCTTTCTAGTCAAAAAGAAAGGGGGGGGCTACCGCCCGGTCATAAATCTTCGGGACTTGAACCAACATGTCGCCTATCGGCATTTCAAAATGGAGGGCATTCATTGCCTCCGAGACCTCCTCGTGCCGGGAGATTGGTTGGTGAAGGTGGACCTAAAGGACGCATACCTCACCGTCCCCATGCATCAACTATCACAACACCTTCTCCGTTTCAGGTGGTGGGGACGCACTTGGCAGTTTACATGCCTCCCGTTCGGATTGTCATCCGCCCCATGGTGCTTCACGAAACTTTTGAAACCGGTCGTGGCATCGCTGAGGAGCAGAGGAGTACGTCTGATCATATACCTGGACGACATCCTCATAATTGCGTATTCCAAGAACCAAGCACACCGCCACATGTCCTGGACGATCAACCTTCTACAAGACCTAGGCTTCCTGATCAATCAGGAAAAATCGGTGCTGGTACCGACCCAAGAAATAGAATTCCTGGGATTCTCGATAGACACCAATCAGGCGGTTCTTCGCTTGCCCAGCGAGAAATTGGCCCTGATCCGCAAGGAGATCAGGGCAATACTTCGCAAAGGGTCCTTATCCCTACGCGTATTGGCCCGCATTGTAGGCCTGCTTGCGGCATCCATTCAGGCCATATTTCCGGCCCCCTTGCATTACAGGGCCCTCCAGAGACTGAAAATTGTACACCTACGACAGGGTCTCCGCTACGCGGACGAGGTTCCCCTCTCTTCAGAGGCCCAGGTCGAATTACGATGGTGGCTCAAACATGCCACCGAATGGAACGGCAGGACAATCTTCAATTCACGTCCGGACGTCGTCGTAGAATCGGACGCGAGCCGTCGAGGCTGGGGAGCCCGACTGGGGGAGACCTCGACGGGAGGGACCTGGTCCAGAGAAGAATCCCTCTTACACATCAACGCTTTGGAACTCTCAGCGGCACTTTTCGCTATTCAGAGTTTCCTAGCGGAGCGGTCCAACTGCTGCGTTTTATTACGCATGGACAATATTGCAGCGGTACAATACATCAACCGCTTAGGAGGCACCAGATCCAAGATCCTAGCAGACATCACTTCAGAGATATGGCACTTCTGCCTGGCGCGAGACATCATCCTTATGGCAGAGTACATTCCGGGTACATCCAACACTGTCGCAGACTGGAATTCCCGATATCTTATCGACTCCAGCGATTGGTGTTTGGACAGACCAATCTTCGCCCAACTGAACCTACTTTGGGGCCCCTTGGACATAGACCTTTTCGCCTCCAGACTCAATCATCAGCTGCCACGCTTTTTCAGCTGGAGACCGGATCCCGGGGCATCGGCAGTGGACGCTTTCCGCCACTCCTGGACAGGGGGAACACACTATGCGTTTCCCCCATTCGCGATGATTCCCAAGGTTCTGCTGCAGATTGCGAACCAGGGAGCGACGGTAGTTCTGATCATGCCATGGTGGCCTGCGCAACCATGGTTTCCCCTTCTACTAGGATTAGTCATCGACCATCCCAGACTGCTCCCCCAACTCCCACACATCCTCTCCCACCCAACCAAGGGCGTCCATCCCCTGGTGGAGGAGGGCTCACTGACACTCCTGGCATGGTTGGTCTCGGGGTGCCGGACACTCACGACGGCCTTTCAGGCGCGGCTAGAGATCTCCTCGCCGTGGCCTGGGCCCCCGGGACTCGAGCAGCGTACAGATCAGCCTGGAAACTCTGGGTGCGTTGGTGTGACCAACGGCAGGCTGATCCAATGCGTGCCCCTGTCACTGTCATAGTGAATTACCTGGCGGATTCCTTCAAATCCGGCAGGTCCTACAGCTCGATCAATGTTCACAGATCAGCCATTTCGGCCTATCACTATCCGGTGGATTCTCTGCCAATCGGCAAACACCCCTTGATCTGCAGACTGCTACGAGGCATCAGGTTCGAACGACCCCCTCGGCCAAAATACCAATCCACCTGGGATGTCTCCAGAGTCCTTGACATGTTCTCGAGTTGGGAGGACAACGATTCCCTGTCGCTTAAGTTATTGTCGTTTAAATTGACAGTTCTGCTATGCCTGATTTCCATCAAACGTGTCTCAGACGTTAGGGCATTAGACATATCCAGACGGCAGTTTTCCCCTCAAGGCGTCAGGTTCACGGTAATCCGCAGAACCAAAACCGGCCTACGTTCGGTGTTCTATCCTTATTTTCCCACTCATCCACGGTTATGCGTGGTTAGGTGCCTTCGGGCTTACGAAACGTGCACAAATGACCTACGTACCCCGGGTTCTTCCCAACTCCTAATATCCTACATAAGACCTCATCGTCCGGTCACCCCGGCTACCTTAGCACGTTGGGTTAGATCAATCATGGCAATGGCGGGTATAGATGTTACCCTGTTTGGAGCACATTCATCCAGGGGAGCCATGGCTACCAAGGTGGTTGTGACTGGGGGCTCTCTATCTGATCTATTGCTGGCGGCCGACTGGTCTTCTGAGACCGTTTTTCGCCTGTTCTACTTCAGACCGGAGGAACATGTCACCATGTCTGTGTTATGATTTTATGATGTCATTTTGTATTAATGATGATTTGAATGTCATGTTAAGCTTTGAACTTGCATAGATACGAGCCTCCTGTCTGATGTATAATTCGAGATTTTCCTAGCTTGTGACGGAAAATATTGATTATATGAAGACAGGAGGCGAGTATCTTCCCTCCCTTCCCAACCCTTTCATGGTTTTGGATTCTATTTCAGGTTATTGACCACGTTCCTGGTTGGGATACAATTGCAATCTCTCGTTCGGGTGATGTTCCCCGGTTTCTAGATGTACCAGTGGGTCAAAGTCGTGCTGTTGGTCGACCTCGTTGGGACCTGTTGATATTAATACAAACAGTCTTCAGTTAAATGGTCATGGGCCGGCTGGCCGAAGGACCGACGGTTGAAGACACAATTCACGCAAGGATCCTGATAAAGACATCTCTAAGTTCACAGAAGAAAGAGGAAGAATCAGGAGAGGGCAGCCCCATTTATAGACACTAAGATGGGAGTGGCTAAGGTCAGGGGGCTGCTGGGATACATAGTTCTTACAGTTTTTTCTTTAAATTTTTACAGTAAGATGTTTTTACATTTCTGCTGTGAGCATTAATAAAGAAGGATTAATGCATAGATACTCGCCTCCTGTCTTCATATAATCAATATTTTCCGTCACAAGCTAGGAAAATCTCGAATTAAATATGTCCAAAACTATTGCCCTGAACATATCCCTCCCTCATACAACCCTCACTAGATTACAGGCAAATTTTCCCTTCCAATGGAGTACTAAAGGCATCCCCTATTTAGGTATAACGATCCCCTCAAATCTATCACAACTTTATGCCCTCAATTATCTTCCTCTTCTGACCCAGATAAAGAAAGACTTAGAAACCTGGAATTCTTCCCTAATTCCTTGGTTTGGTCGTATTAACACTTTAAAAATGGACACGCTTCCTAAATTACTTTATCTTTTCCAAACCATACCCATTTCTGTCCCCAAAAGTTTTTTCTCCTCCCTACGCTCTATATCCATACGTTTTATTTGGCACCATAGCAAGTCTCGCATCAGTCACACTCTACTTACATACCCCAAGAATCGGGGAGGGGTGGGTCTACCTGACTTTGAATTATACCATAAGGCTACATTGATATCCAGAGTGCTGGAATGGTTTCCCCGTCCCTTCCTTAAAGCATCCACCATGATAGAACAAGACTTATCCATTTTTGACTTGCGAGGCTTGCTTTGGGGGTTATGAACATGACCTACAATTACTTTCTCATGCTTCTCCATTGACAACCGCTGCCCTACAGCTTTGGTATAAGAAGGGACTACTTTCCTTACTATCCACTGTTCCATCACAGCTTACCTCCCTCTTCGACCACCCCGGACTACCTCAGGGACTAGGTTCTTACACAGTGGGCCCATATTCCCACCCTACCTGGCCTGTAGCGAGCTCATTTATACATCCCACTTCTGGCTCCCCCGTGTTACCTAAGGACCATCATAACTGGCTCACGACCCTACGCTTGTCTTCCTTTTGTTCTAAACTATTCTCCTCGTCCCAGACTCACAGACCTCTAACGGATTTCGAGCGACTGTGCTCTCTCTCAGAAACACCTAGACACTTGCTCTCCTCCTTATACACAATGCTAATACACAATGCTAATACATATAATATAATATACACACACTAATACATGATCAGCCTCCTCCATACACAAGGAAGTGGTCCACGGATCTGGGAAAGGAACTCCATTCAACGGATTGGCAGAAATCGTACTACTTTACACACAAATCCTCTATCTCCTGTTACTCTCAGGAGAAAAACTTTAAGCTCCTCTCTCGATGGTACAGGGACCCTCTCTCTTTACATATAATGTTTCTATCTATGCCCCCAGTATGCTGGAGATGTGGCTCTCCTGACGGTAGCTACCTCCATATTTGGTGGGCATGTCCGGCCGTTCAGCCCCTTTGGTCTCAGGTCTTTGCCATATATAGTTCACTCTATAATCGACCCTTGACGCCGTCACTGGAAATAGCCTTACTGTCCATGTTACCTGGTTCCATAGCTTCACAAAAAGATAGTCTGCTTCGTTTCTTTCTATTGGCCACGCGTCAACTTATCCCCCTATTCTGGAAATCTACCTTCACCCCTCCATTGTCCCTATGGGTCTCTTTAGTTAATGATATCATGCGAATGGAGGAGATGTTGGCCCTAAATTCTGACACCTACAATAAATTTAGGACCTTATGGCTCTTATGGATTGATTACTCTTCCTCTGATTCCTTGAAGACATTGCTAAAACCTCAAGTTCAGCCCTAATTTTAGTTCCTCATGCTCTTTATACAACTAAGACGTCAAGACCCGCTCGGTTCTCGGTTCCTCCTTCCCTCCTCACCCACCCGTCTTTTTCCTCCTTTTCCTCTTTTATTCCTTACTTTCTCTCTTTCTCTCTTTTATAGTGACCAGCATTGGCTCTACTACTTTATGTTCTCTCAGTTCTCCTAGTTTCTCCATGTCGAACACTGTTAACCGTCCGACATAGGAGACAAACTCATTGGGATCTTACAGAATTAAAATTTTACTAAATATGAAACGATATTTATTAATATGTTCCATCATATAATATAGACGCCTAATATTTATATGTGTTGTATTACTATGCTGAAAATAATAAAAAACATATTTACCCCTAAATGTGGGGGGAGGGGACTGACTGGGGGAGGTGACCGATCTGTGTCCCTATGTACAAGGGACACAGCATCGGTCTCCTCTCCCTGACAGGATGTGGGGATCTGTGTTTACACACAGAGCTCCACGTCCCTGCTCAGTTACTGGGCAATCGCGGGTGCCTGGTGGCCATCGCGACCGCCAGGCACGTGCATCGTGTTCCTAGTAAAGCAGCGGGTGCGCTTTACTAGGACTTTAAAAGACGAGGACGTCATATGACGTCCTGTCAGAACAACTGAGCTACTATGCCGCCGTCAATTGACAGCGGCTGGTAGAGAAGTGGTTAAAATGATATTCTGTTAAGATTGATATTTTTGAAAAATTAAACATGACCCCCCTCATCCCTCCCTTCCTCATATTTATGCATATCTAATGGCACAATAAAAATTACAATTTTATTTGCATCAGCAAAAGCGTTTATTTAATAAAATTGCCATAAACTGCATATGTGATCAAATAGCAAATTTGTTAGTTCCATCAAAGTTCCTTAAAATAAAAGCATGAATGAAAATGCAGTTTATATAATATGCAATAGAAAAACAGTTACATATTTTGCAAGAAAAATACACATTTTGCCAGAATGTAACAGATATGGTCTATTTCTAAAATCTGCAAAATTGTATATTTTTGGCTTCTACACTTAGTCATTGTTGTCTATTTTACTATATTGCCTGGTTTCCTGGAACAATTCTGAAAGACAGACTAGAAAACAAACTGCAAGAAGTTAATTCACCATCTTGCCTCTATTTAAATGAATAGAGTACCCCAGATTTAGGGTGGTGTGAATTATTGCCAAAATATTAGTTGGCAAACAAAGCAAAATCTGCCTACAAAATAGATGCTGCTTATCCCCCCCCCCCCCCCATTTTTATTGAAATATGGTAATTGTGAGTGTAGACATTTTCCCAGAACAGCTATACAAGTATGCAAACCAATGAAAATTGATATTTTCCACAAAAAAGATTATGAATTTGTGTTTTTATAGATAGACCCATTTGCCTTTTTCTTTGTCTTTGTTGATCACAAGTATGTATAAATGGGAAATTGTATGTGTTGCACTTTAGTTTTCATCATTTTCTTGCCCAATTTTCTTGCTTTTTCTCAGCACTCAGTTTCTTCTTTTTAATGTCAATATCCAGCTTTAAGTTCTCTATCTGAAGGTAGAGGTACTGCACCTGCAGATATTTAATCCACTCATCTGGGGTTGATGTACACTTTCTAGCTTCTTCTTGCAGTTCCCAAATGTTATCACATATGGATGCTGTGAGAGAGGATAATGATTATTGCAATGCATGCTACAAGTTTTACCTCATAATCATTATATTAGCTGAATCCGTAAATTGAATCTCAGCTCCCAGGCTTTAACTTTAAAATCTTTATTTTTTTTTTTTGTACACACAATTCGATTTTTTTCTTTTATGCATAATAGAACTATAAAAATAATATGCAAGATCATGATATCTAAAATGACTTTTAATTTCAAATAATATGTTTAAGAGCAATTGTTTTTCTGCTGTTTAGGAGAAATGTAGGGAAGGTAGCACCAGCAACAAAGTAGCTGAGGTGGCTATAAAAGAGCCCATCTGCAGGAATACTTTTCAACCTCATGCAATTATAAATGTATTAGATCTATACATATACAAATATTTTTGCCTGCACTAAAATACTTACGGTATACAGTCCCAGTGACTTATCCACAAGCGATTTAGGACTTTCTTATCTAAGCAAGGGGTCAAAATTGGTCTGGTGAGTGTGGAATAATACTCTTTGTTGTTGACACAGCATATTGGAGCATAGTGTTCTTATATTGGAAAAGGACATTGGTGATAAATTCACACAGATTTATTTACCGTAACACTTTTCTGGAACGTTTATGTTTATGTTTTTATTATTATTTTTATATTATTTATCTATTTTTCTTGAGTTACTGCAAGTGCTGTTTGTTTTTTGTTTCAGTTTGATTTGTTCACAGCTGCTGCACTCATTATCACGTTAATTGGCGCAAGTGTTTAATTTGATTTTAGTGGGAAAATGTATTTCTCACTCTGTAGATATGAAAAAAAGTCTTGGTTGGAGTCCTACATTAACTTCTGGTAATTTACTATCTATTTCCAATCACTACTTTCTGTATATTTACAAAGTTTAAAACATACAATCAATTCAACCCAACTATTGGTGAGAATAATAATACAGTAGTTGCATTATTATGACTCCTCTCCTCTGTTATTACTGATTATTATTTATTTCTAAAATAGCTAGGTGTCTTTAAGGATGCATTTACCTTTACAAAAAAAATGCACAATTTTTTTGCAGGTAAAACTAATTTGCATTTTGTGTTAGGAGCTTGTAAATCATTGCACCTACGATCAGCAGATCCTTGGTATAATGCCAGCTCCTGCAGACTGCCCGTGTAGCAGTGGCGGCTGGTGACATTTTAGAATGGGGGGCGCAAGACCCCGCCCCTCCACATTTGGTCCCCCCCACTTCTCATAAGCCACACCCCCTATAGAATACACTCACTCCGTCCCCTGTATTCCACTTGCTTCCACTCATAGTGTCAGGAGTATACAGCTCAGCATCACAGCACAGAGTATATAGCCCCAGCATCACAAATCATGGTATATAGCGCAGGCTTACAGATTGGCGCAAACAAACTAAAAAATTACACTGTTAGTTATGAAGGACTCTAAATGGGCATGAGATTATTAGAGACTGCGGACATACTGCACGAGATTACCAGAGACTGCGGACATACTGCACAAGATTACCAGAGACTGCGGACATACTGCACAAGATTACCAGAGACTGCGGACATACTGCACAAGATGACCAGAGACTGCGGACATACTGCACAAGATGACCAGAGACTGCGCACATACTGCACAAGATGACCAGAGACTGCGCACATACTGCACGAGATTACCAGAGACTGCCGACATACTGCACAAGATTACCAGAGAATGCAGACATACTGCATTACTTGTCCTGCGACTTGGGACTTCAACGTTGCAGGACAAGTCGTACCCCATGATTTCCAATGAAAACCGTTCATATCTGTGCGACTTCAAGTCACAGCAACTTCAAAGTAGTCCCTGCATTACTTTGGTCGCACTTTGATGCAACTTGAGGTCCATAGACCTCCAGAATACACAGGCATTGCTTTAAGTCGCAAACTTTCAGACTGTGTTAGCCTTAAAGTCGCAAGATTCTGCCACAATTTTTTGCTGCGATTTTGCAGCGACTTGAAGCAATGCCTGTGTATTCTGGAGGTCTATGGACCTCAAGTCACATCAAAGTGGGACAAAAGTAATGCACGGACTACTTCGAAGTTGCTGTGACTTGAAGTTGCACAGATATGAATGGTTCTCATCAGGTCCGACTTATCCTGCAACTTTCCAGTCCCAAGTCGCTATTTCCACCAATTTAATTTAAATTGGTGGAAAAAAAAAAAGCATTTTAACAAGCCGGGTGATTGGATGGGGTCCAAAAAAAAATGAATAGGGGGGGGGGGGGTGTTGTGGTTTGGGTGCCGTTACGGCTGCTATTTCCACCAATTAAATAAAAAAAAACAATGTTAAATACTTTTATTTTTTTGGGTGCCGTTACGGACGATATTTTCGCCCAATGTTTTTTTTTTTTTATAAGCCGGGTGAAGGAAGGGGTCCGTTTGCCCGCTATAACATACATGCCCGCTATTTGCAATACTTTGATTAGTCAGGGAGGGGGTTCATACCTGTTACTGCAGGCATGCTGCCAGCATAGCTCAGCTTCCAGGCGCACTGAGCTCGAGAGTCCCGACGTCACTTCCGGTTCTTCCTGAGACGTCGGGACTAGCACAGAGACGTGGGGGTGCACACAGAAAGTGTGCACCCGAGTCATAATAACACAGTCCATCGCGCCAGAAGCAAGTGGCGCGATGGAGAACGCCACAAAGGCATTTTTTTTCTGCCAATGTAGCACCTCGTCTGCAATCCCGTGATTGCACAGACGTGGCGCTACCCACACCTCACTGTGCCGGCGCTCGGACACAGTGCACCTAAGGACCTTTTTTGGAAAAAATAATTTCCTTAAAGGGACATGTTTAAATAAACTTTTTTTTTTTTAGATTTTTTATTTTTTTTTACTGATTGGAGAGGGGGGGGTGGCGCCCGGGCGCCCTCTATGGACGGGCCGCCACTGCCGTGTAGCTGTCCGTGTTACATCCTAAATATGGGTGTAGCATGCAACATGTTCAGAAAGGTGAACTTATCATTTAAAACATTCACTCAAACAAAATATCCCAAATCATTGCTAAGTAGGGATGAGCCGAACACCCCAGTGTTCGGTTCGCACCAGTACATGCGAACAGGCAAAAGATTGGTTCGAACACGCGAACACCGTTAAAGTCTATGGGACACGAACATGAAAACTAAAAAGTGCTCATTTTAAAAGGTTAAAATGTCCAGGGGACATGTATCAATGCAAAAAAAGTTTTAGAAACTGACGTTTTTTTCGGGAGCAGTGATTTTAATAATGCTTAAAGTGAAACAATAAAAGTGAAATACTCACTCCTTTAAATTTCATACCTGGGGGTGTGTATAGTATGCCTGTAAAGTAGTTCATGTTTCCCGTGTTTAGAACTGTCCCTGCACAAAATGTAATTTCTAGAGGAAATAAAGTCATTTAAAACTACTCCCGGCTATTAATGAATTGTCGGTCCCGGCAATACAGATCAAAGTCATTGAAAAAAATGGCAGGGGTTCCCCCCTGTCCATTACCAGGCCATTTGGGTCTGGTATTAAAATTCTAAAGGGAACCCCCGAACCAGAAAAAAAAAAGCGTGAGGGTCCCCCCCAAATTCCATATTAGGCACTTGAATATTAAGGTTTGGAACCCTTTGCCATTTAAAAAAAAATGGCGTGAGGTTCCCCCAAAAATCCATACCAGACCCTTATCTGAGCATGCAACCTGGCAGGCCACAGGAAAAGAGGGGGGGACAAGAGAGCACCCCTCCTTCCTGAACCATACCAGGCCACATGCCCTCAACATGAGGAGGATGTACCAATGTTGATGGGGACAAGGGCCTCATCCCCACAACCCTTGCCCGGTGGTTGTGGGGGTCTGTGGGCAGGGGGCTTATCAAAATCTGGAAGCCCCCTTACACAAAGTTGTCCATTCATACAATATTTCTAACACATAGCATGTATATACCAAAAGTGACACCCCACAATAGATTCTCCTACTCCTGAGTATGGTGATACCACATGTGGGAGACATCCACAGCCTGGCCACATACAGAGGCTGGGTACTGCTGAGTATGGTTGGGTATTGCCGAATATGGCTGAGTATGGCTGGGTATTGCCTAGTATGGCTGGGTATCACTGAGTCAGGCCGGGTACCACTGGGTATCACAGAGTATGGCTGAGTATAGCTGGGTATCACTGAGAATGTCCGGGTACAGCTGGGTATCACCCAGTATGCCAGGATATGGCTGAGTATGGCCGGGTACGGCTGGGTATCACAGAGTATGCCTGGGTATGGCTGAGTATGGCCAGGTACGGCTGGGTATCACAGAGTATGCCTTGGTATGGCTGTGTATCACTGAGTATGGCCGAGTATGGCTGTGGGTGGATGGGATGGATGAGCATAGCAGAGTATGGTGGAGGGATGGCAGAGTATGGTGGAGGGATGGCAGAGTATGGTGGAGGGATGGCGGAGGGATGGCAGAGGGATGGATTTAAAATCCAGTAATGCACTGCTTTACCCTGCTATGCACATTCTCAATTGCTCTATATTCTCAGCACTGTGCCTAAAATCAGCCACTAGAGGCTGATTAGCTTTAAGATTTATTTTTTGTATTTTCCCTTTTTTATTGTTAGAAATTCTTAAAAAAAATGTCATTACACACATTTAATCATCTACTTCATATGACTTCATCTACTTCATACTTAAAGCTTTAAGGTGTATTGCTGCTGAAGAAGAAAGTAAGAAGGATGACAGAGTATGCAGAGAGAACACAGCTTAGGAAAGGAGAAAAGAAAAGCAGGAGAGGTGACAGGATAAACTCTACTGCCGGGGAGAAACAAAAGAACTACAGGGATAGTGTCTTATCGTATCTCTCTGATATTCTCTCTCATCTGCAGCCTGTGAGCTTCAGAACTGTAAAGCTTCTGTCAGCCTTCCTCTTTATCTGAGCCAAGACATTCAATCAAGGCTGGAGATGTGCATATTTTAATTGAAGAAAGTGACATATAATATTTGAGATCAAGGAGAGGGGGAGAGATTCAAATAATGTAGTGATGGCTCAGTGCTTCAACAAAATGGTGGCATCCAGCAAGAATAAACAGGAGCAATGCTGTAAGCAAATTACAACACACACTAATTTAGGTAGCATAATTATTAATGTGGGCTGTATAAAGTGATACACTTGTCATCCCAGAATTTGCTGATTCTTGTCACTGGAATCTGGTGTATGCAAGTAATCACTTGTATGAAGGAGGCCTAGGTAAATAAATATCTTTAATTTATTTTATTACTTAAACCTGTATTGCTATTTTACCTTTACACACTGGGGGTGTACCACTCCAAGTTTCATCTGCTTGACAGCTTCTGTAGTTCCTTTTTGAAATCATAGTATATCTGGAATATTTGTATTATAATTAATTATTCAACTGTTGTAACAAATACTTTTAATAACAACATACAGGTACATTAGTTTACCATAACCAATTTTGAGTCTAGAGCTTTCAAACTTATGGCACATTGAAGTTAGGTAAAAGGTTTGCAAAATATTAAATTCCATACTGACCTTTGAAGACTTGGACATAGATCCCATAATTGTAAGACCTTTTTGGTTGTTCCTTAACCACTTCCCGCCCGGTCAATAACAGATTGACGTCCGGGAAGTGGTTCTGAAATCCTGACTGGACGTCTATTAACGTCCTGCAGGATTTCATGCCCGCGCACGCCCGTGGGGGCGCTCGGCGATCAGTGATGCGGGGTGTCAGTCTGACGCCCTGCATCTCCGATCTCGGTAAAGAGCCTCCGGCGGAGGCTCTTTACCACGTGATCAGCCGTGTCCAATTTTCCCGACGGAGCATGCGCAGTACGTTCGGCGTGTGAACGTGCCTAATTTAAATGAACCACGCCCCCTACGGGATCATTTAAATTACGCGTGCTTACACCAGCCCCTTTTACGAAACGCTGCCGCAAAGTACGGAGCAAATGCTTTGTGAATGAAGCGTAGCTCCAGTAATTTACGGTGGCTTTCCATAAAAACGGTACGCTGGGCCGCCGTAGCAGTGCGCGCCCCTACCTGAATCCACCCCATTGATTTCAATGGAAGTTGCCTCAGAAGTCTGATCACTGTCTTAACTGAAGCAACTTTCCAGGAAGATAACATACATTTCTCAGGCAAACCCCTCCCTCCCCCTCCCTCCCACAGAGCTGTCCTGGAGGCGACTTGAAGTTGCCTTGTACTGTCCAGGAGGCAACTTGAAGTTGCCTTGTAAGTTGCCTGATGATCCGTACTTAAGTCGTGACCAATATTCTGCACATTGGGTGGAAGCTTGGAAGGTGTCTGTGTACTGTCAGGCCCCGTACACACGGCCGAGGAACTCGACGTGCCAAACACGTCGAGTTCCTCGTCGAGTTCAGGGATGAAGCCGCCGAGGAGCTCGGCGGGCCGCCTTCTCCCATAGAACAACGAGAAAATAGAGAACATGTTCTCTATTTTCTCGACGAGTTCCTCGGCGGCTCCATCGGGCCAAAAGTGTACAGACGACAGAGTTTCTCGGCAGAATCCGGCTCTGACCGAGTTTCTCGCCGAATTCTGCCGAGAAACTCTGTCGTGTGTACGAGGCCTCACATGCTGTTTGGACCCATGCATCTTGTAAGTGTAATTTTATCATTTTAATAAACTGTCTGCCTAAAATACTACACTGTTGGATTCCTTTGCAATTTAATTCCCTCTATTGAGTGAGCTGATTCAGGAACAAAGACCCAAATGGACCTAGACTGGGATTTATGTGGCTGCAGAGCAGCACAGTGCACTTTGATCTGTGTGAGATCTAAAGCCCTGTACACACGATCGGTTTGTCCAATGAAAACAGACCAATGAACTGTTTTCATCTGAAAAACCGATTGTGTGTGGGCCCCATTGGTTTGTTTTCCATCGGTGAAAAAAAAATAGAACATGTTTTAAATTTTTCCTGTGGATAAAAAAAACATCGAAAAAATGTGTGTGGAAGTCCATCGGTCAAAAATCCACGCATTCTCAGAATCAAGTTGACGCATGCTCGGAAGCATTGAACTGATGGTGTGTAGGCAAGACTGATGAAAGTCAGCTTCATCGGATATCCAACAAAAAATCCATCGGATTAGATTCCATCAGATATTCGATTGTGTGTATGAGGCATAACAGTCTGGTAAGGAGCTCATAACTCTTTGTGATGGAGTGGCTTCGGTGGCCCAGCCTTTTCTTTGGTGGTGTTATCTGCTTAATAATTTTACACAGAGGTGGAAGAGTGTGGAGCATTGTAAATTTGCACTTTATTTGCATTTTATTTGAACTTTCTTTTTTACTTATACTTTTATCCCATCAGTGGTGTATTTCAGTTTTGTGCTGCCCTAGACCTGACTAAACTCATGCACCCCTTAATTTAAATATGACCCACCCCCTTCCTGCCAAGGCCAAACCTCTTTTTGTTTAAGACCCACATCGTCAGTGAAGCCTCATCAGTGTATCAATGGAAAAAAAGTTTTAAAAACGGTTGTTTTTTCAGAAGCAGTGATTTTAATGATGCTTAAATAAAAAATAAAATAAAATGAAAACTTCCTTTAAATATTGTACCTGCTGGGTGTCTATAATATGCCTGTGAAAACGTCTTTGAGAACCCGGGTCTTGCCCCAGGGAACATGTATCAATGGAAAAAAAGTTTTAAAAACTGTCATTTTTTTCAGGACTCCTTTTTTTCCTGAATCTTTAGGTGCAAACTACAGAGCACACGGCCAGTACACACCACGTAGCTTTAGGTGCAAACTACAGAGGGCACAGGCAATAAACCACGTAAGAATACTGCAGATAGCACAATTACCTGCCTGCCAGTAAATTAGGAAGAACTGATCTAGCTAAACTATACAGTGTATAAATATATGTACAACACCTGGGATGTATATATATCCTCTACACCAGGGATCCTCAAACTACGGCCCTCCAGCTGTTGTAGAACTACACATCCCATGAGGCATTGTAACACACTGACATTCACAGACATGACTAGGCATGATGGGAATTGTAGTTCCTGAACAACTGGAGGGCCGTAGTTTGAAGACCCATGCTCTACATAATGTAACATTAACTGACTAGCCTGCCTGCCTGCTCTATCAACCTGCAAAAAATGACACTCTCTCTGTCCTCTCAACCACCGCAACACACTACACAAGGCCGACCTGCAGGCGGCCTTTTATAGTGTGGGGCGTGTACTAAACCCCCTGAGCCATAATTGGCCAAAGCCACCCTGGCTTTGGCCAATTAAGGCTCTCTGTTTTTTGGAAGCTGTGATTGGCCAAGCATGCGATGCCGCAGTGAATTATGGTCTGTGAAACGTAACTCGAATTTGGCACGAACGACCCGTTTTGTTCGTATTTCGACAAACGATCGAACATACGATGTTCGAGTCGAACATGAGTTTGACTCGAATACGAAGCTCATCCCTATCAGTGGCCATCAGTGCGGCCTCATCAGTGCAGCCTAATCAGGGACCACCAGTGCAGCCTCATCAGGTGCCACCAGTGTAGCCTATCAGTGCTGCCTCATCAGTGCGGCCTCATCAATGGCCATTAGTGCGGCCTCATCAGGGACCACCAGTGCAGCCTCATCAGGTGCTACCAGTGCAGCATATTAGTGCTGCCTTATCAATGGCCATCAGTGCCACCTCATCAGCAGCCATCAGTGCCACCTCACCAGTGGCCATCAGTGCAGCCTCATTAGTCTATATCAGTGCACTTTATCTGTACCCATCATTGCCATCTCATCAGTGCCACCTATTAGTGCCCATCGGTGCAGCCTATCAGTGCTACCTTATCAGTACAGCTTATCCATGCCATCTCATCAGTGGCCATCAAAGCCGCCCCATTAGTGGTCATCAGTGCAGCCTCATCAGTGCCCACCAGTGCAGCCCATCAGTGCCACCCCATCAGTGGCCATCAGTGCCACCTCATCAGTGGCCATCAGTGCAGCTTATCAGTGCCGCCTCATCAGTGGCTCCTCATCAGTGCCCATCAGGGCAGCCTTATGTCACTGGATTAGTAAGATTACTCCTATCTTGTAAGATATTTGGACTTGTGTTTTCTGCCACTGATTGTAATCATAGGATTATTTTACTTATTTGTGTAATGACTGGGATGTCCCTAGTTATTATACAGTAAGTGAAATGATCAGTTGCAGCAAACACAAGTCCAAATATCTTATAAGATAGGAGTAATCTTGCTAGTCCAGTGACATATTGTAATAGCACATATAGGGGAGCAGGTCCAAAATAGTATTGCCATCATATACAATTAAAAGTCTTAATTGTATATAATGCAATTCAATATGCTCACTCAAGCAGGGACAAGGATGTTTAAAGAAATGAAATGAATTATATTAAAGTGATGCCATACCTGGGGGCTCCGGCTTCCCTCTTCTCTTCTCCGCACTATTGACACAGAGCCTGGGAGGAAGTTACAGATCGTAACTCCCCCCACCCCAATGATGCCGCGGAGGAGGGTAGGTGTTGCATTAGGTTGTAGTGCCACACTTAGTATCGGCAGCCACCAGACCAGTTGTATTACGTGCTGCCGGACGGCGGTGGTTTGTCCGAACATCCTCACGGCCAGTATTATCACACCGGCAGGCAGCAGATTTTCCTCCTGGACCCTGTCAACAGGCACAGTCCACCCCATAAGACTGGTGCTACACTACGGGGACTCTTTTCGTATGGGAGCCGGGAGGAGGCTGTTTTATTTTTGTGCGGTTGTGGGAGAGCAGATTTTTTGCCCTAGGCCTGGACCTTGATGGTCTAGGCATAGATAATACAGCACAGTATCACATATGAAATGAATTCACTTACAGTATGTATTTATATATATTCAGCACAGTACGTATTCTGTACAGTATTGTAGAAGTACTAATATGAATTGAGATTACATTTATTTAGTCAATTACCACTTATTTAAAGGGACAGTGCATTTTTTTGTATTTTTTTATAGTTTCATCACATCCTATACCCAGATACAGCGTCTCACAAAAGTGAGTACACTTCTCCCATTTTTGTAAATATTTTATTATATCTTTTTATGTGACAACACTGAAAAAATGACACTTTGCTACAATGTAAAGTAGTGAGTGTACAGCTTGTATAACAGTGTACATTTGCTGTCCACTCTAAATAACTCAACACACCACCAATAATGTCTAAACCGCTGGCAACAAAAGTGAGTACACCCCTAAGTGAAAATTTCCAAATTGGGCCCAATCAGCCATTTTTCCTCCCCGGTGTCATGTGACTCATTAGTGTTACAAGGTCTCAGGTGTGAATAGGGAGCATGTGTGTCACTGGAAGTTCAACATGGAACTTCATGGCAAAGAACTCTGAGGATCTGAAAAAAAAAAAGAATTGTTGCTCTACATAAAGAGGGCCTAGGCTATAAGAAGATTGCCAAGACCCTGAAACTGAGCTACAGCACGGTGGCCAAGACCATACAGCAGTTCAACAGGACAGGTTCTACTCAGAACAGGCCTCGCCATGGTCGACCAAAGAAGTTGAGTGCACGTGCACAGCGTCATATCCAGAGATTGTCTCTGGGAAATAGAAGTATGAGTACTGCCAGCATTGCTGCAGAGGTTGAAGGGGTGGGGTGTCAGCCTGTCAGTGCTTAGACCATACTCCGCACACTGCATCAAATTGGTCTGCATGGGTGTCGTCCCAGAAGTAAGCCTCTTCTAAAGATGATGCACAAGAAAGCCCGCAAACAGTTTGCTGAAGACAATCAGACTAAGGACATGGATTACTGGAACCATGTCCTGTGGTCTGATGAGACCAAGATAAACTTATTTGGTTCAGATGGTGTTAAGCGTGTGTGGCGAAAACCAGGTGAGGAGTATAAAAGACAAGTGTGTCTTGCCTACAGTCAAGCATGGTGGTGGAAGTGTCATGGTCTCGGGCTGCATGAGTTGAGTCTGGGGCTGCATGGGTGCTGCCAGCACTGGGAAGCTACAGTTCATTGAGGGAACCATGAATTCCAACATGTACTGTAACATACTGAAGCAGAGCATGATCCCCCTTCAGAGACTGTGCAGCATGGCCATATTTCAACATGATAATGACCCCAAACACATCTCCACGATGACCACTGCCTTGCTAAAGAAGCTAAGGGTAAAGGTGATGGACTGGCCAAGCATGTCTCCAGACCTACTGTAAACCCTATTGAGCATCTGTGGGGCATCCGCAAATGGAAGGTGGAGGAGCGCAAGGTCTCTAACATCCACCAGCTCCGTGATGTCGTCATGGAGGAGTGGAAAGGGATTCCAGTGGCAACCTATGGAGTTCTGGTGAACTCCATGCCCAAGAGGGTTGAGGCAGTGCTGGAAAATAATAGTGGCCACACAAAATATTGACACTTTGGGCCCAATTTGAACATTTTCACTTTGGGGTGTACTCACTTTTGTTGCCAGCGGTTTATACATTAATAGGTGTGTGTTGAGTTATTTTGAGGGGACAGCAAATGTATACTGTTATACAAGCTGTACACTCTCACTGCTTCACATTGTAGCAAAGTGTAATTTCTCCAGTGTTGTCACATGAAAAGATTTTTTTTTTTTTCGCAATAAACATTGACAAATACTTGACATTCACATTATTACATTTATATTTTGACATACATATAACAACACATACATGGTCTCACTATAATCCCTTATTTAGATTATTCTATAGTGGCCCTTACATGTCATTCTCCCCAGTTCACTTAAAAAGAGGGAGAAAGCCTCTCCAGTATATATATAGATCGACACGGAATGGTTCCTGATACAGGTACTAATATGATATGTAGAGGCATGGAGGACACAGGGGGAAGGGGAAGGAAAAAAAAAAAATCCCCTTTCTAGCTGTGATTAACTCATCCCCCTTATCGAGGGTACCCGGGTGAGCTACATTTTTTAAGTTATATTTGTATTTCTATGTGATGGACACCTACCTAAGAAGTCTCCCCCTCCCCTCTCTCTAATTAGAGGAGAGATCATAAGGGGGAGGGGAGAAAAATAAAAATAAAATAAAAACATTTCCTTTTCTTTTTCCCTTTTTTTATATATATATATATATATATATATATATATATATATATATATATATATATATATATATATATATATTGTGCTAAATCTTCCCAACTCTCGGGGGGCAACACCTGCCCCTTACCTCCACCCCTAGTGATTTCGTGTATGTGTAAAAAAATAAAAAATTTAAATAAAAAAGAATTGTTTATTTATATATTATATTGTGCTAAACCTTCCCAACTCTAGGGGGGCATCGCCTGCCCCTTACCTCCATCCTCAGGGGAAGTATTCACACCTTCCCTTTCTATTTATAGGTGCATAATCCTCATGAATCTAATAAAAGTACCCCTCCTCCCTACCCCCACCCTTAGTAATGGATATAAAAAAAAAAATATATATTAATACTTAATCATGAAAAGATATAATAAAAAAATTACAAAAATTTGTGGGGCGTACTCACTTTGTGAGATACCGTAGGTGGAAGGTTGCAACAGTCCCCTAATTTTATATATTTTGAATGAAGAGATTGATTTGATTCCTTACATTTTTTTCACTTATTAGCACACAATTATTTTTTGGTTTTAGAATATTGATAGATATTAAGTTTTTATGGACCCCATTATTTTATTTCTGTGTTTGAGCACACCAAAACTGAAAGAAAAAAAAAGTCCATATAATAAGTTTTTCATAAACTAGGTGTCACTAATTATAATATAATTTATTTTCTTTGCTTAGGATCTATTTTTATCCATATTTCAATCTATGTCACTACTCTGATACTATAATTTTGTGTTGGAAAAGTAACAATGTTGTAGTTGTGGCTTGTATTGTTAGCAGCATGTCTCCCTTTAGTGGCCACGCTGTCTAATTTTGTAAGATCCACAGTTAATTTGAAATCTCATTTTAATTTTATTTATTAGCACTTGTACACATCCCCCCATTTTTAGCATTGTTTTATTAGCACTATATAGGCTGTGATGCTCCACTAGAATTCAGGCTTGAAAAAGAGGCTAATGCTCTAAATGTATCACCCTGCTGCCTGGACTGCCACCTTAACAGAAGGCACCCCTTCCTCTTATTGGTGCCTCCAAAGGACTACGAGCACTGCTAGTTTGAAGATCTATTCAACAGGTCCCGTCTTCACAGAAGTGGCAGCCCTGCCCCTGACCACAAAGTATGGGCTGCCACTGGATTGGTAACCTCTGGCCTAATGTGCACTATCCCAAGGGTCTAACGTGGGAATTGCTACTTTTTTTATATTATAAATGTTTTGTTTTCTATTGCACAAGCTCTCTTTTTTATCATTTTTTTTTATCACTGCAGTTGATAACTGTCCTCCACTGTTAGAGCTGCCAGATAAAGTGCATGTCCTCCTCCTGTCTGTAAACAGCTTACAAGTTTGCACACATCTATTGTGGCCAGGCATTATTCCATTGCTCTCTGAGGACACACATATTACGAAGTACTATGCCCTTGTTCTTTTTTTGTTTTTGTTTTTGTAACTGTCTGTGTACTAAACTTAAAACTACAAAAAAAGCTGCTACATGATACAGTATCTTCTGTCAACTACATAGCTCCTCCTCCATGGAGAGGAGAGAGGGAGGTATTTGTAGTCCAAATCAGGAGAGCATCTTTGGGTGGCAATGTTTCATCTTCATAGATATTGTACAGTTAGTAGTGGAGCCACTGCCATATGGGCGCTATGAGGGCTGAGGCAGAGGGGGGCCTGGTCAGGACCATGAGGGTGAACTTTCACTTTTGCTCCCTCTTGTGTATGGTGGGGCTTCCAATGCTTCTCTCCTGATGCTTCATGTTCCCTGTATCAGTCTCTCAGTGCTTTTCTGACCTTCAAATAAATTAGCCTGCCAGGTAGTTGCTACTAATGCTACTTTATGTTGAGGACAGTAGGGGACAGGGGGTGGTTGTGCCTAATGCATTTTAGCAATGCACATTAGTTGCAATGGTGCATTGTGTTACCATTCAAAGTCTATGGTACCCTAAAACACCTACCTAGGGACAAATGCTTTTGCGCAACCCATGAAATGCACAACACTTGTTATAGTGTTGACGTGCTTTGTGCTGCACAAAAACTCTCATCCCTAGGCAGGTGTGATGGGGTGCCATAGACATTCAATGGTAATGCAGTGCACCATCCAACCTAATGTCTGTTGCAGTGCATTGTTAAAACACATGTATTAATTGTCCTGGGAGTGTATATGTCGGTGCAATGCGATGATGTGAACATGCCCTACAACATTGCCTCCCCACTGCTCATAAAATGTGCTGCAAACTTATTTTCCTGGTTAAAAATAATATATGCCATAGCTCAGGCTCTGTGTCACATGACTGTAGTAATTAGGACTGTTCAATTGAGTATTTATTTTCTGTCTGGGGATTTTGCTATGAGGTCCTGCGATTTCTAGTTACATCCATATGTACATTGAGTGAGCATTAACACCCTAGGATAAATGTGTTACTGACAGGATCACCAGGTGAAAATAAAAACAAAAACAGGCACCAATGTGCCTACCACATCTAAGGACTGGTAGGCTGCAATAAATATTTTTTTTTTAGATATACTGTATGTTAACCCTTTCTATGATTAGAGGTCATTGAAACCTGGATGACCAGGCCAAATCTAGTAGTTTCAGTATGCAGTGGTTAGGGTCCTTTCACACGGCCGCACTGCGGTTTGGCTGTAGCACACTAGTCTCCCATAGACTTTCTATTATGTCCCCACATTTTGGCTTATTTTCTATAAGCGCACCAAAGATGCTGCATGCAGCGCTTTCAGAAAATTCACCAAAAATGTGAAAACATGACAGGAAACTACGGGTAACCCGCATGAAAACCATGGGACAAACTGCAACACAGCAGTGTGAAAGTGGCCTTGATCTCACTATATCTCTGTGACTAGACTATTTATAGCCCAGTTTATATACAGTACAGACCAAAAGTTTGGACACACCTTCTCATTCAAAGAGTTTTCTTTATTTTCATAACTATGAAAATTGTAGATTCACACTGAAGGCATCAAACTATGAATTAACACATGTGGAATTATACATAACAAAAAAGTGTGAAACAACTGAAAATATATTTCATATTCTAGGTTCTTCAAAGTAGCCACCTTTTGCAGCAGACACATCTCTAGAACTGTTAAGAGGAGACTGTGTGAATCAGGCCTTCATGGTAGAATATCTGTTAGGAAACCACTGCTAAAGAAAGGCAACAAGCAGAAGAGACTTGTTTGGGCTAAAGAACACAAGGAATAGACATTAGACCAGTGGAAATCTGTGCTTTGGTCTGATGAGTCCAAACTTGAGATCTTTGGTTCCAACCCCCGTGTCTTTGTGCGACGCAGAAAAGGTGAACGGATGGACTCTACATGGAAGGCATACTGAACCAGCATGGCTTCCACAGCATCTTGCAGCGGCATGCTATTCCATCCGGTTTGCATTTAGTTGGACCATCATATATTTTTCAACAGGACAATGACCCCAAACACACCTCCAGGCTGTGTAAGGGCTATTTGACCAAGAAGGAGAGTGATGGGGTGCTGCGCCAGGTGACTACCTCTTGAAGCTCATCAAGAGAATGCCAAGAGTGTGCCAAGCAGTAATCAAAGCAAAAGGTGGCTACTTTGAAGAACCTAGAATATGAAATATATTTTCAGTTGTTTCACACTTTTTTGTTATGTATAATTTCCACATGTGTTAATTCATAGTTTTGATGCCTTCAGTGTGAATCTACAATTTTCATAGTCATGAAAATAAAGAAAACTCTTTGAATGAGAAGGTGTGTCCAAACTTTTGGTCTGTACTGTATATATATATATATATATATATATATATGTAGCACTAACCCCCGAAGGAGCTGCTGGTTTAATTTGGGCCTGCACTCTACCAATAAACCCCACTAACTTGGCTCCATCCCCTTGGCACAGCTGTGATGCAATGCAATACAATACAATACAATGTAAGACAATACAAAATACCTGTATTATAACCCCAGGATCCACTGACTGCACTTGGAGTGAAAGAAACAGTATGCCACAACAACTGGATACTTAACCAGAGATATATTTTACTGTGAAATATGCAAATAAGTGATTACAGTAATTGTGCTGTCATCCCAACGTAAGACGACAGCACAATTGATTTAAACATATGCTATTTGAAAACAGTATACATAAACATTTTATACCTGGGAGCTCCCCCTACTTTATTAGCTATGCGTGAGATCTCACTTAAAGTACTTGGTCTTGGATCTTCTTTTCTTCGCTAGCTAAAGTGATTTGTAATCCACGGTTTTGAAGAGTCAAATTGAGGTGAAAATGCTCCTGGTGTAACAACTATTTTAAAAATCGCTTGAAACGTCAAATTAGATAGGCCTCAAACCTTCTCCAGTGTCAGTTTGTCTGCTCCTCTGTTTAACTATAAATCCCAGTGAGGCCTGTATATGAGTCTAACTGCGTGTAAACTTAGCAAACTGTGGGTCATGACCCGCTCACCCACTGGATCGGAGCTCCGGGTAGTAACTTTTGTTCAGGGTCCTATGACTGCAACTTGTTTCTCCGTCAGCTTCGTTCAGCTCCGCTGGATGGATCCGGTTCTCCGATGCTCGGATGAGTGTCTCTCGGTCTCTGCAATCCGGCCACTGTCCTCTAGCTCTCTGAGCTCAGCCTTGGCTCCCTAGCAGCTCGGCATCAGCATCCAGCAGCCTTTGTTTACACTCCTGTCTCCCCTCGTCTCCAAGGCAACCAAAATCCTCAACCAAACATCTCTCTGCATTACCAGTATTTGGGTCTCTCCTTGTCTCCAAGGCAATCAAAATACTAAACAAAACATCTCTCTGCATTACCAGTATTTGGTCACTAGATGGCTCCAAATACTTAAACATAGCAATGTCCATAGACGTTGTATTAAAGTATGCAAACATCAATATACAAGAATGTCAGCGCTACACACATATATATATATATATATATATATATATATATATATATATATATATATATATATATATATATATATATAAATAAAATAAAACTTTCTTTTTTTTTTTTTTTGCGAATGGACACAAATGTGCCCATATGTACAGTACATAATATATTTTGTATAATACAATTACTAAAATCTTGACTAATTTATTTCCTCCCACCCCAAATATGTTGTTTGAAAACAGTACTGTATGACCGATAAACAAATGTGTATTATTACATTTCTAGATATTTTCCATCGCTATGGCTAAATAAAGAAAAAGGTGAAACTCCCAACCTCCTCCGAACTACCCCCCCTTCATTCTGAATGCCTCCAACAGTTCCAAGGTCTATAAGAAGCAAAGTGAACCCATGAATTAGAAGGTGCAAGGAAGAGGGGGCCCCTGATCAAACGCCCACACACGTAGAAGTGATGGGTGATCATTGGAGAGACACTGAACTCTGTTAACTGAGAGATGCTGCTCTGATTGAGGAAAGTTAACAATTAATTGAGATTAGGACTTTCTGGGTATGTAGACTGTTTGATACACAGGACAGAGAGGTACTGTATTTCCCTTATGGATTACTGTTAAATGATATTCGATACATATGGATATTTTGATACAAGGCTGCTCCCAGCAAGAGGTAATTGGACATTGAGCTTTCTTCAGTGACTTGTTATTTTGTTAATTTCATTTGAGTGCAACATATGATTTTTGTGAGTCCTAGCTACATGTGTATTGTGATTAGATTAGCCCTGAAAGTTTTAAATTAGGTCATTAAATGCTCATGAGCTCACTGCATGGTGCCCCCATCCCTACAGTAAACTGCTGTGCCAGGGGCAGCCGCCCTTCCTGCCCCCCATCCCTTGTCCCGGTCCTGCATAGAGATGTGCGAAGTGAGTTGTGAGCTGCTGCCTTGCCAAGGTGCTAGCGTGGTGGTAATCTTTCTCTGTAAAAACTAGAACCATTTAACAGGTTGTATTTGCATTTCATAAATATGTTTTCATGTCTGTCTTACATGTCTTTTTTTAAACATTTGACAATGTATATACCCTATAATACATAAATACACAATAATATACTTACCCTGGTTTACAGGTATAAGTTACTCTTGATTCAAACAAAAAGTCTTTAAATTGCATTTGTCCATTAGCAATGTCCCCTGGGTTGTCACATGACAGGCCTGTAACAGTGAAAGGAAGCCATTTTATTTATTTTTTATGTACTACAATAGAAAATATCAAAGTGGAATAACATTTTCTCATTATATGTTTTTTTTTTTTTGGTCTGGCTGTGTCTATTTTGAATAGATTGTAAAGCTACGTTTTTAAAAAAAATAAATAACAAACATGTCATACTTACCTCCACTGTGCAGTTTGTTTTGCACCGAGTAGCCCCGATCCTCGACTTCTGGGGTCCCCCGGCGGCGCTGGTCGCTCCTTCCCATCGGGCAGAGGGGAAGAGCACGTCTCCAGCGAGGGAAATACGGGGCTCAGGTGAGTAAAATAGGGGGGCTGGGGGGGCCGGTCAGTGACAGAAGTTTTTTCACCTTAATGCATAGGATGCATTAAGGTGAAAAAACATGAGGGTTTACAACCCCTTTAATGGACCTATTCTGGGGCAGCGACAGCACTAATCTTTATATAAATGTTTTATTTGCTATTAATGAGTACACTAGAAAAACGTGTAATTCATAGATAGAATGTGTTGGAGTGTAAATGCACAAGCGTTAAGTCACACATTAACCACCAAGAGCTCTGGAAGGTTTTACCCCGTTCATGACCAGGGCATTTTTTGCTATTTAGGGCCCACCGCTACTTTAACTGATAAATGTGCGGTCATGCAACATACCCAAATAAAAATTGTCATTTATTTTCACACATATAGAGCTTTCTTTTGGTGGTATTTGATCACCACTGGGTTTTTAATTTTTTCAAATATAAATAAAAAAATACATAACATTTTGAAGAAAAAAAACCCTATATTTTTTACTTTCCGCTTTAAAACATATCCAATAAAAAAAATCGTATTTCTTCATAAATGTAGGCCAAAATGTATTAGCGCCTACAAACTATGGTGTATCTGTGTGTGTGTGTGTGTGTATATATATATATATATATATATATATATATATATATATATATATATATATATATATATATATATATATTGGAACTTTTTTTTATTTTTGTATAGTAGTAATGGAAGTGATCAGCTACTTATAGTGGGACTGTGATACTGACATTGGGTGGGAACTGACTACCCGACACAGACATCACTAGGGATGAGCCGAACACCCCCCGATTTGGTTTGCAGCAGAACATGCAAAAAATTTGTTTGAACACCGTTAAAGTCTATGGGACACTAACATGAAAAATCAAAAGTGATAATTTTGAGGTGAAAGTGAAACAAAAAAAAGTGAAATATTCCTTTAAATTTCGTACCTGGGGGTGTTTATAGTATGCCTGTAAAGTAGCGCATGTTTCCCGTGCTTAGAACTGTCCCTACACAAAAATACATTTCTAAAGGAAAAAAAGCCATTTAAAACTATTTTTTTGGCGTGGCCTGGTATGAATATTAAGGAGACCCTGAACCCAAAAAAAAGGCGTGGGGGTCCCACAAAATTCCATTACCAGGCCCTTTAGGTCTGGTATGGATATTAAAGGGGAACCCTCCGCCAAATTAAATGGCATGGGGTTCCCCCCAAAAATCCATACCAGACCCTTAACAATGAGGACCTCCAGACGCCGCCCCCCTCTATGTGAATTGGTAATGGGGTACATTGTACCTCTACCATTTAACCCAAAAAAGTGACAAAAACGTAAAAAAAAAAACACACACACACACACACACAGCTTGGGACAAGTCCTTTAATAAAAATAAAAAAATTCCAGCGCCGTAATCCTTCCACGAGTCCGACTTGCCGTTACGAACGATACCGCCTCCATAGGAGGCACCCGGCCGAAATGACGCACGAGACGTCTGACAGCTCTTAAGTAACCGAGGGCGGTTTGCCGCAGACACCCCAAATTGTTTGCTATTCGGCGAACGGCCGAACAGCCAATGTTCGAGTCAAACTCATGTTCGACCTGAACATAAAGCTCATCCCTAGACATCACCAGTGACACTAATACAGTGATCCGTGATAATACTATACACCAGAGATATGCAATTAGCAGACTTCCAGCTGTTACAAAACTACAAGTTCCATCATGCTTCTGCCTCTGGGTGTCATGCTTGTGGCTGTCAGAGTCTTACTATGCCTCATGGGACTTGTAGTTCTGCAACAGCTGAAGGTCCACCAATTGCATATCCCTAATGACACTGGCTGAAAAAGGGTTAACATCTCGGGGTTATGTGTGTGCCTAACAAGTGTTAATGTGTGTATTATGTGCTGCTTTTTACTAAAAATCTATTTGTTTCTTCTCCCTGCATGCCTTGTACCTGAAAGAGGCCAGCGACATACAGGTACGATAGTTGCACTAGGGTAGCCAACTGAAAACTTCCCTAAAGTTTCAGATTTTTGACACAATGCACTATGGTGCATTGCCTAAGTGTGTTGGGGTGCTATTCAAAATGAATGACACTGTGACACTGTGATGCGTCAAGGCATGTAATGCGTTTTACCATGATACATCGATGTAAACCTGCTAATTTCTTAATTATTATTACTTTACACATATTCTTATGCCGCATACACATGATTGGAATTTCCGACAAAAAATGTTCGATGTGAGCTTTTTGGTCGGATATTACGACCGTGTGTAGGCTCCATCATAATTTCTGACAACAATTGTTTGAGAGCTGGTTCCCAATTTTTCCCAACAACAGTTCTTGTCGAAAATTCTGATCGTGTGTATCCAATTCCGATGCACAAAAATCCTACGCATGCTCGGAATCAATTCGACACATGCTCGGAATCATTGTACTTAATTTTTCTTGGCTCTTTGTAGTGTTGTACGTCTTCACGTTCTTGACGTTCGGAATTTGCAAGCAACATTTGTGCGACCATGTGTATGCAAGACAAGTTTGAGCCAACATCCGTCGAAAAAAAATCCACGGTTTTGTTGTTGGAAATTCCAATCGTGTGTACGCAGAATTTGAGTCTTCACATCAGGAATTGCTGAATGTAATTGCTTGGCGTATGAGACATAAATAATAAATCTGTCTTACACATCTGAGTCTACAGCATAGTCTTGTATGTATGCCAACCCAACACGTGGTAAGAAGTACAATAATATTCACAATCTTTCCTTTCTTTATGCAACTGATATTAACTAAGGCTGGATTCAAACCTATGCATTTTTAGTGCTTTTTGCAGATTTGGACTACAGAACGTGTTCCATAGGAAACCATGTTAAATGGACTGTAGTGCAAATCTGCAAAATGCAAAAAGTGCTAAAAATGCATAGGTGTGAATCCAGCCTAAGGGGTCAGGTGTTCCATTTTTACATATTCAAAAAGTATTAGTATAAAAGATATTGAGCACATACAAAAAAATCTAGTATTTACTGTAGGCGTTTTAGGCCTCCAAGAGTTACAAACTTACGTTCACAAAATACTTCAGGTTCTGACCATTTAAGGTCAGGACCACAAGTAATTTCATTGCTTGCTTTGTCAGTGGAGATGTAGCCTGGTCGGCACTTGTATTTCAGGGATGTACCAACATTAAAATAATGTTTTTGAGAAAATGTTTCTACCAGCTCTCCATATCCAAGTTCAGAGGGGGAATTGCAGACGGCTGTAAAAAAAAACAAAAAAACAATAAAAACATTTTTTAGAAGCTCAACTGAATTTATGAGTCGCAATTAGAGGGACATTAAATGGAAGAGGCAACAGCAGGATGCATTGAAACAAATGTTTTCCTTGCCTTCACAACACATGGGGATGTGTTGTGAAGGCAATGAAAAAATTGTGGTCCAATACATCAATGGAAGCCAAGTAAAACATTAGATACAAAAGTCTCAAACACATTATCTTCATAAAAGCTAACATTATCTTGTGTTCTTTTTTGCTTAATTAAATTGGAACACAACTAGGAGAAATAATGCTACAGAAGAAGCAAAAGCACAAGTTGTCAGTTTGTTAACGTGGTTCTAAAGGCTCATGCATTCTATGCAGGAAGGTTAAAAACCTTTGTTTAAAACCTGTGCAGCAGCCCCCCCCCCCCAATACCTGAGCCCCATCAAGATCCTGCAATGTGCACAAGAGCCTTGGCTCTTCGGGGGCTCTCCCTCATGAGAGCAAGCTGCTTGCTCTGGGGGCACTCAGCAGGATTGCCGGCAGGGATCCGAGAAGAGGAAGATCGGAGCTGCTCTGTTCAAAACCACTGCGCAGAGCAGGTAAGTATGACATGTTTGTTATTTTAAAATTACTTTCATTTCTAGTAACTCTAGTTTTTAGAATCTACATTACTAAATATTTTTTTGATGTCCTAAAAGAAGAATATTTTATACAAAGTACTGTACTTGTGAAAACAGAATCTACGCAAAACTACGTAGTCTTCTGGGTTGATTCTCTTAAGGCTACTACTGCATTGTGCACTTGTATTTAACCTGGAATACTGAGGACATTCTACAAATAAATATGCATAATACTTGGGCTCATAAACCATTATACTTGGGCTCATAAACCATTAACCAGAAGTGAATATATGTTATGGTTTAATGGTTATGTCTAGAATACACAAGGTAAGAAGTTCAGTGCAAACATAGGTCTACATTTTTTATTTCATAGCAATATGTGTTCATTTTTGCAAAATGAAAAAAAAAAATCATATTTTAAAAATTAACATCTTGATTAGAAGCACATGCTGGAAATGAAATCTTTAGGTTTTTAGAATATTTTTTAATAACTTGGGGAAAATTAACACGTATTGCTAAAAAAAAATAAAAAAAATTACATCAATAAAAATGTAAACTCTAAAATGACAATTGCATTGATTTGAACCCTATGTCATGTGTATTCTAAATAGATACACCAACCATTATACCAGAACACATATGGTAATAGTATAGGTAAAGTCAATACCTAATAAATTGCACAATACTTAATGTACATAAAAAAAAAAAAATGGTAAAACTGTTTACTATTTCAAAGAATAGTAGCTAATCGTAATAATGATTTGATTATTAAATGCAAAAGTTAAATTTATTTTGTAGCTTTTAAATGAATGTGCTCTGAATTAAAAAGTGTGTTAAAGAGAACTTACAGCATTTACACCTGGATGGACATGATTTTGATCGCAGGGAAAGAGTCTATGCTAACCACTGTCTACACAGCATGTCATTAATTGCAAATAGTATAGAAAAAGCTGCATCACTGTGCAAATTAGAGTAGCATTATCTGGATTTGTTTTTGTGACAGTTTTGCCTCAAAATAACAGATGCAACAACCTTAAAAAAAGATGCAGTGTCTTGAAAATGTATGCATACCCCTTGACATTTTCCACATTTTGTCTTGCTACAACCAAAAAACGTAAATGTATTTTATTGTGATTTTATTTGTGATAGACCAACACAAAGTGGCACATAATTGTGAAATGATAGTAAAATAATAAACAGTTGTTTTTTTTTTTACAAATATATATGTGAAAAGTGCAAATTTAATACATTTACATGCAGGTTTTTTATCCACAGTGAAACACAGCGCCATCAAATGCATCTATAGTCCATTGCAGCATACCCAGCAGCCACATCATTCTGTAATTGAAGTAGTTTGTTTAGGCTGGGCCTAACAAACTATTTAAAGCAATGTTAAAACAACGTTAAACAAATTTCCTATGTAATCAAAGGATGTGCAAAATGTAATAATTTTTGGTTTCTAAACCCTCAGTCCAAAACTTAACTGTAGCCAAAGAGAGGAGTGCCTTTTCTCTTTGACAAAGTTTTAGAAAAACAGTGGTTCTTTTTGTGCAGACTTCCCCTCTCTGCCAACCATTTCTCTGCAAAATGCATCATACAAAGCTATTCCACTTTAAAGCGGTAAACTTTAGACAAATTATGTTGCATTTGAAGCAGTCCCCCACCCCCACAGTACTGTTTTTTCACCATAAGTTATTCCAAGTCTTCCAGGTTGAATTATACTGATCATTTAACCTGGAATACTGAGGACATTCTACAAATAAATATACACAATACCATGAATAAGTGAGCTTCATGGGCCATCATTCATTGTGTATAGAAACAGAACGGTGCTGATGTATTGAGATTAACTAAAACTACTGCACACAGAATCTGTTGCAACTGTGCACAGTAAGCAATCAGCTTGTTCAATTAAGCTTTGGCAATTAGGCTCTTCTCACACTTCTGCAACTTAGGATCTGACTTGTGAGAACTAAAGTCGCAGGACATGTGAAATGCCATGTATCTCTATGAGAAATGTTTCAATTGATACTACTGAAATCGCTGCGACTTCCAAAAAGGTTCCTGCACTACCTTGATCCAACTTCAATGCCAGAGATAAGTCTTATTAAAGTCTGCTAGTGTCGGCTAGTGTGAAAGAAGAATAAAACTTAGAGGCTGATTGGTTACAATGCACAGCTGCACAGATTCTGTGTGCACCAGCTTAAAGCAGGCCATACACGGTCGAATTTCGAACACATTTTTTTTTCAAAATCAGAAAGTTTTTTTTTTTGTGATCTGATGATGCCACCATTGATTTTCGAAATTCAGCCGACCAAACCTTTATGTTGCCGGGAATATTCATGTCTCTCCGGGAATATTCTTTACTCTCCGGGAATATCCTTTTCTTGCACATGTGCGTTTTTTTTCCTATTACATTTCTCGCACGATTCTCCCATAATTGATCAGAAAATCGTTTGTTTTTCAAAGAATTTCCAACATGTCGGATTTTTCAAATTTGTTTGCCGCACGAAAATCGGCTGTTGCTGCAGCCCACTAACAGTACGAAATTCGTCCGAAAATTCTTTGATACGATTTTTGAATTTTTTTTTTTCGAAATTCGAACCGTGTATGACCACCTTTAGTAAATCCAAACCCCCCCCCCCCCCCGTGTGTCAAGTGAATGTTCTAAAGACATTTGAAAAAGGGGAGTATAAAAAAAAGAGCAAAACATACTGTATATGTGGGGGACCCTCCAAGGGGTCTGAACCTGGAGGTTGGCTTTAATTTAGTTTAGAATTCCCATGATATGGGAATGCTATGCATTACTTAAATAAATATTACCCCATGTTAATTTAATTATGAGATACGTTTTTGTCTCGTTCTCCTTGCCCAGTTACTACCACTAACCACCAAATCCAATATTTGAATATTAGTCATTCCCATGTGCATTATATCTATAAGATGCTGAGGTAAAATGTAATGGGGTATCTTACCCATTAAAAGCAGCTGTAATTTTTTTGAAAGACATTTCAAGAAGAATTCAAACAGAGAATTGCAGTGTATGCAAGCAAATTACAGTTGTCTAATTACTATAAAAAAAGTCCATGTCATTTTTTTGTACCATATGCAGGGGTGGATTTACAATTAGCCAGTCTAAAGCCTCATACACACGACCAGACTTCCATCAGACAAATCCGTGGATTTTTGTCAGAAGGGAGTTGTCTGTGATCTTGTTCTGCATACAGACGGCAGAACATTTTCAGCCAACATACACCAAACTTTGCATTTTTTCAGCTCTTTATTGACACCCTTTGGGCAACTTCTGCTATTGTTGTCTGATGTTTAGCATTGGTTCGGAGCATGCGTGTTTGTACTTTGGATTTTAGTCCGACAGATTTGTGTACACACGATCGGATAATCCGATGGAACAGATTTGTTGTCGGAAAATTTTAGAGCATGCACAGCCAACATTTGTTGTTGGAAATTCAGACAGACGTGTTTTTCGGATAATCCGATCATCTGTATGCTCCATCGGACAATTGATGTCGGAATTTCCATCAACAAATGTTGGCTATGCATGCTCTCAAATTGTCCAATGGAAGTCTGGTCGTGTGTATGAGGCTTTAGGCAAGTACGTATAAGCATCCCTACCGAAGAAATGGCTGTTAAGTGCTTTAGTGATTTGGAGGGATTTAGAGTATATTCCAACATAAATATCATAATGCAGCAAGTTCAGGCAAGGTAATATATTGAGTATACTGTATACATGTCATATGATATACAGTATTACAATTTTGTTTCAAATTTGGTTGTTTGTAGTTTTTGTTCTTTTAGGTAGTGAGATACATTTGGTTTCATAAACATGTTGTAGCAGTAGCTTGTGTGACATAACAATGGGTTTCTGTTATGGTGTTATATTAGCTCTATTGTGACTCAGAATGGGACAAATGGAATGTGTATTTATCAGCACGGGAGGGATGTACAGGAGCTTAGGGCCAGATTCATGTACCTGCGCTGCGGCGTAACGTAACTCATTTACGTTACACCGCCGCAACTTTTCAGCGCAAGTGCCTGATTCACCAAGCACTTGCGTGTAAACTTACGGTGGTGTAACGTAAAGCCGTCCGGCGCAAGCCCGCCTAATTCAAATGGGGCGTGTACCATTTAAATTAGGCGCGCTCCTGCGCCGAACGCTCTGCGCATGCTCCGTGTAAAAAAATTTCCGCCGTGCTTTGCGCGAAATTACGGCGCCCGACGTGTTTTTTGAACGGCGACGTGCGTAACGTACTTTCGTATTCCCGGAAGCCTTACGCAAAAAAAAATTCGAAATTCGACGCGGGAACAACGGCCATACTTTAACATGGCTGGTCTAAATCTAAGCCATGAAATAGCAGGCTTAAGATTAGCCGACTAGCGACGACGTAAGAGAATGCGACGAACGCGCGTACCTTTGTGAATCGCCGTAAACAGCTAATTTGCATACCCAACGCTGGAAACTACGCGAACTCCACCCAGCGGCCGCCGGAGAATTACACCTACGATCCGAAGGCGTACGAAGCCGTACGCCTGTCGGATCTATGCCAAAAGCCGTCGTATCTTGGTTTGAGGATTCCAAATCAAGATACGACGCAGCAAATTTGAAAATACGCCGGCGTATCAGTAGATACGCTGGCGTATTTCTGTTGTGAATCTGGCCCTTAGTTTGTGGCATGTGTCAAGTGGAAAAAATGCACCAAAGTTTCTGTGCCTTTTTGTTAATGAAATGTAAACCCAGCCTTGGCCATAGTACAACATTTCTAAGGGTCAGAAAATAATATGCTATACAACATACTTCTCAATGAATACTCAAGGGTGACAATTTTCAGTAGAGACAAATATAAATATCCAAGAAAGTCAGCATGTCTAACCTTTACATTCTGGTGCTCCAGATGTCCAGGTTCCTTCAGCTGTGCAAGATACTAAAGCTTCACCAACAAGATTTAAATGATCACACTTGTAAGTCACTGAATCCAGGTAAGTATATATTTTCTTTTGAACGCTGTATGATCCATTTACAAGATCCTCAGGTGGTGGGCAGGTCTGTACTGTAATGAAAAAGTGTTGTATATTTGGTATAAAATTACTTTGCATACTAAAACTGGCAAGACAACCAACTTAAAGCAGAGTTCCACCCACAGTTTTCACTCTCCACCATGCAGCACTGATGTGCATCCTTAAAACGAATTGGCATTTATTTTTTTGGTTCACTTACCTTATTTATGCATATATTATATATCATTTCACTTCCTATTTTTGTAGCTGCGGCGACGTAGGTAATTTCTGGCTTTCCATTGGCTCCTGGGAGATGTGTGTCATCAATCCCAAGAGGCAATGGGCATTGCCGGCTGGAGAGGGAGAAAAGGTTTCCATAGCAAAAGGGACGGCAACTTCCTCTGATGCCGCTGTCGCTATGGAAACCGGACCTATAAGCTATTGTACTCACTTGCAACGCACTGGGCATGGGCGAGATCGGAAGGTGCATGCTGGGTAGCCAGCATGCATGGAATTCAGGAAGAGGGACACTGCGGCTTCAGGTGCCCATACTGGAGATGGCCGCGCTGTGTAGGAACTTCACAAAGTTAGTAAACGAAGCTGCACGAATGCAAAACTAGGCATAGTTTAGAGCATCATTTTTTATAACATTGCACGAGGCATGACTATTCTAGGGGTATTTTTTTATTTTTGGCCTGAAACACTGCTTTAATATTCACTAGATGTGATTTTTTTTTTTTTATTACATATAAACCTTCACTCAACTAAAATTATCCCACCAACCATCTCAGCTAATGTTATAAACCATTCACTACAGTGTTACAGTATAAAACCAATATATTTTATGGGCAAAGTTTAAAAAAATTCATATGAAAAAAATAACACCCCATAAAAGTAAGTGTTAATTTTAACACAACTCGCTTTTTACTTTATGCAACAATACTTAGATCATTTAAAAAAAAAAATACTATAAAACTGAGCGCTGCTGAGAGGTATACCATTACTATTAGGAAGCCAGCAATAGAATTAGGTTCTTAGGGCCAGATTCACAAAAGGGATACGACTGTGTTTCTCCTGATACGCCGTCGTATCCCTGTTTCTATCTATGCGACTGATTCATAGAATCAGTTACGCATAGATAGCCATAAGATCCGACAGGTGTAATTGTTTTACACTGTCGGATCTTAAGATGCAATACCGCGGCCGCCGCTGGGGGGAGTTTGCGTCGTAAACCAGCATCGGGTATGCAAATTAGGAGTTACGGCGATTCCCAACGGTTTTTCGCGTTCGCTATGTCGCCGCTAGTCTAGTTTCCCGTCGCAAAGTTAGTCGTTTTTTTTGGTGCCTTAACTTTACACAGCAATCGTATTGCTGTATAAAGTATGGCCGTCGTTCCCGCGTCGAAATTTAAAAAATAACGTCGTTTGCATAAGCCGTCCGGGAATACGGAATTACGCGCGTCGCCGTTCGAAAAAATGACGTCACTTCGCGCAAAGCACGGCGGGCGTTCGGAAACGGAGCATGCGCGGTAGGTTTGGCGCGGGAGCGCGCCTAATTTAAATGGCACACGCCCATTTAAATTGGCTTGCCTTGCGCTGGAGGCCGCCGGCATAGGTTTTCATCGCAAGTGCTTGGTGAATCAGGCACCTGCGATGAAAAATTGCGGCGGTGTAACGTATCTACGATATCTACGATACGTTACGCCGCCGCTCATCTACGTGAATCTGGCCCTTAGTTTTTTCTGCAGCCTTTGTTGTCTTTGTGGATTTCAGATCAAATTCTGAAAATTCCAACTCGAGCTGGGAAATTGTATACAAACACATGGGTTGATTTACTAAAACTGGAGAGTGCAGCTCTGCAAAGAAATCAATCAGCTTCCAGTTTATTTGTCAAAGCTTAACTGAACAAGATGAAGGTAGAACCTGCTTGGTTACCATACAGAGCTGCACCAGATTTTGCACTCTCCAATTTTAGTAAATTAACCCCACTATTTTCTAAGAAACCTAAAATCTAAAGCTTTTTTTTATTTATCTACACTCCCTATTGACAGCACCAACTATGGAAAGGCGTTCCATATCCTTACTGATCTAAAAGTACACAGTTTAAGATTGAACCATCTTCATTGTGTAGTCGTGTGTCTTCTTTAGAGACCTTAGGTTAAATAGTTTCCTTGCAATGCTAGAGTCATCATTTAAAGAGTTGTATATTGCAGTCAAATACCCTCATAAGCACCTCTTCTCCAGGGAGAAAAAGTTTAATATTTGTAGTCGTTTTTCATAACTAAGGTCCTCCAGTCCCCTTATTAGCTTTGTTGTCCTTCTCTGGACATCCTTCCTGAAGGTTGGTGACCTTGCTCTGTGTACCCAAGGTGCGGCTGAACCAGAGTTTTTTTTTCTTTTAAAGTGTTAGCTTTATCTCTTGAGTAAATGCCCTTTTAATGCATGCTACTAGTCTACTAGCCTTGCTTGCTGCAGATCGACATGTTAATGCTGAGCCTCTGACTTACTAGGATCCCTAGATCGTTTTTTAATGTTAAGATGTGCCTGTTGCAGGCATAATTGGTTAACAATGTAAGGTATTTCAGGCAACCACAGACTCTGCCTGCCATGGCTTATAGGAGACAATAGTGGAAATGAAGAGGAAAGGGGGAGTAATAAAAACAGTAATAGAAATAGGGGAAGAACTATTTGTGAAACCGAAGTGCCCCACCATGACTCAAAAACCTAAATTTTATTCTACCATTTGAGAGAAATGGTCTAGAAAGTAATTTTTGAAGGATAGCTTTTATTAACAAGGAATCAGCTAAAAGCAGCCCAAAGGCGAATAGAACGTCCCCTTCAGAGTGCTGTCGTACGTGTTGTACGTCACCGCGCTTTGTTCATCATTTTTCAAAAACGATGGTGTGTGGGCAACATCGTTTTTAATGAACGTTGTTTTTTGGACATGCTGAAAAACATTGTTTTTTTTCATGCCGAAAAACGACCGTGTGTACCCGGCATGAAGGTCATTCAAAATGGTTTCCTTTGTTTGCAGTAAAAAAAGGAATGAAGAATTAAATTGGAACTATAGGCAAAAAAAAAAAACACACATTGTGAAATGTGTCAATAACAAAGCAGTTTTTGTTTTTCTGAGATCCCTTTGTTTTATTACCTGTTGTTTGTACAGCCATTATTTTTTACTTCCTTGTAACATACCAAGCTTTCCAGATAAACTGACAGGGGTGGTTACAATATTTGGCTTTTATTCATTTTGTATTCATATTTAGCTGGAGCTAGGCTGTAATTTGTCTGTTACTTAAAGTCGATTCAAATGTATATGCCCATCTAAGACTACCCTTTCTAAAGCGTGCTAATGCTGCTTTGCAATTTCAGTGCAGAACGGTGTTAGCAACTTATAGAAAGTGGACAAATAACTGTTCTAATGGCAGCATCAATAGGTAACAAAGCTATGTTGTGGGGGACTTCTGTGCTATTGCTGCATTATATCTGTGATCTTTTACTTTGTCCATAGTTCCATTTTAATGTCCAACCTTTTGTCAGGTTCTTATTGCTATTCCTCATATGGGGATTTCTTTCTCACTTCCTGTCCCAGTAATACTGGGTGTCAGGGTTTACTATTTCCAGTTTTAGTTTTCCTTTCACTTGACACCATAACCAATTATTTCACTAACTGTAAGGCTGCTTTCACACTGAGGTGCTTTGCAGGCGCTATAGCGCTAAAAATAGCATCTGCAAAGCGCCTTGAAAGAGCCTTTCCTTTCACTACAATGTGAAAGCCTGAGGGCTTTCACACTGGAGAGGTGCGCTGGCAGGGCGGTAAAAAAAAGTCCTGCTAGCTGCATCTTGGAGGCACTGTAGGAGCGGTATATACACTGCCCCTTGGAAATTAATGGGCAGTGCCGTCGAACTGCCGGCAAAGTGTCGCTGCAAAGGTGCTTTTGCGGGCGGTTTTAACCCTTTTTCGGCCGCTAGCGGGGGTTAAAAGAGGCCCGCTATAGTGGGCGAATAGCGCTGCAAAAACTGCGGTAAAGCCCCGCTAAGAATAGCGGCACTTTACCGCCACACCTCCCCCCCCACCTCAGTGTGAAAGGAGCCTTATAAAGCCCCATGTTGTTATCCACACTTAAATTCATTGGTTACTTAAAACTGATTCTCTGTGGAGAAGAGGCACTTAAGAGGGATATGACAAATCTTTAAATTGTGACTATACCTTTTGGGAGAACACTTTCAATCTAAGGTCTCTAAAAAAGAAACATATCAACACAATGAAGTTGAATGAGAAGGGGTTCTGTACTGTTAAGGCAGCAAGGATGTGGAGCTCCCTTTTATAGTTGGTGGTGTCAGCAGGAAGTGTAGATAAATTCAAAAACCTCTTAGGCCTCGTACACACGACCGAGTTTCTCGGCAAAAACCAGCAAGAAACTTGCTGTTTTATTTTTTTTTGCCGAGGAAACCGGTCGTGTGTACATTTTTCAAAAAGAGAGCATGTTCTCTTTTTCCTCGACGGGAATGGAGAAAATTGGCTTGTCGAGTTCCTCGACAGCCTAACAAGGAACTCGACGAGCAAAATGATGTGTTTCGCCCGTCGAGTTCCTCGGTCGTGTGTACGAGGCCTGAGACGTGTTTCTTAGTGAACACATTTGTACATGTACCGTATTTATCGGCGTATACCGCACACTTTTTTGCCCTGAATCGTGGGTGCGCGATATACGCCGATACCCGCTTCCCGCACTGTGTTTGAACCACTGCGCCGACATATACCGAGTTCAGTACACTCGGGCAGGCTCGGCTCCGCTCGCGGTCACGTCCTGTACGTCCTTTACGTGAGAGGAACCGAGCCTGCCCGACTATACCCGAGTGTACTGCACTCAGTATATGTCGGCGGAGTGGTTCAAACACAGCGCGGGAAGCGGGAATCGAGCGGGGAGGACACCACGATGGCCGAAGAAGGACGCCGGACCGGACAAGGCCGCCAATGGACGGCGGGCAAGACACCAACGAGGGGCATCCAAACTGTAAGTATTTTTTTTTTCCAGGAATTTTCCTTCTAGGTTGGGGGTGCGCACTATACGCCGGGGAGCGCTATAGCAAGATAAATACGGTATATTATATGGAAAATTTTAAATGCGCATACACACACACACAAGTTATGATGAGCTGGATGGACTGGTGTTTTTATTCAAACTTACCAACTATGCAACTATGTAAGTAGTTTCTCATCATTTTTAAGGTGTAAATATTTAAAAAAATCCTACTAACATAAAACTTTATATGTTGACTCAATAAAAGTTTTTACCTTCACATTTTGGGATGGGATCACTCCACTTTTTGGTATCCAAGCATTTTCTGGTATTGTTCCCCAACACCATATTGTACCTAGAAAATGTTACAAATGGGATTTCAATGTTACCAAAAAACATCTTAATTTATGCCAATATAATGACATATGTTCTTTATGACAACTTGAATTTAGTGTTATTAGATTAAGGGCCTGCCAAAAACAAATGTTTTCTCAAAGGTCCTACACTGTACATTAAAATGATAGCAGCAGTTACGGTGGTATTGAGCCCCCAATACACAGGATACCACTATAGCAACAATGACAGGAGGGGTACAAAGTATATATATTGCCCCAGTCTGAGGACTTACTCTGGACCAGCAATTGATTATTGTCTTATGTTTTGTGCAGACAGAACAAGGTAGGATAAGAACACTGTCTATCATATATATGACATATGTCTTGGATGTTATAAATTAATACAATTTGACTTAATGAATGTACTCTCCTCTGTAAGGTTTTTGTGTGCCTGGCACGTGAAATGATGCCTATTTGGTGGCCTATTTTCAAAATAAATACTTACAATGCACTGTTCCAAATTATTATGCACAGTAAGTTTCAAAACACTTTATAGGTTGTAAATAACTGAAAATTGTAATTTGTTGTGTTTGCAGCATATTTACTGAAATCAAAAGCTATTTCAATCAAACTTTGAACAACATTTTAACTTTGTAAACATCTTAACAGGTCACGTTACATTTTAACATAGGACCCCTTATTTGGTAGCAGCTTCACAAGTCTTGCATCCATTGAACTTGTGAATTTTTGGACAGTTTCTGCTTGAATTTGTTTGCAAGATGTCAGAATCGCCTCCCAGAGCTGCTGTTTGGATGTAAACTGCCTCCCACCCTCATAGATATTTTGCTTGAGGATGCTCCAAAGGTTCTCAATAGGATTGAGGTCAGGGGAGGATGGAGGCCACACCATGACTTTCTCTCCTCTTATCCCCATAGCAGCCATTGATGCAGAGGTATTCTTTGCAGCATGAGATGGTGCATTGTCATGCATGAAGATGATTTTATTATGGAAAGCATAGTTCTTCCTTCTGTACCAGGGAAGAAAGTGGTCAGTCAGGAACTCCACATACTTTGCAGAGGTCATCTTTACACCTTCCGGGACCCTAAAGGGGCCGACCAGCTCTCTTCCCATGATTCCGGCCCAAAACATGACTCCACCACCGCTTTGCTGACGTTGCAGTCTTGTTGGAACAGGGGGAGGACGTCCACCAACCATCCACTACTCCATCCATCTGGACCATCCAGGGTTGCACAGAACTCATCAGTGAACAGGACTGTTTGAAAATTTGTATTCATGTATTTTTCTGCCCAATGCAGCCATTTTTGCTTGTGAGCATTGGTTAGTGGTGGCCGAATAGAAGGTTTATGCAAGACTCTGGAGGACTCTACGCCTTGATGTCCAGAGGCACCAGCAGCTTCAGATATCTGTTTGCTGCTATGTAATGGTGTTTTAGCAGCTGCTCTCTTGATCCGATAAATGGATCTGGCAGAAATCAGTGATGCAAATAAAAAAAATATCACAAAAATAAAAATACATGCCAACAAAAGCACCATGCATTTTGATGCAGCGGCATTAAAAAATATAATTAAAAAAATGCCCATGCATTTTGGTGCTATTGAGGGGTGGCAGGCAGTTCATTCTCAAATGAATAGGCTGTTCTGCAGCAAGGCACATACTCTGTGCGTGTAAATAAAATAAAAAAAAAATCACAAAAATGCATGCTAACAAAAGCATCATGCATTTTTTTGAGAATCGTGATCTTCATTCTAAGCAAAAGAATTGTGATTCTCATTTTTACCAGAATCGTGCAGCTTTACTGCCTTTAGGAATTAATCACTTAAGGACCGCCTAACGCCGATATACGTCGGCAGAATGGCACGGCTGGGCACAATCACGTACCTGTACGTGCTCAGTCGTGGGTCGCGGTCCAAAGCTCCATGACCACGGCCGCGGGACTCGCAGACCCGATCGCCGCTGGAGTCCCGCGATCGGCCCCCAGAGCTGAAGAACGGGGAGAGCTGTGTGTAAACACAGCTTCCCCGTTCTTCACTGTGGCGCGGTCATCGATCGTGTGTTCCCTAATATAGGAAACCACAATAAATGACATCAGACCTACAGCCACACCCCCTACAGTTAGAAACACAGATGAGGTCACACTTAACCCCTTCAGCGCCCCCTTGTGGTTAACTCCCAAACTGCAATTGTCATTTTCACAGTAAACAATGCATTTTTAATGCATTTTCTCTTTCGTTCATGGACGGACACAGCAGCATTGACCTTAGGGTTATGTAACTTTTCTCTAGGAGAGACTAGGCAGAAAAAAACAGCACTTTTAGTGTTAAAAACACTTTTCAGTACAGCACCGCCCATGGGGGCGTGTCCCCCGGGTACATCCCACTCTCTGGAAGCATCCAGCCTCAGTTTCATCTGCCTAGCGTCAGGAGAGCTTGGCCTTTTTCTGGAGTCCTGTGCTCTGGAGTTTTTTTTTTTTTGCAATTTTTTCGCCTTAATTTATTTTTTTGTTCCTGCTTTTTTGGATCCTGGGATCTCTATCAACTGCCGACTGGGTGACAGGCTGTATTTTGAATCCTTGTAGTCAGAATCCAGTCCGACAACGCCACGGCAGTGGCATACGTCAATCATCAAGGGGGCACACGAAGCTCGGCGGCAGCAATGGAAGTCGCGCACATCCTTCGGTGGGCCGAAAGCTACGTTCCAGCTCTGTCGGCAGTGTACATTTCGGGGGTGCTGAATTGGCAAGCCGACTATCTAAGTCGTCAAAAGCTAGACCAAGGAGAATAGTCGCTACACCCGGAGGTGTTTCAAACTCTGTGCCAGAAATTGGGCACTCCAGACGTGGACCTTCTAGCGTCCTATCTCAATCTGAAGGTGTCACGATTTGTGACCAGATCGAGGGACCCGTGGGCGGACACGTCAGATATGCTGGTAGTGCCTTGGGGTCACTACCGCCTAATATACGCCTTCCCTCCCCTGCAGCTTCTTCCTCGCCTGCTACGCAGGGTGGAAGGCGAGGGGATCCCAACAATCCTGATCGCCCCGGATTGGCCGCACTATCCCTGGTACGCGTCACAAGGTCCTATCTTTCACTCTGCTTTACAGTCGCTGGCTTTGACGGCGTGGCTGTTGAGAGCCAGGCCTACATCTCTATGTGTGAAGAGATGAAATGGCACCCCGTACATACGTGGTGTCCCGAATTTTGCTGTTTTTACAGCGTGGAGTGGATCAGGCTCGAGACTTGAATACGGTGAAGAGTCAGATCTCAGGCTCTAGCTGTCTACTTTCAGCGACCCTTGGCGTCGCACTCTCTGGTGCGTACGTTTGTGCAGGGGGTCCGGCATGTGGCCCCTCCTATGCGTCCTCCGCTACCTCCATGGGATTTGAATTTCATTCTTTTGGCGCTTCAAGAAGCTCCATTTGAGGACATTCGGGAGATCCCCTTGTTGACTCTGTCTCAGAAGGTGGTTTTTCTGGTAGCAATTACCTCGGTCAGACAAGTATCGGAACTGGCGGCCTTGTCTTGCAAGGCTCCCTTCTTAGTCATCCATAAGGATAAGGTGGTGCTGCGACCGCAGACATCTTTCCTTCCAAAGGTGGTTTCGGCCTTTCATATTAATGAGGACATTGTTCTTACATCCTTATGCCCTCAGCCAAAAAACCCGAAGGAGACCACTTTACATTCCTTGGACGTGGTTCGAGCCCTACAGGTGTACTTGTCTGCTATGGCTCAGTTTCGGAGGTCGGACTCACTGTTCGTGTCGGTGGCTGGTCCTAAAAAAGGTCTGGCGGTCTCGTCGGCCACCATTTTTAGGTGGATCAGACAAGTCGTGCTCCAGTCCTATGCCGTAAAGGGGCGGGCGCCTCCCTTTCAGGTCACGGTGCATTCGACCAGAGCGATTGGTGCCTCTTGGGCTTTCCGTCACCAAGCGTCTGTCTTACAGATTTGTAAGGCGGCGACCTGGTCGTCAATCCACACCTTCTCAAAATTTTATAAGGTGGATGTGAGTGCAAACTCTGGTTTGTTTGGGGTGAAACCTGGTTTGCTGTGTTTTTTTCCCACCCCTCAAAATTGTTGACACTGCTTGGGGACGTCCCTAAGGTCAATGCAAATTAGCTAGTTACGGCGATCCACGAACGTTTTTTTACGTCGTTTTCGTTTGGCTTTTTCCTGCCTATAGTTAAAGGTGCTATATGGCGGCGTACTCAATGTTAAGTATGGCCGTCGTTCCCGCGTACAATTTTGAATTTTTTACGTTGTTTGGGTAAGTCGTTCGCGAAAAGGAATTTGCGTAAGCATTGGCTTCTTCCGGTCAAATTTCGAGCATGCGCACTGGGATACCCCCAGGGACGGCGCATGCGCAGTTAAAAAAAAACGCTGTTTACGTCGGGTCACAACGTATTAGCATAAAACACGCCCCCATTACATCCATTTGAATTCCGCGCCCTCACGCCGCAAGAGATACATTATGCCGCTGTAACTTACGGCGCGAATTCGTTGAGGATTTGAAACAAAACAAAAGTAAGTTACAGCGGCGTAGTGTATCTTAGATACGCCCGGCGCAATAATGTGCCGTTGTACGTGGATCTACCCCACTGTGTGTATGTACAGTGTGTGTGTGTGTATATATAACTATTCGTTATTAATTAGGATTAGTCTGAAACAGCATATTCTAGTGTGTGTAGTATCTGTGTATTTATAACAGATTATACCATATAATATGTTGTAAATTAATAGATTTTTAAAGTGGAAATTTAAGAAGAAAGTTCTGCTAGATCATTTCAGGCTGGCCCCTTTCGCAGGTATAGCTATGTAAAACATAAGTCCCTATAATTTTTGAAATCCAATAACACCCTGTCTCACACTGTTCTGCACATGTTTAGTTTCTCTCTAATTTTAGGCATTTTTAGGCACTCCCGAGTATGTAGAGGCCAATCTGCTGATAGCCTTAAAGTGACATTATACCCTCCTATCCTTTACAGCCAAGAAAGCTGCTTCTGTTTGAACTGAAACTGCCATGGTGCTGCACATGTGATCAGTTAGGACACCAGCCATTTGATGGTTTGACAGTTTGGTTGAGAACACAATCAAATCAAACTGTTTGTTGAAACTGGTAAATCGATAGCTTTATGCAGGGCTTTTTTTCTGGGGGAACTTGGGGGAACTCAGTTCCACCACCTTTGGCTCAGACCCTTTGGTGCCTGCTCACTACAATCACTTGTAAAGACATAAGTCTGGTTTCTGTGTTTACAAGTGACAGCTCTGCACTCTGTGTGTAACCCCCTGAACTCTACAGTCTGTATGTAATGCAATTCTGGTATTTAATGCCTCTTAAAAACCTTTCTACTGTTTCTGAAATCTGAACAGGGTCGTGGTTGAGTTCCTGCACCTATTTTCTGAGAAAAAAAGCTCTGGCTTTATGATATACAGCTGGGGCTTTGGGCTTCAGCAAAATAGCAGCCTCCAGCAAGAAGAAAAAGGATTACTGCTGGAGGCAATTTACAGCACACACTAATATTGGTAGCATAGTTATTAATGTACAATGTATGTTTCTTGCTAAATAACATTATTTTTTCTTAAGTTGTTATGGGTAAAGTTCCACTTTAAGGACACAGAAGCCTGTCACATAAGCTGATACAGCATGGTGACCTTTGCCTTACGAAGTCACGTTTCAGCACAAGGACAGATTTAAAATTTCATCTATAATTCCTATCTTTCAAAAGATAGTTTAGGCAAGCGATATCTTCAATATAATAGAGGCTGCACTACCCTCAAAAAGTGCTGATCCTGATTCCCGTGACCAACTTCCACCAGTTGGAACTCATGCTGGCTCCTGAGCAGCGCTCCTGTACAGTTTAGTCGGTATATAATTCCTATCATCTATAATTCCTATCTTTCAAAAGATAGTTTAGGCAAGCTATGTCTTCAATATAAGAGAGGCTGCACTACCCTCTTCCAAAAAAAGTGCTGATGGTGATTCCTGTGACCAACTTCCACCAGTTGGAACTCATGCTGGCACCTGAGCAGCGCTCCTGTACAGTTTAGTCAGTATATAATTCCTATCATCTATAGTTCCTATCTTTCAAAAGATAGTTTAGGCAAGCGATATCTTCAATATAAGAGAGGCGGCACTACCCTCTTCCAAAAAAAGTGCTGATCGTGATTCCTGTGACCAACTTCCACCAGTTGGAACTCATGCTGGCTCCTGAGCAGCACTCCTGTACAGTTTCCTCGGCAAGTCACGGCGAGGCATTGTGACGCATGCGCAGTAATCCGCCGAAGCCAAGTGGCGGCCGTCTTGGTACACCCTATCCGTTTTTACCTATTTAAACAGCCTAATGGCTCATTGTGAGCCAGGCTGTCAGAAAGGAGACATCTTTAAGTGTTTCCTGCCTCCTTCCTCTTAATCCATATGATGTAAATATATTTAAATAAAATGTTTAAATATACTGTACTGAAATGTTTAAGTGTATCTGCTCAGACTTGCCTTACCTTGAGTATGCAAATAGGGTACAATGACAAACCTAATAACCAGAATAATTTTTGTATGATGTCTTAATATTTATTATTAATTACAATGCTATGAAGTATTATATTAGCATGAAAAATCCGTAATAAAGTTGAACTTACCCTTTTTCACATTTATAGACTGCTTCAGAGCCAAACAAAAAGTTTTTTGCTTCATATACTGCATTTGTTATTGTTTCAGGTGGTCCACAAGATATTCCTATGATAAACACAAAATACATTTATTCCCTAATACCGCATATAAATTTACTCTGTTTGTTTTAGCTTATTGAATTTATTCGCGAATACAGCATTTAAATTTACTGTTCGTTTTAGCGTTCAGAATTCCCTTAAGTTTTTCTAATTTAATTGTGTTTTGTTTATGCAAGAAGAACTAAAATATGAGCTCCTTTATGTAAATCCCCTACAGAGCAAAGCCAGGCATAGAAGGTTTGAATCTCGGGGGGTTCAGCAGCGACTGGCTGAAATTCGGACAATGTATGGACAGGTTGAATGTACCCAAGTTGGTCAATCTATGAACTTAGGTACAACCAACATGTCCAATTTTTCATGGGATTGTAGCCACTAGCAATAATCAATGTGTTCTCCCGCACCCCCCTGCCAGGAGAACAGAATAGCTCCATGGGAGGGATTCCCCGATCAACACAGTCAGTGGTTGCAGGAAACAAAATCGCTCTATCTATGGCCAGCTTAAAGGAGGCAGCAAAATTGGTGTATGGAGAAAGACACATAAATAAATACATATGGTGCTGGTGCCTATGAAAGCTGAATTTAAGTGTCTTACTGTATGAAATATCACAACCTGAGTGCAATACAAATTATGAAGAGACCAAAACTATCGCAATCGCAACTGCAAGGCTGTATTTAATATTTTAGCTTACCCATCTTCTGCTTTTTTCCCCTTTTCTAACACACACAATAGGCAGAGCTAAAAATAACTTACCAATTTTAGATAAAAAGCTAATTAAGACAAAATAGAAATGTGTCCACAGAGAAAATATAAAACGGTCTCTGAGATGTTAATGTATAAGGAAAATAACAATCATAAAGCAAGCGTTGTTGTTATGTCCATAAATACCCTCTTTAATGACCAGAAAAAATGACTGCATTTGTATCTCAGAAGCTTCCACCTACCATCAAAAGCCCAGGTTCACACTGCTCAGGCATGAATGTCCCATGGCTTCTGCTCCGACTTTCCCTTGCAACTTTAGTCTGACTTTGATCTGACTTAATGTGACTTTTTACACTCTATGGAATTGAAGTCGTATCAAAGTCGGACCAAAGTAGTGCAGGAACGTTTTCAAAAGTTGGAGCGACTTGTGTGGGATCAGTTAAGACTGCTCTCATAGGGAAACAGTGATTTTCAAATGTACTGAAATGCAACTTGTGCTCTCACAAGCCTGATCACAAGTCACACCAGTGTGGAGCGGGCCTAAGGGTCATTTACGCGAGCTGGTGACCCATCAGGCTGGACTACTCTACAAACAACTTACTGCACAAATCCAAAAACCGGGCTATCATTAAAGAGGTTGTAAAGGTTTGTTTTTCATTTTCTAAATAGGTTCCTTTAAGCTAGTGCATTGTTGGTTCACTTACCTTTTCCTTCGATTTCCCATCTAAATGTTTTTTTTCTTTGTTTTCTTTTTCTGAATTTCTCACTTCCTGTTCCTCCTCAGTAAGCTGTTCTGGCTGACTAACTCCCAGCCAGAACGGCTCGGATGATGGTGGAAAGCTTACTGAGGAGAAACTGGAAGTGAAAAATTCGGACAAAGAAAAAAACATTTATAGGTAGATTCACAGAGCTTGCCGCAACTTTGCGGCGGCGTAGCTTAGCGGGTTTAGGCTACGCCGCCGTAAGTTAGCGAGGCAAGTACTTGATTCTCAAAGTACTTGCCTGCTAAGTTACGGCGGCATAGCCTAAAGCGGGCGGGCGTAAGGGTGCCTAATTTAAATTGCTCTAAGGGGGCGTGTTTTATGTTAATGGTGCTTGACATGACGTTTTTTAAAATTTTTTTTAACTGCGCATGTGCCGGGCGCCTACATCTCCCAGTGTGCATTGCAGCTAAGTACGCCTCACGGGCCTATTGATTTCGACGTGGACGTAAACGACGTAAATCCCTATTCACGGACGACTTACGAAAACGACGTAAACATTCAGAATTTCGACGCAGGAACGGCGGCCATACTTTAACATTGGCAACGCCACCTAGGGCCCAGCTTTAACTTTAGGCGGCCTATCTCTTGCGTAAATGTACTGCGGCGGCCGGGCGTACGTTCGTGAATCGGCGTATCGGCAATGGAAGCGCCACCTAGCGGCCAGCCTCAGCAACCTAAGATAGGACGGCGCAAGCCGTCGTATCTTAGATATGTTTAAGCGTATCTCTGTTTGAGAATACACTTAAACATAGGTCGGCGCAGATCCTAACTCTCTCTGAATCTACCTATTAGAATTGAAATTGAAGGAAAAGGTAAGTGAACTAACAATGCACTAGTTTAAAGGAACCTATTTAGAAAATAAAAAATTAACCTTTACAACCCCTTGGACCGTGGACCAGTTTCAGCAGACATGTTCGGGCGTGTGTAGGCCCGAGCGGACAGGATTCCAGCATACATTTGACCGCCGGGCCTTTTTCCAGCGGGCAAATATTTCTGGACTTGTTTTAAAACAGCCCGCTGAAATCCTGTCCGCTCGGACATGTTCGGTCCTACCGTACATGTCCGAGCGGCCGCCATCCCTCGCATGCGTCGAATGACTTTGACGCATGCGTGGAAGCATTGAACTGGCAGGGTCGCCCACGTCGCCGCGTCATCGTCGCGGCGACGGCGCGTTTACGCGTGGATTTCTGTATGATGGTGAGTACAGCCACCATACAGAAATCCCCGGGCAGACATGTACGGTGAAAACGGTCGGGCGGACCGGTTTCATCGTACATGTTTGGTCGTCTGTACACGGCCTAAGTACTTCACTTTAAATACAGTTTATTTTACTGTTGCTTATTATTTATTTTTGTAAGATTTTTTTTGTTAATATTTTCTTGCATGTCTTTTCTTTTCTTTAAAAATATATTTTAAATTGGTTAAGCCAAATCTATTTCCTCTTTAAAGAAAGCTACCATATTTTAAACTCTGTTACATTCCTATTTGTGACCGAGAGTAATACATGCATTTCTTTTTAAAGATCAGAACTGCAGCAGCATATGCTGTGAACAGTGTGTAAAATACATGGTGACATTCACCATTTGTCTGTGTAAAGTGCAGAAGTTAGCTGCCTCAGTGATGATCATAATCAGTCAGCTGGAAACTTTCTGTATACAGTGAGGCTAAAAGTAATATCATCACAATTACACTTTTGGTCTGTGGCTTATCATCCATGGGTGCAAAGTACATTCTCTGTCTCCTGTCACAGGATCTGTGTATCTGTAATTCTCACTCACACACAGGTCCTGTTACTGGAGCCAAGAGCAGCTGGAGCTGGGGGCGAGTACTGCTTCTCTTAAGGGCCTGTCATCCACTGGAGCCTGGGGAGTGCTGGCAGGGGGGGGGGGGGGCAGGGTGGAAATCTCCCCCCGGGCTGGTGACACTATGCACAGCCACCGGCCACCACTACCAAATGCTGTTTTTGCAGAGCAGGAATATGCCTGCTGGAGCTCTGTTAACACAGGTCACAGCCGCTGCTCACCTCCCACTGTGCAGCCGTGCCTGTGTCAGCTCCGAGGTAGATGGCTGCAGAGCTGAGCTATGTCTCGTCTCACACATAGCTCAGACTCAGCACACACCAGCGCTGACATCCCCTTCTCTCTTTGCACAGACACGAGGAGAGATAGAGCTCATCTGCTCCTTCTCCTTCTGAGTCTGCCCTGCCCACAGCCCCCGGGCATATGTGTGCACTGGACAGGAAGTTTGAACCCAAAAAAGCATCAGACAGCCTACCTGCGCCTCAGCCTCCATCCTGGTAAGCTCACACTCTCTAGTCTCTCCTGCCTCCCAGTGTATAAAAAGGGGTGCTCTGTGGACTTTGTTAAAGGGGAGGGGGCATGCTTTGGTGAGCAGAGACCCTCTTTACACAATAGTCCACAGCATGAACCCTTAAATCAAGTTTCCCAGAACACCCCTTACATCAGATCTGATGTATATGGGGTCTGTGCGGACTCTGATGTAAGGGGAGGCTCTGTGCAGACTCTGATGTAAGGGGAGGCTCTGTGCAGACTCTGATGTAAGGGGAGGCTCTGTGCAGACTCTGATGTAAGGGGAGGCTCTGTGCAGACTCTGATGTAAGGGGAGGCTCTGTGCAGACTCTGATGTAAGGGGAGGCTCTGTGCAGACTCTGATGTAAGGGGAGGCTCTGTGCAGACTCTGATGTAAGGGGAGGCTCTGTGCAGACTCTGATGTAAGGGGAGGCTCTGTGCAGACTCTGATGTAAGGGGAGGCTCTGTGCAGACTCTGATGTAAGGGGAGGCTCTGTGCAGACTCTGATGTAAGGGGAGGCTCTGTGCAGACTCTGATGTAAGGGGAGGCTCTGTGCAGACTCTGATGTAAGGGGAGGCTCTGTACGGACTCTGATGTAAGGGGAGTTGTGATCATGAAAAATCTTGGACTGTTTAACTCGATCCATCACTTTTCAACGCTCTATGGGCCATTGGATTTGACTTGCCCCCCAGGCCTAAGGCTGCCAGCCCTCCCCTGACTGGAGCCCAGGAGAAAGAACATCTCCCATGTTTTTTAGAGAGAAATCTGATATGCTGGTGTGAGATCTGTATGTTTGGGGAGGGAGGACCGTGAAGATATGTTGAAGGGGAGACTGAGAATGGGGAACTGTGAAGACTGATGGTGGGGAGGGGGGGCTGTGAAGGCTGAGGATGGGGGGGGGGGACTGTGAAACCTGTGGATGGAGGGGAGACTAAAGATGGGGGTGGGACTGAGTACTGAGGATGGGATAAGAAGCCTGAGGGTGGGGGGTGACTGAGAAGCCTGAGGATGGGGGGGACTGTGAAGCCTGAGTATGGAAGGGGGGCTGTTAAGATATTCTCACTCCTGCACTATATACGCTATATTATACAGTACATTTTATACTTCTCACGAAAGTGTTCATTATCTCAACAGTTGCTGGTACCTGAGCAGTTCCTGGCTAGGCTCAAATAAAGTGTTAGCTCTCTGACTATTTTCAGTGTACACAAAATCCTATGTAATGGAAGAGTTTTTTTTTTTTTAATGATTGTGCTGAGGTTTATACATGTCTGACTCTTGCTTGGGGGACAGAAATGTAAGAATTTTTTATGGGTACAAGAAGGCTTTTGTTTTAGTTAATCATGCCCCTTTAAGCCCCTCCCACTGTTAATGCAATTTGACCACATTCGCCATTCACCCCAGGTCTTTTACAACCCTAGCAACATCCCAGCATATGATCTTGCACACCTACTGCCTACTGATTTCATTAAACACCCCTGCCTTAGGTTAACCCTAATGAGCCTTCTTTGCCTCACTGTGTCTAAAAAATATAAAATATAAAAATAACATTTTAAATATACCAAAATGTATTTTATTGAGAATGGCAATAAGTTGGGTTATTAATTTCTTTTTAAAAAATAGAACCTACTTAGTTCCTTAGGGCCAGATCCACAGCCAGGCGGCGCAACTTAACTTTTTCCATTTAAGTTACACCGCCGCAAATTTCCCAAGTTAGTGCCCGATCCACAAAGCACTTACCTGGAAATTTGCAGCGGTGTAACTTAAATCCGTCCGGCGCAAGGCGTGCCTAATCTAATGGGGCGAGTCCCATTTAAATTAGGCGCGCTCCCGCGCCGGACGTACTCCGCATGCTCCCGACGTTATTTTCCCGACGTGCTTTGCGCGGATTTACATTGCGCCGGGTTTTGAGAATCGCGACGGGCGAAAAAAATAAAAAAAAAGAGTTGCGGCGGGAAATTATTATTTTTTTTTTTAAAAATGACAGCCACGCGGGATAGAAGGGTATACTTTTACAAGGTGTAAACAGTTTACACTTTGTAAAAGCAGCCCTAATTTTGCGACGGCAAACTAATACTTACGGAGAAAAAACGAAGCGTAAAAGCTTTGTGGATCTCCGTAAGTGCTAATTTGCATACCCGACGCTGGATTTCGACGAGAAATGCCCCCAGCGGCGGCTGCGGTACTGCATCCTAAGATCCGACAGTGTAAGTCCCTTACACATGTCGGATCTTCTGCCTAACTATGGGAAACTGATTCTGTGGATCAGTTCCATAGATAGAAACAGGGATACGACGGCGTATCAGTAGATACGCCGGCGTAACCCTTTTGTGGATCAGGCCCTTAGTTTTTATTGAAAACTCTTTTTTCTTTCATGCATGAATCTCAAAGTCTACAAATTTACCAAAATGAAGGGGAACGTGAATCACAAAATCCCAATACTAAAGAAACTTATGGCAGGAAATCTGAAGAGATATATTTCTATACTGTACTTCATTCACTATAAATTCACTGTAAGCATGAAAAAAACATGCATACAAAATGTTGAATACTGAATTTAACTCACAAAACATTTAAAATAACTAGTACAGTGTATACTTACGTGAACAGAATGGCTCAGGGTGTGACCATTTAAAGTTTCCCAAGCAAATTAAAGTATTATTATATTCGTAATTACGAGAATAGCCTTTCCTGCAAGTGTATAGAACTTTATCATTCTGAAAGAAGGTTTTTCCATCCAAAAAAATTTCATTCAGCTGTGCGTACTCAAGTTGTTTAGGTGCATTACAAATTCCTGCAAAAAAATCAGATTATATCCTGTCAATGTGTGTGTACAATGTGTATCTAGCTATCTATACACAGTATACACAAAAGCATATAAATTCATGTGTAAACCTTACATATGTAATTAACCATATGTAAATACAATTCAAGTTATGGAAGGGAAAGGACATAAATCCACAATATGTCAGAATTTCACAAACAACAACTGCAGGCTAAACTGTGACACTGTACACATATGTTACATATTCCATATCATCAGAGCAAAAACAAAAAAAATACCAACACTTGCAGCATGAGTAAACTTACAAAGATAGTTTCACAAAACGTGTTTATGAGTATGTGCCACCAAGTATTACATTCAGGCTGTCAATATACTGTATGTGCATATACATTATTGCCAGATCCATATAAGATCAATTATCATTACTAGTTTTGGTAGTTACACCCAGCATCAGAAGAAAACACAATGCAGCACCTTCTAAGCGTAGCAAGTAAGTTTTAATAGTAAAAATTCATAAAAACATATAAAAGGCCTACTCACAATGTGGATGTAAGTAAGGGCATGACAACGTTCTGGGTACAAGGTTTCATCCGCGGGATTCCCGGGAACGATGAGATGTCTTCATGCCAGTGTATAGTGCAGTCCTGGCTAGTACAGCAACGGCGGTTGGGACCAAAAGCGCACTTGGAACCAACAGGAGGGGATCCGTTCTCCACTGTGTGCTGTATTCAACGTCACTTCCGGGCGCGGGAGGTGCGCGCGTTTGAGACTTTCAAGTCTCTTCTTCAGGCTTCATGGTCTTCAGACCATGGGGCCCGGTGGCCCGTGGCCCACCGGGCAAACGCCCGGTATGCCCTATGGCCAGTCCGGGCCTGCCCTGATGGCATTCATCCCAGAGTTCTAAGAAAGCTTCAAGATAGTTATTGGCCAAATAATGATTTTTTTTCCATCAATCTGTTCTAATGGAAGAAATTCCCCATCACTGGCAGACAGCTAATATTTTGCCTATCTACTCTTTTTTTGTTTATAGCGCAGAAAATAAAAAATCGCAGAGGGAATCAAATACCATCAAAAGAAAGCTCTATTTGTGGGAAGAAAAGGACGCAAATTTTGTTTGGGAGCCACGTCGCACGACCGCGCAATTGTCTGTTAAAGCGACGCAGTGCCGAATTGTAAAAACGCCTCTGGGCATTTAGCAGCATATTGGTCCGGGGCTTAAGTGGTTAAGAAAGAAGACAAAACTTTTTTTAGGTACATGGAAGGAAAAAATACAATGGGATCATTTAAATGAAAACTGGCCACACTTATGTTGAGGGAGACTTGAATGTAGCAAACCATTTAAACAATTACTGCTGTTCAAACCAATTAGAAATAAATTGCATTACCAATAACAATTTGGGGGATCATATTGGTTATAGTAATAACGGTTCATTTTCAGGATTTCTAGAGCCAGAGATAGTATTGAAAGTGGCTTGGTTAAAGCATAATAAAGCAATAGGCCCTGATGCAGGCCCGGACTGGGACAAAAATTAGGCCCGGGCATTTTAGACTGAGCAGCCCATGGCTAATTTACCGGGAGGCACGGAGAGCATGGGAAGGGGGGCGGAGAATGTGGGGGGATGGAGAACATGGGCGAGTGTGGAGAGCACTAAGGGGGCCAGAGAGCGCAGGGGGTGAAGAACATGGGGGGTGGAGAGCACTAGGGGGAGCCGGAGAGCACAAGGGTGCTGGAGAGTACAAGCAGGGGCAGAGAACACAGGAGGCGAAGAGCACAGAGGGGGCGGGGACCACCGGGGGGGATGGAGAGCACAAGCAGGGGCAGAGAACATGGAAGGCGAACAGCACAGGGGGCTGGAGAGCATTGGGGGCTTAAGAGCACTGGGGGGCGGAGAGCACAGGGGCGGCCGGAGAGCACTGGGAGGGACTGGAGAGCACTGGGAGGGGCTGGAGAGTACTGGGGGGCCGGAGAGTAAAAGGGAGCTGATGAGCACAGGGGGGCCTGAGAGGACTGGGAGGGGCTGAAGAGCACGGAGAGCTGGAGAGCACTGGGGGGGCTGGAGAGTATGGAGAGCACTGGGGGGGGGTGGAGAGCACTGGGGGCCAGAGAGTACAGGGGTGCTGATGAGCACTGGGGGGCCTGAGAGCACTGGGAGAGGCTGGAGAGCATTATGGGGGCCAGAGAGTACAGGGGTTGATGAGTATAGGGGGGCCTGAGAGCACTGGGAGGGGCTGGAGAGCACAGAGGGCTGGAAAACACAGGGGGAGGGCTGGAGAGCACTGGGGGGGGGCCTGAGAGCACTGGGGGGAGGCTGGAGAGCACTGGGGGGAGGCTGGAGAGCACTGGGGGGAGCAGAGAGTACAGGGGGCTGATGATCACTGGGGGGCCTGAGAGCACTGGGGGCTGGAGAGTACAGGGGTGCCTGATGAGTACTGGGGGGGCAGAGAGTACAGGGGTTGATGAACACAGGGGGGCTGGAGAGCACAGGGGAGGGCTGGAGAGCACTGGGGGGGGCTGGAGAGTACGGAGGGCTGGAGAGCACTGGGGGGGGCCTGAAAGCACTGGGGGGGGGGGGGGGGGCTGGAGAGCACTGGGGGGCCAGAGAATACAGGGGGGCTGATGAGCACTGGAGGACAGAGTACAGGGGGGCTGATGAGCACTGGGGGGGCTGGAGAGCACTGGGGGGAGAGTACAGGGGGGCTGATGAGCACTGGGTGGCTGATGAGCACTGGGGGGGGGCCTGAGAGCACAGGGAGGAGGCTGGAGAGCACTGGGGGGGGGGGGGCTGGAGAGCACTGGGCACTGGAAAGTACAGGGGGGCTGATGATCACTGGGAGGGGCTGGAGAGTTCTGGGGACTGGGGGGACCGGAGTGTACAGGAGCTGGAGATCACTGGGGGGGGGGCTGGAGTGCAGTGGGAGAGCCTGAGAGCAGAGGGTACACCTGAGAGCATGGTGGGGGCAGTAGAAAGAGGCTGGATATAAGAAGCAGCTGCACACACAGAAGACTCCATCTCTTTATTTTTCTCCTACAGCCTCTGAATGCCCACGGAAGGGAGAGAGTGAGAAGCTGGCATTCAGAGGCTGTGGGAGAAAAATAAAGGCATGGATTCTTCTACTGTGTCTGCAGCGGCTTTTCCTATCCAGGCGCACGCATACAGACACTCACTTGAACACCGGCTGCCGCGTCTCATGTAGATCCCCTCCCTCTTCACGGTCACAGGTAACGTGACCTGTAGTCTCCGCCCTCCAGTCCGACGGCCGAACTGTAATGGCGGCCGGCCAGCAAGCCTCGGAGAGGCCGGGCGAGCGGCAGGGGCTCAAGGAGCCTTGGCCACACAAGACCATGGGGCCCGGTGGCCCGCGGCCCACCGGGCAAACGCCCGGTATGCCCTATGGCCAGTCCGGGCCTGCCCTGATGGCATTCATCCCAGAGTTCTAAGAAAGCTTCAAGATAGTTATTGGCCAAAAAATGATTTTTTTTCCATCAATCTGTTCTAATGGAAGAAATTCCCCATCACTGGCAGACAGCTAATATTTTGCCTATCTACAAGAAGGGTAGAAGCTGGCAATTACAGGAGAGTGAGTTTAAAATCTGTTTTAGTTAATCACTCCTAAAAACACGCAGCTTGCTGGACCCAAAGCAGCATAACTTTACTGAGGGCAGATCATGTCAAATTAATCTGATTGAATTTTTTGACTCTATCACTAATTTAGGACCAGGGTGGTGCTGTGGACAGCCTATCTTGATTTCAGCAAAGCATTTGATACAGTTCCACATAATGATCTAGTAAAAAAGTTGCACAAGCTAGGGACCCGTCATTAGTGGTGTACCACAAGGCTCTGTACTAGGTCCTGTTCTATGTAAGTGATATAACTAAAGGTTTGTTGGGTGAGCTATATATCACCCAAAGGTGTGCAGTTATATCCCTGGAGGAGTCTGTAACATGGAACATGATTTGACATTAGTGGGAAATTGGTTAAAGCCGTGGAAATTGCAGTTCAATGTTTCTAAATATAAAATAATGCACCTAGAAAAAAAGAATCCATTGATACAATACAATATTGAGTTAAGACCAGCCTCTCCCAGTAATTTTTCTGCCCAACATCCCTGACACAAGTGAGACAACAAACAAATCTGTTTCAGTGATCCTACAGAGCAGTTGTCTTATCAGCCTTTCTGATTAAGTAAAATAGCCTTTGTTTTTTTTGCTTAAGATATACCATCTTAAAATTAATTGCAGACTCAAAGTGGATGGTATAAAATTTGATGGGATTCCCCTTAAAATGTATAAAAGGCCCCCCATTAAGCATAAGGGTTTTAATATGAACTTGGGGGGCATCACTTTATTTGTGCATCATCTAAGGCCAATCACTTCACTTGGTATATTGTAAGGGTATACAACCACTTTAAAGTTACACTAACTTCTAAAAAAACATACAAGCATGTGTTCTTACCTAAAAGATAAAAATAAAATCATACCTATTGTTCTCAGCCTCCTAATTTGTATTTATTTTTCCTGTTGTGATCTGATTTTCTATCACATTTGTTGTCAATGACCCCACTGTTAGTAGGAATGCAACCACCCTCTCGTACTCACTCCCGAGATGGACTAGGGATTATGGACTATGCAATTTGTAGTGTGCATAGAACAATGCACAAAACTGCAACTAACATACACAAAAGGGAAATTAAAGAGAAAAGGAGAGGTATGGGAGCTCATGGAGGATGTTACAGGGATTCAGAAACACACAGTAAGGAATTTCATGAAAAATAGATAACGGGCAAATAAGTAGTAGATGAATCTGGATTCTGAATAAGGATATTGTTTTTTTTTTTTTTTTATCTTTTTATTGAGTATAAGACATAAACAAACAGTAGACCTGCCACAGTGTTGAGACTAGACCCACGCAGGGGTCAGTGCCAGCCGGCAATTGGGCTGCTTCCAACATTAGTAACATACTGCTGTAGCACATCCACAAGAAAATAAACAACCTTGTGCTGTATTGGCTCCTGCTCAATTGAAATGTCTAAGGATCAAATATTTCAGTCGAGACCCAAGGGACAAGGGACAATAATAGCTATCCAATAAACCCATGTCAGCGATTACAATACAAAAAAAAAAAGAAAAAATATCACCCAGTGTATCAAAATCACATCCACCCGTAGAGTGGTATTATGTGCATGCTCAATCAGTCTGCGTTTGGCGTGGAGGCCTCCGCTAGCCATTTGACCCACACTCTATCGTATATTCTCTATTTTGGTAGGTTTCCTTATAGAGTGGTAGTACTTTATTGACATGTGTTTTCCATAACAATATGGATGGCGGGGCACATTTTTTCCAGCAGAGAGTGATCATTTTTCTGGCATAGAATATCGGAGTCCTATCAGTGTTCTCTCCGCTATCCTGTGGGCTAAGCCTAGAAGACATATCTGCAGCATCAGGGCTATATCTATTCCCACCACTTCTTGTATTACTGATAGTAGTTGTGATCAGTAGTCTTTAATTGCTGGGCAGGACCAGAAGATGTGTCTAAAGTCGCCTGGATCTCCAGTACACTTCCAACACTCTCATTTTATGCAATCTATACAGGGTAATATATGCCCGGTGTAGTATTTTGTATTGTATGAGACGGACTCGAAGGGAGACCAGGATTTTGAAGGGGAAGTCCCACATGTCCTCCCAATCCTCGGAGTCCAGTACCGGTATGTCCTGTGTCCATCGCTGACGGAGCTTTGACAGATCTGGAGAGGAGACTCTAAGGAGATGTGCATAGAGGACCAAGGTCGGTTTCCTGGTGCATTCATATCTAATGACCCTCTCCAGATTGGATTGCACTATTTGCGTGTCATTGGGTATTATTTGGGCTTTAAAAATGCATGAGACAGTTGCAGATAGCGAAATAGATACGAGGGAGGCACATTGTTGTGGAATACTAGATGATTGAAGGGGTGTATAGTTGTGTCGGTGGTGAGGTCAGATAACAGTTTAATACCACATTTGGCCCATATTTTGGGGTCTGGTAGTGAGTAAAAATGGGGTATGGTAGGGTTGTTCCATAGGGGGGCGTGTGGGGAAACTGCATTCCATGGTAGAGACAGAGTTGATTAAGCATAGAGTGTGCACGAAAAATTATAATAGATAGCCAGTGGTGTTACCGTCCCTAAAGATAGAGGTATATATATTATCCCAAAATGGGATGGAGCATGGGACTATACGAACACCATTGGATAGTTCTAAGACCACAGAAACCGTACACCGGAAACAGTTTATAGATAAAAAAAATATATTTTTAATTTGACACATTATATACATACAAAAAATGAATAGAATAAAAAGTTGTATTGAGTTTCACCAATAGTTGATTGTTGAGTTATATACAGTGGGGTGTCCTACATGTTTCGCCCATTCGGGCTTCCTCAGGGACATATGCACATGTATATATATATATTTTGAACTCAATCTACACTAAGAGACAAAAATGGTGAAGACATCTTCTACATGGTAAATATATAATATAAACATATTCATGTTGTTATTGAAATATGAATAAATATAGTTAGTCATAGGTGTCTACTTTCTTGGGGTACTAAAAATAATGTGTTAGCGAATAAACGCTACTGATTTGCTCTTCAACGATGGCACCCATATTAAAGCAGGAAATTACACACTTGTGTAGATAATTACCTCCTCGGTGACTTTCTCTCACGGACAACAAAGAGCGCAGATATAAAACCCCCCAGGGTAGGCAACCGGATCAAGGACAGAAAGCACGTAGTGCTAGTCAATCCTATTTGGGAGTATAAGGGTATTAAGTTAATTGTCAATGCCAATAATCAGAAAAAAAAAGAAAAAAGAAGAACAGAAAAAATATATTTTTTAATCAGTCAATAAAATACTTAAGAGGTACAATATATTGATGGAGTCAAGATGACTCAAATATGTGATTAAATTGTTTAGAATTGTATGAAATGCGACGTGAAAAGTTAGTATATAGATAAATGAGCAATATAAAGGAAAAGGGGAAATATATCCTAATATAAGGATCAAATAAAAATCTGAAAGGTATTAAATTGCTGGATCTATTTAGTATTGATAAGTACAGCTATATGGCATCCATATCAATTAAACAGGGGCGTGAACCTCCCAAGTGGCTATATTTGATACAGTCAGTAAAGAAACTTGTTATATATATATATATATATATATATATATATATATATATATATATATATGTGTGTCTCATGTTAGGGTGTCCATGGCTGATGACCATGGATGCCATTCAATAAATATAGTCAATGAATGCAGATATATAGAATATAATCAGCATTATATTCTTATTTAAATGGTTAAAAAGATTATCTTAAATGTTTGTTGAGGAGGGAAATTAAATGGATACATGAAAAAGGAAATAAATAAATAAGAATGAAAATGAAAATAAAAATAAATATAAAAATAAAGTGTACTGAAATGAATGAAGCGAATTGTACTGTATAAGTAAAAGCATGAAAAAGTTGCATACTAGATTGGACTTACATGTATTGCTGCGGTTGAGCATATATCTCTAATGAGGGGAAGCCGTGGAATTGCTGACAGGCAATGTGAAAATTATGCACCGCAACTGCAGGTTAAAACTGTGTAAAACAATCACATGAATGTCTGAACATGAGACAATGATGAAACATCAAAGTCTACATAGTATGAAATGATACAAAGAAATTGAAAATAAGAAAGAGTTAAGCAAACAAATAGAGGGCAGTGAAACCAATTAGGCTATGTGATGAACACAGCCACCGCAGAGGGGATGTCTAACGAACAATAAGGAAAAAAGAAAAAGAGGAAAAAGGTATTTCAGTAGGGTTTAGGGTACGATCATCTGGCTGATGGTGGGGAGCACATAATGAACGGACCAAAAGTTAATCACCTGTCATGCAGTTAACCGCGTGTGCGCTTCCCAGTGGCCTGAGCAATGTGTGTGTGCTGGATGGAATCTTTTATAGTCCCAGAAAGCTCTGACGTAGCACACGTCAGAGCTCAGCGGTGGGCGGAGTAAGTGTATCAATGGAGGTGTGTGAAGAACACCGCCAATGAGCGCAGCGCTGTAGCTCATCAGAGTGACAGAACGGGGATGTGTGACACACCCCGTGGGTGGAGCTATTGGCACAGGGATTCCCTGCGCTAGGTGTTAGCAGCATGCTGCGATGGACACAAGGAGCGGGTGACAGCAGCATCACAGCCTCCGCCGTGGTTCAGGGCTGGACTGCACCTGGCGGTCATCCCTGGGCGCCCACCTGTAGGAAAAGTTAGCATATGAAAAACGAGCATGACGTCCTTGTCCGGTTGCTGGTGTGATGACAAAAGGGGAGATAGATGTTAATGGTGGAATAAACTGACGGTATATGCGACCGTGGAGAAAGTACACGAAGATTAACCTGCACAAAAAAGAGGGGTGTCAGCGTAAGAGCAGCAAAGAAAGAAATTTATGACATGTAAGCAATATATGTGTACACATACATTAATTAACAATAATATTTACATTATACAGATAAAGGAACATCTTATCCATAAAAATAAATAATAATAAATGAAGATCATTATAGTTACAATCAGGCAGCAAATATACTTAACATCCTGAATCTTAAAGAGATATCGCATTCTGCACATTGTATGTTATGTATATCCAGCGGGATTCAATTTGCAATAAGTGTTTATCAACCTCTCCACCTCTTTCATTTGATGCTATGTGGGCGAGAGCGTAAAAGCCCATCATCTTGGCATCGTAATAGGCCCCGCAATTGCACTTCAAACGACAATTCTTGTGCCGCATATGCGACCATGTACTAGCCGTAAAAAAGAAACTTTTCGAGACTCCAATTAGCAGGCACATGGGCCTCTTCCATGCACATGATGCCAAGATGATGGGCTTTTACGCTCTCGCCCACATAGCATCAAACGAAAGAGGTGGAGAGGTTGATAAACACTTATTGCAAATTGAATCCCGCTGGATATACTCTTTGAAGGCCACCCTACAACCAGGCCTCAATGGGGGTATTAGCTTTAAACCGTTTCTATAATAATGTCAATACTATGATCGACTTTGCCCCTAAAAGTCCCTCCATATTCCATCTTTGATCATTTGCCATGTTGGGCTCTCTCATTGGTGCAACTCTACAATCTGGTATCGTCATGCCCACAGTAGGGTTCGAGACACCAAGGACCACAAAGTTTGTTTCCATGTTCTCAGCATACATGGCACCACGAGGCCATGTTGCGTTATGGTTTCATCTATAGTATCCTTTTTTGTCACCAATTAACAATAACCTTATTTTCCGTTTTTCATTTCTTCTTTTAAAGAGCGCTATTAATACATTGTTAACATACAATGTGCAGAATGCGATATCTCTTTAAGATTCAGGATGTTAAGTATATTTGCTGCCTGATTGTAACTATAATGATCTTCATTTATTATTATTTATTTTTATGGATAAGATGTTCCTTTATCTGTATAATGTAAATATTATTGTTAATTAATGTATGTGTACACATATATTGCTTACATGTCATAAATTTCTTTCTTTGCTGCTCTTACGCTGACACCCCTCTTTTTTGTGCAGGTTAATCTTCGTGTACTTTCTCCACGGTCGCATATACCGTCAGTTTATTCCACCATTAACATCTATCTCCCCTTTTGTCATCACACCAGCAACCGGACAAGGACGTCATGCTCGTTTTTCATATGCTAACTTTTCCTACAGGTGGGCGCCCAGGGATGACCGCCAGGTGCAGTCCAGCCCTGAACCACGGCGGAGGCTGTGATGCTGCTGTCACCCGCTCCTTGTGTCCATCGCAGCATGCTGCTAACACCTAGCGCAGGGAATCCCTGTGCCAATAGCTCCACCCACGGGGTGTGTCACACATCCCCGTTCTACCACTCTGATGAGCTACAGCGCTGCGCTCATTGGCGGTGTTCTTCACACACCTCCATTGATACACTTACTCCGCCCACCGCTGAGCTCTGACGTGTGCTACGTCAGAGCTTTCTGGGACTATAAAAGATTCCATCCAGCACACACACATTGCTCAGGCCACTGGGAAGCGCACACGCGGTTAACTGCATGACAGGTGATTAACTTTTGGTCCGTTCATTATGTGCTCCCCACCATCAGCCAGATGATCGTACCCTAAACCCTACTGAAATACCTTTTTCCTCTCTTTTTTTCTTTTTTCCTTATTGTTCGTTAGACATCCCCTCTGCGGTGGCTGTGTTCATCACATAGCCTAATTGGTTTCACTGCCCTCTATTTGTTTGCTTTACAAGCAAACATTTCAAGGTAACTTGTAACTCTTTCTTATTTTCAATTTCTTTGTATCATTTCATACTATGTAGACTTTGATGTTTCATCATTGTCTCTTGTTCAGACATTCATGTGATTGTTTTACACAGTTTTAACCTGCAGTTGCGGTGCATAATTTTCACATTGCCTGTCAGCAATTCCACGGCTTCCCCTCATTAGAGATATATGCTCAACCGCAGCAATACATGTAAGTCCAATCTAGTATGCAACTTTTTCATGCTTTACTTATACAGTACAATTCGCTTCATTCATTTCAGTACACTTTATTTTTATATTTATTTTTATTTTCATTCTTATTTATTTATTTCCTTTTTCATGTATCCATTTAATTTCCCTCCTCAACAAACATTTAAGATAATCTTTTTAACCATTTAAATAAGAATATAATGCTGATTATATTCTATATATCTGCATTCATTGACTATATTTATTGAATGGCATCCATGGTCATCAGCCATGGACACCCTAACATGAGACACATATATATATATATATATATATATATATATATATATATATATATATATATATATATATATATATATATAACAAGTTTCTTTACTGACTGTATCAAATATAACCACTTGGGAGGATCAAGCCCCTGTTTAATTGATATGGATGCCATATAGCTGTACTTATCAATACTAAATAGATCCAGCAATTTAATACCTTTCAGATTTTTATTTGATCCTTATATTAGGATATATTTCCCCTTTTCCTTTATATTGCTCATTTATCTATATACTAACTTTTCACGTCGCATGTCATACAATTCTAAACAATTTAATCACATATTTGAGTCATCTTGACTCCATCAATATATTGTACCTCTTAAGTATTTTATTGACTGATTAAAAAATATATTTTTTCTGTTCTTCTTTTTTCTTTTTTTTCTGTTTTCTGATTATTGGCATTATTGACAATTAACTTAATACCCTTATACTCCCAAATAGGATTGACTAGCACTACGTGCTTTCTGTCCTTGATCCGGTTGCCTACCCTGGGGGGTTTTATATCTGCGCTCTTTGTTGTCCGTGAGAGAAAGTCACCGAGGAGGTAATTATCTACACAAGTGTGTAATTTCCTGCTTTAATATGGGTGCCATCGTTGAAGAGCAAATCAGTAGCGTTTATTCGCTAACACATTATTTTTAGTACCCCAAGAAAGTAGACAACTATGACTAACTATATTTATTCATATTTCAATAACAACATGAATATGTTTATATTATATATTTACCATGTAGAAGATGTCTTCACCATTTTTGTCTCTTATTGTAGATTGAGTTCAAAATATATATATATATACATGTGCATATGTCCCTGGGGAAGCCCGAATGGGCGAAACATGTAGGACACCCCACTGTATATAACTCAACAATCAACTATTGGTGAAACTCAATACAACTTTTTATTCTATTCATTTTTTGTATGTATATAATGTGTCAAATTAAAAATATATTTTTTTATCTATAAACTGTTTCCGGTGTACGGTTTCTGTGGTCTTAGAACTATCCAATGGTGTTCGAATAGTCCCATGCTCCATCCCATTTTGAGATAATATATATACCTGCATTCCATGGTAACTTCTTAAGTCCCAGATGAGCCGAACACCCCCCCGTTCGGTTTGCACCAGAACCTTCGAACGGACCTAATGTTCGCACGAACATTTAGAACCCCATTGACGTCAATGGGACTCGAACGTTCAAAAGTGCTCATTTTAAAGCCTAATATGCAAGTTATTGTCGAAAACGGGTTTGAGAACCCGGGTCTTGGCCAAGGGAACATGTATCAATGGAAAAAAAAGTTTTAAAAGTGGTCGTTTTTTCTGGAGCAGTGATTTTAATGATGCTTAAAGTGAAAAAAAATATGAAAAATTCCTTTAAATATCGTACCTGCTGGGTGTCTATAGTATGCCTGTGAGTTGGCACGTGTTTAGAACTGTCCCTGCACAAAATTAGATTACTATAAGAAAAAGGTAATTTAAAACTGCTTGCGGCTTTAATGTAATGTCTGGTCCCTGCAATATGGATGAAAATCATTGAGAAAAAAAGCATGGGTTTCCCCCCACTCCCCCCAGGTCATTACAAGCCCCTTTGGCCCTATATACTTTGAACAACATTATGCAGGTGGTGCAAACAAGACAGGGACTGTAGGTTTGTTGTTAAGTAGAATCTGTTTGTAATTTTGAACTGGTACTTTTTTAAAGTGTAGCTCCAGCCATAAAATCTATGTTTAAGCTTTTCTGAAAACATAGAGAAGGGTTATCACCCCTGTAACATTTGTTTTGCTGTCTGTGTGCATCTGTTCAGAAGATTGCAATTTACTTTCTGTCCCAATGAAATTTTTTTTTTTTTTAGTGAAACAAGGATTGGTGATAAAGCATCAGTGGACAGGAGACACCTCTTACAGAAGAGAATTTCCCTTCCTAGGGGTAGATTTCCGCTCACTTCCTGTTGTCTCCTTCCGTTTGCAAGTAGGAGTCGTTAGTAAGTTGGATGTTTGAAAGTAGGGGCCTGCCGTATATACTCTGCAGAAATTTGGGCCCTAGGTGTTAGTGTTGCCACAACACTGTAATGCCGCCTACACACGATCATTTTTCAGCATAAAAAAAACTTTGTTTTTAAAAAACGTCATTTAAAATGATCGTTTCAGGTTCTGAAAAACGACAACATTTTTTTTCGAACATGCTGCATTTTTTAACGTCGTTTTAAACAATGTCGCTTTTCGGGTTGTAAAAAAATGATTGTGTGTGGGCTAAAACGACGTTAAAAACCCGCACATGCTCAGAGGCAAGTTATGAGACGGGAGCGCTCGTTCTGGTAAAACTACCGTTCATAATGGAGTAAGGACATTCATCACGCTGTAACAGACAAAAATTGGGCCTTTGTTGGTGGTGGTGCTGGTGCCACAACTCTGTAAGCCCCCCCCAGTTACTCTTGGTGGGCACAGGAATGGGCCCTGCTGTGAAATATTAGATCAAGAATTGTAATTACGTGCCCCTGTTGAAAAGGGGCAGAAAAATTGGGCCTTTGTTGGTGGTGGTGCCACAACTCTGTAAGCCCTCACAGATACTCTAGTTGGATCGCAGGAATGAGCCCGCTGCAAAGTATTGCATCAAAAATTGTAATTACATGCCCCTGTTGAACAGGGGCACAAAAATTGGGCCTTAGGTACTGGTGCTGGTGCCACAACACTGCAACCGCTGACAGATACTCTAATTGGAGCACAGGAATGAGCCCGCTGCAAAGTATTGCATCAAAAAATTTAATTACACGCCCCTGTTAAACAGGGGCAGACAAATTGGGCCTTAGCCACTGGTGGCGGTGCCCAGAACCAAACATTTTCTTACAAGCTATCAGCATGATCATTGAGGAGGAAAAGGATAGTCACTCAGCATAACAGGATAGTCACTCAGCATCAGCATAGGCAGTCTTGAAGGGATCTGACATTTTTAAAAAAATTATTCAGTTACATCAGCATCAGGTGCTTGGTAGCCGGTGGTGATCCAAGCCTGATTCATTTTTATGAAGGTCAGTCGAACGACCGAGTCGGTGGAGAGGCGCACCCTGTGATCGGTTACAAAGCCTCCAGAAGCACTGAATGTGCGTTCTGAAAGAACGCTGAATGCAGGACAAGCCAGTAGCTCAATTGCGTACTGTGCAAGCTCTGGCCAGTGATCCATCCTTTTTTTCGGTGGGAAAGGTGTCCAAGTCTGATCTTGCCCCTAGGTATTCCAGCACCATGTAAAACAGATGCTTGCGATGGTTGCTGGAACCGGTCATACCTTGGGGCTGCGGACTAAAAAATTGTCTGAATGCATCGGTCAGACGGCCACCTTCTCCACCGCTCCTTCTGTGACTGACCGAAGCCTCAGCAACACGTTGTCCAGGACCAGGATTTTGTAACCCTCCAGTCTCTGGGAACGTGTTGCACATACCTTTCTGCTAAGATGTTTCTTCTGCTCCCTCTGCACCGACAAAATAAGGTCCGCAACCTTATTCTTGTAATGTGGATCAAGGAGAGTTGCCAGCCAGTAATGATCCCTCTTCTTGATAGCACGAATACGAGGATCCTTACGCAGGCTTTGCAGGATCAGAGGCCATACAGCGTAGGTTTGCTGAGGCATTCGGTGCAGAGTCCTCTGGGTCACTGAGGACGACATGATCCACAGCCACCTCGTCCCAGCCACGTACAAGTCCTTGGGTTTCTTGGGACTGTAATTGATCCCTTGAAGACTGCTGCTGATGCTGAGTGCTGGGCTCCACCTCCATGCTGACACAATCCTCCTCCTCCTCCTCGTTCTCTTCCTGTGTGATAGGCGGGCAAGCAGGAACACTGTCAGGATAAAGGGGGCCTTAAGAGGTAAGGAAGTCCTCCTCTTCCTCCCTCTGTTCTGCCTCAAGGGCCCTGTCCATTATTCCACGCAGCGTGTGCTCCAACATGTAAATAAGAGGGACAGTCTCACTGATGCATGCACTGTCACTGCTCACCATCCTCGTGGCCTCCTCAAATGGTGACAGGACAGTGCATGCATCCCTGATCATGGCCCACTGGCGTGGGGAAAAAAAACAAGCTCCCCTGACCCAGTTCTGCTGCCATATTGGCACAGATACTCATTGATGGCCCTCTGCTGCGTGTGCAGTGGCTGCAGCATGGCCAACGTAGAGTTCCACCTGGTGGGCATGTCACAGATTAGGTGGTTCTTGGGCAGGTTGTCTTCCCTTTGGAGGTCTGCCAGCCGAGCACTGGCATTATATGACACTCGGAAATGCACACAGACTTTCCTGGCCTGCTTCAGGACATCCTGTAAGCCCGGGTTCCTGCCTAAGAACCGCTGCACCACCAAGTTAAGAACATGAGCAAAACAGGGCACATGGGTCAGTTGTCCCTGTCGCCGGGCGGAGAGGAGGTTGGTGCCATTGTCGCAAACCACCATTCCTGGCTTAAGCTGGCATGGCGTCAACCACCTCTAAGCCTGCCCCTGCAGAGCTGACAGAACCTCTGCCCCAGTGTGGCTCCTGTCCCCCAAGCAAACCAGCTCAAGCACCGCATGGCATCTCATTGCCTGCGTACCTGCGTAGCCCCTTGAACGCCTACGGAGCACCGCTGGTTCTGAGGACACATCAGCACAGGAAAAGGCCACAGAGGAAGAAGAGGAGGGGGTGGAGGAGAGAGGTGTGTCACAACCAGTAGTAGCATTTTGGAGGCGTGGTGGCAGAACAACCTCCAACACTACTGTACCTTGTCCTGCGTCCTTCCCAGCTGCCAGCAGAGTCACCCAATGCGCAGTGAAAGAGAGGTAATGTCCCTGTCCATGCCTGCTGGACCATGAGTCAGCGGTAATATGCACCTTACCACTGACCGCCCTGTCCAGCGAGGCATGGACATTGCCTTCCACATGGCGGTAGAGAGCCGGAATCGCCTTCCGTGAGAAAAAGTGGCGTTTGGGAACTTGCCACTGAGGTACCGCACATTCCACAAACTCACGGAAGGGGGCAGAATCTACCAACTGAAAAGGCAGCAGTTGAAGTGCTAGCAATTTAGCTAAGCTAGCATTCAACCGCTGGGCATGTGGATGGCTGGGAGATAACTTTTTTCGGCACTGCAGCAGCTGGGGCAGGGAAATTTGCCTGGTACAATCTGCCATCGGTGTACCGATAGTAGATTGCCCGCATGAATTAGGCTGTGACACACCTTCAGTCCTATCAGTGCAGGCTTCAGAGAGGACTGAGGGTATAGTGGGGTTGGAGATCCCAGCTGATGAGGGGCAAGGGGAGGTCCGCTTTGTTCTTTGGTGTGGGTCTTTGAGGTACGCTTGCCAACAAACTGCATGGCAGGTCAACATATGTCTGGTCAAGCATGTGGTGCCCAAGCGGGTGATGTTTTGGCCACGCGAGAAAGGCTTGAGACATATGTTGCAAATCGCAGCGGTGCGATCTGATGCACTCGTCTAAAAAAAGGCCCACACCAAAGAACTTTTGGAATAACGCTGAGACACAGCAGCGCCCTGCACATGTGTAGCTCTGCGTTGTGATGCAGTTGGTGTGCTGCCCTTAAGCTGGCCCCTGGAGGGCATCCTGCCTCGTTGGAGATGTGCCTGTGCCTCCTCCTTCTCTCTCCTATCAGGCACTCAAGTAGAGTCAGTGACCTCATCATCCTCTCCCTCCTCATCACTGTAGAAAACCTGGCAGTATGCTGCAGCTGAGGGAACATGACTACCAGATTGCGGTCCTTCTTGGGCACCCCCTCTCTCTGGGCTCACTTTACTGCCTTCCTCTAGCTGTGTACCATCATCGGAGACTTCAAAACGCTGCGCATCTTCATGCAGCATGTACCCAACACTGTGGTCAAACAGTTCGGGGGACTCCTCAGGAGGATATGGTGGGGCTAGGTAAGGAGTGACTGATGCCATTGAGCAGAGGGAAGAGGACTCCTTGGCAGCTGCTTTTCCAGACAAAGTACCCTGAGCCTGGGTGAGAGAGGATGAGGAGGATGAGGACAGCTTGGTCATCCACTCTACCAAGTGTTCAGCATGTTGCGGCTCAACATGGCCAGCTGGCGAAAAAAAGGACGAGTGTGTCCCATGGCCAAGTAGCTTTCGGTGAAAACTGCAGAGGACAAAGGCAGTACACACTACGTATCTTTAGGTGCAATATGCAGAGGACAGGGGCAGTACACACCAAGTAGCTTTAGGTGCAAACTGCAGAAGACACGGGCAGTACACACCAAGTAGCTTTAGGTGCAAACTGCAGAGGACAAAGGCAGTACACACTATGTAGCTTTAGGTGCAATCTGCAGAGGACACGGGCAGTACACACCAAGTAGCTTTAGGTGCAAACTGCAGAGGACACGGGCAGTACACACATCACGTAGCTTTAGGTGCAAACTGCAGAGGACAAAGGCAGTACACACTATGTAGCTTTAGGTGCAATCTGCAGAGGACAGGGGCAGTACACACCAAGTAGCTTTAGGTGCAAACTGCAGAGGACACGGGCAGTACACACCAAGTAGCTTTAGGTGCAAACTGCAGAGGACAAAGGCAGTACACACTACGTAGCTTTAGGTGCAATCTGCAGAGGACACGGGCAGTACACA